>NC_143395.1:387006094-387312364 GCF_052110815.1 Crocodylus siamensis | reverse complement strand
GAGGCTTTAGACAAAAAAAATATTATTGATGAAATTGTTAGCATTGCAGTCAATAAACGATAGAATGCATTTGACTTTAATTACTTCTAGTGGTCAGACCAGTGGATTAGGACTTTGATTCTATGTCTGATTCTGCTGCTGGCTTGCGGTGAGTGCCTCACCTCTCTGTGCCCTGGCAGTCACATGGGATAACAATTCTGATCTCCTTTGTAAAGTGCCTTGAGATCTAGTAGTGAGAAACACTATATAAAAGCAAAGGGTTGGTGTTATTGTTATATGTATGCCAAGTCAAAAAGTAAAGAAAACAAGCACCAGGTTTTTTCTGCAATACCACGAAGCATATTATTCTGTAACAATTATCCAGTATTCTTTATGTACTTATCCTTTCACTCAGTCACCCAAAAGCCTGGATTAATTTTTCATTACCAGATTTGAGCCAAAATATTTAAAAAAATAAGTAATAAAGTTAACAAAACAGATGAGTAACAGATCCAAAAATATTATGTCAGCATGGAAACATTTGACTTGTTCATTTGCCTGAGATAAGTAATTTTTTATTTTTTAAATAAGTGAATAAAATAGAACTATTTTTGATGCCCTTCTAACATCCTGGTCAAGACAGGTGAACAGCTTTTGTGCTCAGGCTGGACAATTTTAATAAGAAAGATGTAAAACTGGGTTCCATACTCCTCTGCACACTTCACGAATAATGGCAGGCAAAGGTTATTTGGGTAGATGTGATATCTTTTATTAGACCAACAAAAAAGTTGGAGAAAAGTTCTCTGCAAGCTTTTGGGCACAAACACCCTGTGTCAGGCAGACTTCACCTATTTGTACGCCTGACGAAGGGTGTTCATGGCCAATAACTTGCAAAGAACTTTTTCCCAACTTTTTCGTTGGTCTAATAAAATATATCACATCTACCCAAAGACCTTTGC
The DNA here is from genome assembly GCF_052110815.1 of Crocodylus siamensis. NCBI lineage: Eukaryota > Metazoa > Chordata > Crocodylia > Crocodylidae > Crocodylus > Crocodylus siamensis. The sequence continues at coordinate 387,311,426 of NC_143395.1, read as the reverse complement.
CTACCTGTGTCCTTAGACCAACACAGCCGCAACCAACAACCATTCACAAATAATGGAGAATTTTATACTCAATAACTCCATTTCTTAATAGCAACTCAATTCTGCTTAAAATAACCACATTCTTCTGCTCTGTCCAAGAAGTTAAAGGCCACCTAAGGTCCATGTGTCTTAACAGGCCCATCTGTTCAGCAGCACAGCACAACTCCAGATCTGCCAGCTGTCCCTTTTACATAGGGATTCGGACTAAATCGGAGCTTCTGGGCAGCTGAGGGCCACACAGAGCACAGAAACAGAACCAGCTGTCCCCCCACCCTCCCCAGCTCTCCTTTATCATGCAAGCCACCAACCTCCGTTCTCCAGCCTACACCTGAAGTGCAAACAGCACTTCCCCGCCCTTCCCCAGAACAGGCCTCTCAGCTCTCCCTGTTCTGCCCACAACACTTGTGCTGCCCACCTGCAGCATGGGCAGCCCAGATTCCTTTTTTGCCATACATGTGCAGAATGAAGAGCTCAGTTCCCTCGGCAGCCACCCAGCATTGGCACACCTGTCCCTTCCCGCTCCGCCACCCCACCCCCAGGGGCAGGGGCAGGGAGTGGAAGTCGGAAGGAGGGAAGCCTGAAGAACTTGGTTTCCACAACAGGAGCAACTGGAGGGTAGTGGCAGTGGGGCAGAAGCCTGTGGGTCGCATATTAACCCTTTGTGGGGGCTACCATTTGGACAACATGGGTCTAACTCACACTGCTGTGTAAGGAGAAAAGGTGTTGTGACAAGCCAGCTACCTTTGCTCTGTCTTCTTGTGACAGTGGCAGTCTGGGGAGGCCAGTGCACAAGACTGCTGTATTGCCCAACTCCATTTCTGTTTCTAATGAAGGGGAATTTACCTTCTGAGTTTAAGCAGTTATTTTTTCAGTCACTTCATTTTCATGCAACATTAATGCTGTTTTAAGCTTCAAGAAAAAAACATTTGTATATAAATATGAACAATACTTAATTTAAAGATTAAATGCCAAAGATTGTTCTTTTGATGTTGAAGCAGAACTAATACCTGACAGAAATTGGTCTGAAATATAGGCTCCCTATATTCTTGCTGTCACAAATTCTGTGACTCATCTCTTGGGGGCATTGGGGCAGTCAGAAATGCTGACTGTAATTAAAGCATTCATTTTCAAATGCATCCCACAGTCAGAGTTTATCCAGAGTGAAGCATCTCTTGTGTCCTTGTGTGGAGCATAAAGGGTAAAATCCTGTCTCCCTCAGCACCCGTCTCAGCTTATGAAGAGAACATCTAATGGAAGGAGTCATTAAGGACAAAGAAATGCTGCCACAAAGTCGCTAAGTAGCAGTGCAATCTGCTCTCTGGTGTTTGAGCTTCTAAGATTATCCTGCTAGGAAAATTGGGCATGTAGAATAAAATCCTCCACTTCATTAACACTGCATTAATTTTCCTAGCTAATGTAAGAAACCCTTCAAGGAACATGTAGTGCAACAGAGGGGCCCTCAGTGGTCTGTGAAAGGAATGAGGGAAAACGCCACTCGTGACACGGAAGAATGCTCTGTCCTGGGCAGTTTGCATTTAGTGTCATTCAGGGCACATGTGAGGAAACAAAGATGAAAAGGGACCTTACTAGGGGCACTCCATCACAGGCTGGAAAGAAAAGCACTGCCATGGAGCTGAACGCAATAATACCTCGCCTGTTGCTTATCTAATATATATGATTAGCACTACTTTCAATTACTGTAGCTTTGATGCAGTATGGAGTAATATGTCCTTCAAGTGAACCCTGCCTGATGAGAAAACCAGTTTAGCAGCTCGAAAATTAAGGGTCTAACACTCCTCTCACTTCAAATGAGTATAAATTAGGAGTAAGGCCCTTGGCTCTGTTGAACTTAGTCTGGTGAAAACTGTTGCAGTTGAGAAGAGAGTAGAGATCTACATCTGTATACCCTAAAAGAGACTGTACATACTGATAGTATGCTAGATGTGCAGCAGCACTGCAATTAAATACACAATATTAATGCAGAGAGCTCTATGGCAGCATGTAGAACCAGTAGTGGGAAGGTAGTTATTATCCGAGACTGTGCTGGGACCCAGATGTGAAAGAACAGACTGGACTCCATTGGGACATTACTCTTCAGTAGAAGGAAGAATTAAGGGGTTACATGGGATGCGAAATTCCTTGGCTGTAGAAGCTGGAGTACCCCTGTGAGTGGGGAGGTCCTTGCTACAAAGGCTTCCTGAGCACTTTTGCAGAAAGCCCTAATATTTTGATTTGTATTGTTTAGCATCTAATGGGCTGCTTGAGCCCCATACATTTGTGCTTGACTTGTAACAGAGGTCAGAGTTTTAGCAGTAGTTAGTCAGAGCCTGAGTCACTTGCTTTCTGACTGGGCTGCTCACTATGGGCACCTATGCACACGATGGACCTCTGCTCTAATGCAGCTAATTAATATGCATTAGAGCAGACTTGATTAATCAAGTCTGCTACAAGTCTTCTGGAGCATGCTAAATAGCATGCTCCAGCAGCCTCTGCGTCATGTGTATTCAGTGTCCCTGTGTTTCAAAATGGCTGCAAGGGCACTTTAACTAAAGATCATCAAACAAGCTGCAGTTAAAGTGCCCCCATCACCATTTTGAAGTGCAGGACAGTAAACGCACATGACACTGAGGGTACTTTAATTACAACATCTCTGAGATCCACTCTAATTAAAGCGGTCCCCCACCTCAGAGCACATGTATAGATGTCCTGTGGGTGTTGGAGCAAACTTGATTCGAGTCTGCTCAAGCATTCTAATTAGAAAGCTCCAGCATGCCTCACATGTAGTAAGTGTCCTGTGTTTCAAAATGGCTTATGGGGCACTTTAACTAAACCTTGTTGAATGAAATTTAGTTAAAGCACCCCATAGCCATTTTGAAACTCAGGACACTTAATACAGGCATACCTCGAAGATATTGCGGGTTCGGTTCCAGACCACCACAATAAAGCGAATATCGCAATAAAGCGAGTCACATGAATTTTTTGGTTTCCCAGTGCATATAAAAGTTATGTTTACACTATATTGTAGTCTATTAAGTGTGCAATAGCATTATGTCTAAAAAAAATGTACAGATCTTAATTAAAAAATACTTTATTGCTAAAAAATGCTAACCGATGGAAAAATGGCGCCGATAGACTTGCTCAACGCAGGGTTGCCACAAACCTTCAATTTGTAAAAAACGCAATATCTGCGAAGCGCAATAAAGCAAAGTGCAATAAAACGAGGTATGCCTGTACATGTGATCTGCGGCATTTTAGTTAGAGCAGCTGTCCAGGAGCCACTCTAATTAAAACACCCCCTCCCTCCTACCCACGTATGTATAGATACAACTTTACAAGCTTCAAGAGAGACCTGTATACATATGACTTTACAAACTTTAAAACAGAAAACTCTAGCACTGATCTTTCATGTGCCCAGTCCTGCCATGGTAGATGGTAATGCTTATGGGACTGGCATTATAGTGCCAGAAAAATCAGAGCATGAATTTCTACTCTGACTCTTCAGGAGGGGTTCTCCTCAGGAGGCAGATCACAGAGAAGACTCCCAAAGAGCAACATGAAGCTCCTTAAGGGAGATCAAACCACAGTACCTCAAACCCCAACCAGCAGCATAACAGAGTAGCACTATAGTCACTCTGCTATAATTGATTTAAGCAGATTTGAAGGAACCAGCCAGAACTTAAAGCACCAGACACTGTTCAGTCACTTCACAGCACAAGTGTCAGTGAGATTCAGCCTTGTGCAGAGGGCTTGTGCCAAGGCTATCAACCAATTGGGTGCCATCTAAGAATCAAAGGGCACTGACAGGAGTTACAATTGTTGCACAATTGGCCCCTTGGAAGTACTCTACAACTGTGCCCTTACAGAAGTGCGCGGCTGCAGAACACTTTAAAAATGCCCAATTGCACAACAATTTGAACTCACATTACATGAAGGTTCATATGAAGGTGCTCCAAAGCAGAGCACTTTCATTTACATGTGTCAGAATAAGCCAGGAACAGGGCTGGGCTGATATACCCCACCCCTGCCCTCAGTGCTGTCTTCAGAGTGGGAGGGTGAGAAGGGAGGGGAGTGAATTCCATCTGGGGTTTGCCCAGCCTGCGCTGGGGGCTGGGGCAGGTGGATTGGTAACCCCCAACTTCAGGGGGGTGTCACTCAACCCCACCCTTCAGCACAGGCTAGACAAGACCTAGACCAAGCTCCCTCCCCTCCCTTTCCTTCTTCCCATTCTGAAGACAGCACTGGAGAGGGGGGAAGGGAGGGGAGCTAGGAGAGAGTGGCTGCAAACATGCAGCCACTCCAAACTGGAGCTCAGCTACCCTACCTCCTGGACCCAGCAGTGAATTTCTGTTGTTGGGGGATGCTGTAACTGAAGATACTTCCTGCAAAGCACCAAATGCTATTCCATCTCCGAGGAAAGGCAGCAAGAGGGCACAGCAGCTCCCTTGGCTCTCCAGGGAGCTAGTGGACCTTCTGCAGCTAAAAAGAAAGGCCTACAAAAGATGGAGAATGGGATCCACCTCCAAGGAGGAATATTCCGCACTGGTCCGGTCCTGCAGGGGGTGAACCAGGAAAGCCAAGGCTGCGATGGAACTCCAACTAGCTACAAGTATCAAGGATAATAAAAAGTCCTTTTTTCAGATATGTGGGGAGCCGAAGGAAAAGCAAGAGCAACATTGGACCCCTGCTAAACCAGATGGGACAGCTGACAACTAACACCCAGGAAAAAGCCAACCTATTAAATGGGTACTTTGCATCGGTCTTTCATCAGTCCCACAGGACACCCCTGCCCACTACAGGACAGGGGGGCCTGCGTCAGGGAGATTCCCTGCTCTCAATCAATGCTGACCTTGATGAAAGAACACCTTGAGAGGCTGGACACCTTCAAGTCAGCTGGCCCTGACAATCTACACCCCAGGGTACTCAAGGAGCTGGCTAGCGTCATAGCTCAGCCCTTGGCATGGATCTTCAAGAACTCCTGGTGCTCTGGTGAAGTGCCTGAAGATTGGAAGAAGGCCAGTGTGGTGTCTATCTTCAAGAAAGGGAGGAAAGTGGATCCAGCAAACAACAGGCCCATCAGCCTGACCTCTATCTCAGGGAAGGTCTTAGAAAAGATTATTAAAGAGGCCAGTCTCAACAGACTGGCTGATGGCAACATCCTGAGGGATAGCCAGCATGGGTTTGTTACAGGTAAGTCTTTCTTGACCAATCTTTCTCCTTTTACGACCAGGTGACCAATCACCTGGACAAGGGGGAGGAGATTAATGTCATATACCTTGACCTCAATAAAGCTTTCAATCTGGTATCCCATGATCACCTCTTGGCAAAACTGGCCAACTGTGGCCTTAGGTCCACCATGATCTGCTGGCTGGCGTCCGTGGTCGGACCCAGAGGGTGGCGGTTGACAGAAGTCAATCATCATGGTGACCTGTGACCAGTGGGGTCCCCCAAGGCTCTGTCCTTGGACCCATATTGTTTAACCTCTTTATTAATGATGTGGACATTGGAGTCAGAAGTGGACTGGCCAAGTTCGCCTATGATACCAAACTCTGGGGTGAAGCATCCACACCTGAGGACAGGAGGACGATCCAGGCTGACCTTGATAGGCTGAAGAAATGGGCAGATGAGAACCTGATGGTGTTTAACACTGAAAAATGCAAGGTTCTCCGCCTTGGGAGGAAAAACCTGCAGCATCCTTATAGGCTCAGCAGTGCTACACTGGTTAGCACTACAGATTAAAGGGACTTGGGGGTCATGATTGACCATGAGATGAATATGAGCCTTCAATGTGATGCTGCAGCCAGTAAATCAAGCAAAATGCTGGCTTGCATCCATAGATGCTTCTCAAGCAAATCCCGGGATGTCATTCTCCCCTTGTACTCAGCCTTGGTGAGGCCGCAGCTGCAGTACTGAGTCCAATTTTGGGCTCCTCAATTCAAAAAGGATGTGGAGAAGCTTGAGAGAGTCCAGAGAAGAGCCACATGCATGAACAGAGGTCAGGAAAACAGACCTTATTATGAGAGGCTGAGAGCTATGGGACTCTTTAGCCTGGAAAAGCACGGGCTCAGGGGTGATCTGATGGCCACCTATATCGGGGTGTTCACCATGATCTGGAGGAACAATTGTTAACCAAAGCACCCCAAGGGATGACAAGGCTGAACAGTTACAAACGCCTCCAAGACCATTTCAGGCTGGACATAAGGAACAATTTCTTCACTGTCTGAGCCCCCAAGGTCTGGAATAGCCTGCCACCGGAGATGGTTCATGCACCTACTTTGAACACCTTCAAGAGTAAACTGGATGCTTATCTTGCTGGGATCCTATGACCCCAGCTGACTTCTTGCCCCTTGGGCAGGGGGCTGGACTCGATGATCTCCCGAGGTCCCTTCCAGCCCTTATGTCTATGAAATCTATGAAACCATGAGTTATAGTGGAAAGCTGCATATCTGTCAGTGCCCACAGTGTATGTAGGCACTCAGCACAGAGACTTACTTTACACTTGGAGACTAACAGCTGGACTTTAGGTGTGTGGAGAGAAGAACATTGTTTTAAGTATTGTAGCACAGCTACACTGGAGTTGGGGCTGAAAGCTCTTTTCACCTTAGAGGGTGACATTTCTACATGTTTTGAAATCTGCAAGTTAATTGATATTAGGTCTTTTATAGGAGTGCAGGGTAGAGTTAGCCATCCATATGTTGGGTCATTTGAGCAAGAGGTCCCAAGAAACAGAGCCCAGAAGAAATTACATGCAGCTGATAGGTTCTGTCAACTTTCCTATGCAGTTCTGGACCATGGATATGGCTTAGTCATGGGTCCTAAATGATCCCAGCTAGTGCTCAGATAAATGTAAAATGGCATCCACAGCCTCCTTAGGAATACACTATAGAAAGTGGCATTCAAATGCTGTATTGTAGGAGACTGGACTTGATGGCCCAGGCAACTCCTTCCATTCCCATGTTCCTAAATAGGTGAGCTATCTAGATAGGTGTGTACCAAATGTCTACATGTCAAATGGATTAAAATACCAATGTAAAGCCAAGAAGGCTTCTAACAAACCAATTTTCACATGATTGAGTGGTCAAAGGGACAGACTGGAACCAGTGAGATTGTTCAACACCAAGATGAAACAAAATTGAGTGACCCCTTAGCAGAAGAATCTAAAGGGAGATTACCAGAATCTGTCTCTCTCTGCAGTTTGGAGGGCAGGCAGGTTGTAGTGTGAAAACAGAAAATACTTTGAAAAGGACTCTATTGTTTTCCAGTAACTTACACATGCATATGCTTGTTGGAGTAGAGAGGGGATTAGGGAATTAAAGTGTGAGGTGAATAGAAGATGCCTTGGGGGCTGTACTCAGGAAATTCAGTTCATGACTGAGGAGCTCAAATCATGGGAAGGAAGGTGAGGGTCGTCAGGATTGGACAGGGTCTAGGAGTATGAACACAGAGTTGTGTGGCAGCATGAGTTGGGGGGATTGGGGCAGGGGGACTTAGTCCCACATTCTTGCCTGTACCTCCCCATCCCATGTTTGCTGGGATCTGAAAGGGTCCTGCCCATATAAGTGATTCTGAACCCTTTCCTATCAGGGATTAGAGCAAGGACAGAAGATAATTCAAATGCAAACTTCTAAAACCCAGAAGCTTAAAGGTTAAAGCCTGGTGCTCCTGGCTTGAGCTTGGGGAGAAGAGACTATAACAAGAGGGGAACAGACTAGGGCTGGGGTAGGAGGTTCTTTCCTTTGATCACATATATAGGGAAATTCAGGCCTGGGATTGGATCCAAGTTTCACTGAGCCTAACACTCTGCAAAAGCACAAACACACCTGGACAAAATTAACTTTCAATTAAAAACATGTTTTTTTTCAGTGAATTAACAGGTTTTTATCCAGAAAAAGCCAGCTAACTTGGCAGGGACAGATGCAGCTCTAGCCCGGTGTAACATTGGGACTAATTCACTTCATTCAGACTTTTTGGTACATGGTGCTTTATAGGCAATATGTGCACCAGAGGTCATTCACAACTTTACCCATGACAGCCATTTCCTCTCATGAGATTCCACCCTGACAGGCTATCAGGAACAGTTTATTGTACAACTCCTACCTCCTGTTATTGCATATTGCAATTGGAGCTGCAACGAGACCCACAGAATTAAAAAATGGAGGGAAGGGACAGGAAGGAGGAACTGCCCCTGATGAAAATGCAGATGACAAAACAATTCCTGCAGGCTCAGTGAGCTGCTGATACTGCTGTGCGTAGTAGATGTAAATTATGTGAAAAAGCTACTTACTCTTGAAAATCCTGGATTCCCTCAGACTTATATTACTGCTAAATTAACCTACTGCTGCTAGGTTTAAGGTGGAGCTTCACTTTCCTTCTAAAGAGCAACTCTAAATGCATTAAAGTCTTCCTGTTTACTCAGATTGTCATGAAGTTCTTTGCACTTGATCTGAGCTAACTTGAACAAGGGATTCCCAGGTCAGAGCCTCCCACCATTCCCAGCATAGCATTTTATAAAATTAACTAGTTTTCATGCATCCCCTCAATATAAGACTCTGATTTAAGTGCCTCAGTGGGACTAATTATGGCTTTACTTGCCCTCAGAGTACATCTATTCCAGTGGTTCTCAAACTTATTAGATTCAAGACACCCATGAATAGATTCATGGCATCCCTCGACAGACTAGAGGCACACCTCGGAAAATGCCAGATCATAGTTTTCACTCTTTTCCAGTTTTTTGGCATTTAAAAATAATAGAGTAGTTTGTCTGTTGCAAAGAATGAGCAAAGACTAGACTATTTCTGTTCAAAATCTCTGGGTTTATCTTGAGAATGTTGTTTGTAAACCTAACATGGTGTAGTGCCCCATGGCATCTTTGAAATGATCTCAAAGCTGTGGCACCCTGCAGTTAGAGAAGGTGGCTGGTCACAGTGCAGTATAATGTAGACTTGCCTGGACTATCTTCAAACAAGCTGGCTTAGGTACTGGAAGCAATCTAGTTGCATCTGTACAAAGCTCAGCATGGGCTAATGTACCCTGCTTCTCAGGTAGGTTTTGCAGTTGGCATGAATCTCTGTGTTTCTGCAGCTAGATCCCTTCCAGCATCTGAAACTAGCTCATTTAAAACCAGCTCTGCTATGTCTACACTACAGTCAAGGTTACATACAAGCCCTGGTTTGCTCTCCATGCATTTCAGCTAGGTCATAGTACTGCTCCTTCAGGGAAACAGTAGTGGAAAAAAATATTAGAGTTTGGAACTCACAAATACCACAGGCCAAACTCGTGAAACAAAGAGACCAAGACGTGCCTATGCAGCAAGCAGATTCCAGGAAACTTATTATCATAGTACCTGACTGCCTAAATGGGTACACTGTGACCCAAATAGACCTGAATGGCTCCTATGTATTATGAGTGCATGGATTAGATCAAAAAGAACCATTAGTCTGACCTCAAACCCTATTCTTACTAGAAATCTGTAGGCATGGTGCTATTATTATCTGTCTCTGGTAGGAGCTTTTCTTTTTTTCTTGTTGTTTTGTTTTTTTTCATAGATTTGGGAAATGCACCCTGCTGATTTGTACAGCTAATTTAAAAGGGGATTTAATTATTATTTAAGATAATAAATCACATGCTCAATGCTGATCTTTAAGAACAATTATTTAGTTTGTTGGTACTTTTCCAGGAGTGGAATTATTATAGCAGAGCACCAGCACTGATTAATCAATTAGCATTGATTAAGTAAAGAGAAGATGAAAGACAATTACCATAATATAATCATGTTTCCTGAACAATGAATCCCAGTGTGTTTGTAAGTCAAGGAGTTCTTCATACACAGTTCCCAAAATGCACCTCACACAACATGTTTAATTTTTTGTAATAACAGAGGGAATTGTGGGAGAGGAACTCGGGGATGTTGTGACAAGAGAAGCGATTAGGGAGAGAGTGATAAATGGAGAGTGGTAAAGGATGGAGAGGGGCCAGGAGAGTGGGAAGGTGAACTAGGGTTAAGGAGCTTGTCAGTCCCACACTGATTTATCCCTGTCTGGGAGGACAGAGCTAGCTGTACCCCTCTTGGGGGTCAGATTCCCCCTCCCTGGCCCTCATATGGAAGTGTCTATACAGTTTCTGTGTTCCCTCCTGACTCCTTACCTTGTATGTCCCATGCCTGTCTCTCTATGGGGAGGAAGAGTGAAGAGGAAGGCCAGTTCTGATGGAGTTGCACAGCTAGGGGGATAAGGAGATGGTGAAAAGGCAACATGCAGGTGGTGTATTTCAGGGCTGGGATAGTCATTTCCAATGAGGCACAGGCACTGGAGGAGGGAGACCTGCACTGTGGTAAGAAGGGTGTTGAGAGACCTTTTCTTTTTTTAAGAAGAAATTCAATAGACATATTCACCAGACATATGTTGGTGCGGACTTAGGGCTTCTGAATGGTGCATGTTGGTCTTCTCACTATGGAGAGTGCCTCTAAAAACTAGTATAAGAAATCTCTGAAAACTACAACATATAAAGTTATAACCTGAACTCCAGCTTCTAAGCGTGCCCCCAGCATGCTGCTAGCACTCACAGAAGCATTCTCCCACTCCAGATACTGCAGCCTGCTCTGGGAGCAGAGCACAGGGGTGCTGCAGGGCAAAGTGTAACTCTTGTTCTTTGCTATGCCAAAACTTGGGCTTGGTGAGCCATGTCCCGGTTTTTAGAAGTTTCCCTTTACGTACTTTTCCAATTTTGAAGGCTAATAGGTTGCACTGGGCAACCCTAGCTAGGTAGTAATGAAACAAGCCTGAGTGGTAGAAAGCAGTAAGATGAGACTGCTGTTATTATTATGGTAACCACAGTCATGTCACCTGGATCACATCCACCCTATCTGCTGTAGCCCCCTGTTGTTTTGCATTATACACCTATTTAAGAAGCTTAGAAGCAGGGACATAATTATTTTTGCATGCAGTGAACCATGAGACTCTGATAGCTAAACAGGGCCTCTTGACACTGACTACAGTACAATGAATCAAGAATGATAGAACATAGGGATGAAAGGGACCTTGAGAGGCCCTCCTGGTGTTTTCCCTGTCCCAAGGCACAATCAACTCTACCTAAATAATTGTAAGTTTCCAAACTCTAAAAGGGCTTTGTTTCAGTGTACTGTTTAATGCAGGTTTGTTTTAATTGAAATTTGACTGGAAACTGGTCTGGCTTCCTTCTAGCTCACCCACCTACTTGGCTTTTGTGGACCCATCCTGCATAACTGTGGAAGAGTCTGCCAAGCTTTCTTTTCTTTTACAGAGACCTTAAAAAATTTGTATTCCAAGACAAAATGAAAACTAATTCCCATTAACAGTATCCTACTGAAACAGAATCACCTTTCTTTGCCTAGCTCTGTTTTTTTGCTGTACAGTGTGCTGCAGGTCTAAACAAATACTCCTAGAGAGGAAAGCCTAACCTGTAGAAAAGTAAAATCTGTATATTTTTATAAAGTAGTTTTGAATGTCTTCTCCATGCCAATGTGTTTCATAGACTAGCAGACATATATTCCACACATGTCCATCCTGCTTTGCAAAAAATGCTGTACTCAAATAACTGGCAGCTGTTAGGCCAAATGTTCCTCATTTTAAAATCAAAGTTTATAAAAGAATATGTCCCATAAGACATTCCACCCTTTCTATTCTACAGATGCCAGTTTTAATAAAAATTCCCAGTATTATTCATTCACGGGTGCCTATGTATTCTCACAAGGTTTAATTACACCTCCCATAGCATATTCTTCTAGAGAATGGAAATTAGTTATAATTGCATTTGCTTACTTTAATTTCACTCCCTGGGATGAAATCACTGGTCCCAATTACTGGCATTTTCTCTGAATGAGATAGCACATTGGTATGTCAAGAAACAATTTAAGCAAATTGTTCCTTTCTACTTTAGAGAATATTCTACACACATTTTCATACCAATGGTAATCTACAGCAGACTGTAATGAGCTATATAGAGCAATATGTTGAAGGACAATGCGTAGAAAGGAAAGAGCAAAAACCCATTTGTTTTGCAAGAGCACTGTTCTGCAGTAACATAACAAGTTCCTCAAAGTCTGCCCAGTTTGGATCTGGGGGTTTGGGCTCCCTCTTGCTGTTGGGACCTAATACAACCCCAGCAGAAAGAAGCAATGAGCGATAGGATTCCACACATGAATAGGGCCTTTTGCCCTTTGCCATAATATTAACAAACAATAAATAGTAAATGAGTAATACTCATCTATGGCACAGCTAAATTTGGCCCAGGCTGTCTAAAGCAAGAAGTAGTTTCCTTTCATTAAATTCAGCTCATTTCCCCATAATAGAATGCATTTTCATTCCCCCAGTGTGAGGCTTATTTTGTTCCTTTTGTGTAAGCGCGTTGCATCAAGTTCTATAGATCATATGCTGCTGCCAAACCAATTATTAAGCTCCTCTCTCATTTTGGACATTTACATTTTAGGCACAGACACATACAAGTAACAAACATAACAATGCCCATGAAATACATTTATCAAAAGAAAGAAACACAGCACAGAGAATAAGGTATGAGAATAACAATCAAATCTTCTAGTGGGTTGGCTGAAGATAGAAGTATTCATCATTGCTGTACCAAGGTAGAGACAAAGGGAAACTCTTTAAAGAAAGAATGTGAGATTAAATTATTCTGGAAATTGTTCTTATCCATTTCACATACAACCAGCCATAGATTAATTGGTTGTCAGACTTCATACGACATTGTAGCAGTTAATGTGGCATAACACTTCAACAGGCACTTCTTCCAGACAACTATACAAATGTTTAGGAGAGTGTTTAGACTCACACTTTCGCCCTTATCCCATAACCCAGCCATCTCCAAGTGCAGTGAATTGTTGCAAAAGATGTTTTAGAAAATCTGGCCTTTTTGCAAGAGGAGGCCAAATTGTGTCAGCCCCGATATTCTTATGAAGGACTGCAGAAGCGTTCCCCTGGTGCCAAATGCTCTAGATGTGGCAATAGCCATGCACACAGGCATGTGATATGGTTGTAATAAGGAGGTAGCTCCCTGCCCCTTCTTATGGGTAAGCGTTATAGCCAGAAGCTCCAGAGATAGCTTTTCATCTATGGATGAAAAAAGAAAAGTGCTACCATAGGGAGCTTCATTAACATAGCCTATTGCCCTTACAAATATCCTCTAATGACACTTGGTGAGTCACCATAATATCACTTTGGAAGTTGTGGAGTAGACAGCTTTGAGAGAAGAGAACGATTTCTACCTTGTGAGAGGCAGCTTACTTCTAAACAGCCAGGACTCTACTGAAGAGTTCTAATTTCTCCTGGCTCTCCTCTGGTGAGAACTTACTTCACTGAGAGAGACAATACTGACCAAAGACTTTGCAGGAAGAGATTGAAAAAACTTTGCTGTGGGACTCGTTGCAGAGGACAACAGCAGCTGTCAGTGGACTCCAATGAAGGACCACCTCCCCACCACTTCACTAAACCTGAACATCAAGCTCGGTAAGGTGGTAACATTTCCAAGCAGGACTAGCCAAGCAGCTCCATTGGGACTGAAGACAGATTTGCAAAGGAACATAACAGAGGTGAAACAATACAGCCAGGTGCCTAAGACAGCCGCAACACATGGGGGCAGCAGCAGCTTCCAGCTGCCACTGTGCTGCTGACATGACTATATGACTGTGGTAGCAACCATTATTTTTCTGCTTCCCCAAGTTAGTTCCCTGAGTGGCTAACCCAGTTGCCCCATCGTGGCAATGCCACTGGGACATATTTTACTTGTGATGATCACCAGGTTCAACAAATGCAGGCATGCATGATTAAGAATAATTAACTTTAATTATGGAACAGTAGGCAGCTTCTGCAGACCTCTGCAGTCTGTCTCTAATTTACTGGCTCCTTAATGGAGAGATCATCTCCCAATTCCCAACCTCAGTAGTCTCAGAAGGGGAGCATCTCCAAACTACAACCTCTATCACTACATCTTCCCTCTTAACAATAAGTACAAAAATCTGCTTCCCTGAACTTTGGATAGTCTTTTTTATGGACAAGTCTCCCTCACGCAATAGCCTTTCTGATAATGCAATGTCTGTGATGCCCTAAGTAATCCTATTGCTAATCAGAGATTCTGTCACTCTTCCAAAAGCAGAGTTCTTATTCAAGTCTCTTTAGCTCAGTAACATAGTGATCTATATTTTGTTCTGTTGTTTGTTTGCACATTAAAAAACTGTGTCTTCAAGAGACCCCTCAGATTTGGACAGTTTGTTACTTAATTTCATAGTTTCTTCATTTTCAAAGGTAAAAGCATTACAAACAGTCAGGGCTTCCTCTCCCACAATATGCAAGAAGACTGAGGATTTGACTGTTTTTGTTTCTCTTTTGCCCCTGTGACTGATAAGTACTGCTCAAAACTTTGTCTGAATGCCCTCCAGTTCTCCGCTATATTGCCCAACATGAAACAGGCAGGTGGAGGTTGCAAAGCTTCCATGATTAATTGTCCCTTTACTTAGACTATAACTGTGCAGAAGAAAGCTTTTGCTCTTCCATGTGGCTACACTGCTCTACTTGCCTCAGTTTCCAGCTTCTTCAGTGGAACAAATTCTTTCAAGTTCTTTCTCATTCGCTACTTCTGGCAGAGTGTAGTATTCACCAGGTTCAGGAAATACAAGCATACATTATAACAAATAATAACTGTGGAGCAATGGGCAACTTTTGCAGACCTATGCAGACTGTCTCAGGGACCATCTCCCAATTCCCAACCTCTGTAGTCTAAGTTAAGGAATGTCTCCAAACTACAACCTTCATCACTGCCATATTGTTACTGCTTACTAATCCCAACTATGAATGGGTTTGTTGGATGGTGGAAATGATCCAGTCAAGGAACTATTACCACCAGAAAATGGAGAAGGGTATTAGGCAATGTTAGTGGTAGAAATGGAGAAAAAATAATTCTTTATTTGCATGGCCTCTGTGTTAATTTTACCTAATAATGATTTCCTTGTTTGTACAGAGTCTTAGTTTTGTGGGGTGAGGGAAAAGAAAGAGTTCTTGTTAAAGGTACTAGGGAGACAGATTTAGTTTTCCACAGAGGCTGGATGGACTGGCAGAGATGCTTGAGCCAGTATAATAATTTTTCTTCCCTAAGAGAAACCCTAAGGATAACAAACCCAATCCTTTTTGCTGTTGTTAAGTGTCTGGTACATGTATGCTTATGCTGAAAGAAGCATACAGTTCCAACAAAAGAATGCTGCTTCAAAGGCCATGTATACTAGATAACAGCAATGCAAATCATATGTGGGTATTGGAGCATTATAACCAGCCGATAACGTTCTAGAAGAGACTGTATGTCTAGAAACAGCTTTTGGAAAATTGTAGACATATTTATCTTATCCAGGAACAAGGATTTACAACAAGGGTAAAGAGAACAGGAAGGGCCCCATACCCAATGTGTAGAGGGATGATGTGGCAAAGATACTGTGAGGTACCATAGTGCTGTCATGATGGTAGAACTCATGTAGTAGCATAACTGGGGTGGGGCAACCGAGGCAGGATTTTAGAGCACTGTCTTCGTTGAGGGCTACAACAGCAGCTGCTGCCTTAGTGCCAACTCACTGCACCTCTCTGATTGGCACAGTAGGTGCTGGTGCTGGTGCTGTTTCATGCACCAGCAACTGCCCTGGGTGTGGATATATCCTGCTGTGCCTCTCAACTCATATGCCAGTATAAGTTCCTGTCAGAAGAGCAAGTGGCAGCATAGGCCTGTAAACTGCCTTGACATAACTGATGCCATTTTTTTCTGAACAGATTCCATTAGCTGCAAGCAAAATGAGCACAGAGGCAATGTAAACAGCTGTTGTAGGCAAAACAAAATGTATATAGATGTAGAAAAGCAAAATAGAATAGAGAAGCAAAACAAGTGTAAGGATGGCTCAGTAGGTGAGGAGTAAGTTAAAAAGAAACAGGCTGACGGTGTCAGATTAATGAGGAAATAACCACTGTGATATGGAATATAGGGAAGAGGGCTGTAAAAGCCAAAGGAAAAAACTTCAGTTTGGGAAGCTGTCACCAAGCAATAAGTGGCCATGCTGGTCAGAACCACAACCCCCCAGTGTTGTGACACCTGGCTAGCTGAGTCATCGTGTTCGGATGGCCTATGTAAGTGTTGCCCTGTGGGGCCACACCAACTCCCAGGATCTCAAAATTGCGCTGTTAGATGGGAGGCTGTGACAACTGCACATGCACACACAGAAATCAATTAGGTGCACACACACACACACACACTAGGTGCATGCGCACATGCTAGGCGCATACACCCCCCACTAGGCACATACACCCACACTGACAACTCAGGCACATTCACATCTAAAATTACCAGCCTAGGCACATGCACACCTATCACCAATTCAAGCATCTACACACTATACACACCAAAGGTTAGGCAAAAATCAGCTGTCAATACCTACACACTCAGTACACATACACAGATCACTAATTCGTATATCATACACACGATGACATATATATATGTATGTATATGTATATTCACCACTTCATACACATACCACCCACCTACACATACACACAGGTAAGTTCCTAACTTGGATGATACAGTATGTATGTGTATGTTTAGGGTACTTGGGATACCTGGGGAAGGTTAAGGTGAGAGAGTGAAAGTGTAGGGAGTGAAAGTTGCCAGAACCCGGATTAGAACCAGTATACTAGAGAGAAGCTGGCTGAGGAACTCAGGCTCGGGGTTACTTTAGGTTAATTGATGTCAATTGATTAAAGGACAGTACCCAAAGCTGGCAGAACAGGGGATGCCAGAGAGAAGTTGGTACAGAGGCTGGGACTGAAGCCGGAGCTACGGGGGAGCTAAAAGGAGGCGGGGAAAGGAAAACTGGGACTGGGGCTGCAGGGGAACTAGAGAGGGTGTGGGAGGAAGCCAGAGAAGAGAGAGAGAGAGTGAGCAGGAAAGGTCAGGAAGAGAAGGCAGAGAGGGATAGGAAGCAGGCAGAGGCAGAAGGAGGCCGAAAGGAACAGGGCCAGGAGGCTGATAGCAGCCGAGAGAGGAGCAGAAAGGGACAGAGAGGAGGCAGAAAATGACAGGAACAGGGCAGAAGGTGGGCTGAGAGGCAGCAAAAATTGCAAAAAACGAATGGCAGGAGCAGGAAGATGCTGCAGAAAGACACAGAAAGGAGATGGTGGACGGCGGGAGCAGGGCCAGGGACCATGGGACGTTGGTCTTCTGTGAAGCTCTTCCTCCCCTCTACCTCACCCTTATACCACACCTTGATGGATCTTGATGGTTGTTGGCCCCGTCCCTCTGATCATTGGGGCCTAGGACCCTCTGCCCAGTCAGCTTTAGGAATTCAGCTAGCTCCTCCCCACCTACCAGCTGCTTGCTCTGACCCAGCAACTCCCCGTCAGTGCTATACACCTCACCTCCCCTCCAACAGTGGGAACAAAACACAAATTAAACCACTGGCAGTAACACCACATTCTAAGGGCTGTCCGTTGCCCCTTCTATGACTGTACCTATCTCCTGCTCTATTGGCCCAGTTGCTGGCTCTTAAGCCTCAACCTGCCCAACCTTGGCCTGGGGTCAGCCTACTGTGCTCCTGATGGGTCCCCTTAACACGTCTCCCACACAGCTCTTCTTCGGGACCACCTGCACCCTCTAATTCCACCTGGTTGGGTGATCTGGAGCCTGTCGCCTCTTTGTATTTTCTGAGGGCTCCTCCAGGTCTCGGTGTTCCCCCACCCTTCTCAGCCTCCGCACCTTGACCTCGCTTCCTCATCTTTCTTGCTGCCGGCAACAGTCTTCTCCTGTGGGATCCTGCTCTCTCCACTGGGGCTGCTGGCTGCAAGCCCCCACGCTCCTTTGCTCTGAGGGGACTCAGAGATTGCTTCTTTCTCCGGCACTCCACCTTCTCTCCCCACCTCAGGGCTGCATTTCACTGCTTTTAAAGCCCCCGACCGGTTCCTCCCGCCGTGGCTCTCAGCTGGCCGTAATTTTATAAATACGAGGCTAACAAGCTGCTCGGGTCCTGCCGCCACTTCTGCTTTTGCTGCATCGCTCCCTGAAGGTAAGAACTTTTCTATTTGTTTTTCTGTTCTTCTTTTTTCCTTTCCACCCCATTCCTGCTCCTCGGGTTCCTCCCGGGCTCCCTGAGATTTTCCCCTCAGCTGCTCCCCCGGACATCTACCTATCCCAGGCTGAAAGTTGTTCCTCGATGGCTAGTCAGGGTCTCCTTCAGCTCAGTGTTGTCTAGAGGGGGTCATTAGTAGGGCCTCTGGGGTGGATAGGCAGCATAACGTGGACCTGGTCTGCTTCAGATGGAAATGGCTTTCCCACTGGGTCTGTCTTCACTGCCCCCTTTTACAGGGACACACTTTCTATGACCTTAGTGGCAGGGGGCATGTCAGGCAAGGGTCAGCCCCTGGTATACTAAGCATGTGCATTCCAGGTTAGGACATGCAGTTTCAGGTGTCTGTAATGGTGGGTTGGCTGGTTTCTACAGCAGTCTTTGTCTTCCAAATTTTGAGCCAGGGAGGGTCAGTGCAGGGTGATAGTTGGGTCGTTGAGTTGATGGTTCAATCATTCAGAGGGAGCTATTTTTAGACCTACTGCCATTGTCTCTCAAGCACCCTCATTCGTCCCCATTCATTCAGGAACCAATTTACATAGGAGGGGTAGGTATGAGTCACACAGTTACAACAGAAGTTACAATAGGGTATGCCCGGGCAGGGGACACAAGATGGAGACTTTTCATTACAAGATTGAAACTTGACATTACTTGACATTACTTTACAGATACAAGCCTAAACCATACAGTATTAATATGAAACAATAAATATCAATGCAAAAATGATAGGAGTACAATATAATACAATATACAACAGTAAAAATCAATACAAACATAACAAAACACTATTTACAATTTAAAAAGGGGCTTATTACAATAACAGCAAAAAAGAAATTATCTTAGCTTACCTAGTATTACTTGTAATCACTTATAAGGGATAGAGAGGGCAGACAGAAAATCAGAAATAGTTAGGAGAAGGGGAGGAAGTGTATTTTAAAATACTAATTTAAAAAAAGAAAAATTGAGGGGTTTGCTACATAAGAATACCTTTATGAACCATTGTGGTGTTTTAAATATCTTGATAGACTGTGTGAGGGTTTGTTTAAATAATGGTACTGCTCAAATGTTCAGTAAGTTAGGATTTGAAACTAGAATAGTCTTACCAATCATTTTGTTCTGTTCACACCACCCCTTAATAAAAACTGAGCTCAACAGAAGCATTTAAGTGTTTATGGGCAATTTCTCTGGAAGTATGAGGAGATATTACTTTTGACCAGTTATGTCCAGGTGTACTTCCTGCAACACTTCCTTCTTTTGTTAAATTTAGAGTTAAGTGTTATCCTAAACCTTTTTGTTCCTACCTCATCAACACTATAACTTTTTTACAGCAGGTTGTACTATTTTAATAGCATGTGAAGAATTTAAAATTAAGATTCTGTCAACCTTCAAACAGAGGCTCTTGCTTTCAGGGATTTATGAAGGCAGCAATAAAAATTAACTCAAAAAAGAAATTTATTTTGCAAGTTTTTCTCTGCAAAGAGCATGTACAGTTTCAAATTAGGGAACTCACTTTGGTCTTGGATTATAGAAGTGAAAATGTTTGAAAAAGTAATTTATCAGTTTGGAATATTTCCATACAAGCTATAATGCTAATGCCTCAGTTTAATAGTTGAGATGATAGGTGCTAATAAGATGTAAACATTTTTTGTATGAGAACAGATCAGTTTAATCCAGCCACTGAGCAAAAACATTACATTTTTCCCCATGCAGTCTCATAACTCTTGCATGCATTCTATCTATGTAATTAAACAATTGATTCTAGTTGCTCTTATAGGTTTTTTTTGCAGAGCATTATGGACTACATATTAGCCTGTATAAAATTTACCTAGTTGTTGACCTAACACTGTCACCCTTATTTGTGTTTAGTAGCATCCATTCACGTGGGTAGCCTTGTTTTAGTCAATTGGGTTACTCACATAAGTGCTATACAACACAAATTCAGTTCCATGTAATTATGTGGTAAATAATACTAGAGTTTGTACTCTTTCAGGTATGGCTGAGCTGCAGATAATTATGGCCTTTCAATAAATCAGAATTTTCTTTAATGTGGATTATTTTCCCCCACTTTTAAAAATGGCTTTTTAAAAAAAAAATGAGAAAAGGAAGGAAGGACAAAATTTAGAAAATTCGAAGTCAAGGTTAGACTCCAATGTTTGCCTCTTGCCAGTCTCTTTTGTAAGAAAATTTTCCATGAATATTTTGGTGCATTCTAAATGGAACTATATTCACAGATTTCCAGATTGTGAATATTCAAGCACACAGTATTTTTATACCTGCAGGCAATTAACACTTTGTTTATATTTTAATTTGTATCAGGAAACAGACACTGTACCATGTGATTCAGACAACCAATCATACAGCCTCCATGTAAAATTCTGAACATTGTATTCTTAATAGAATGCTCAGAGCAAATGGTCTGGGAACAACCCATAGACTGCTATTTGTTAATCTGGATTAAAACATTCTTGACTAATAGATTTTAAGCACGTACGAAGTCATTTAAAAAAAATAAAGGCTGCCCAAGGGCAGTTTGCAGACAAAATAGGCTACATTTACCTACTACTTTGCTAGTTGCAAATTATTAATTCAGCTGTATGCCAATTTATCTTTACATGATATTGAAGTGAGAGAAGCCCCTTAATTTCAGCTAAATTGGCATTTGTGTTCATGTTAGAAGATTTCTACATGCAGTGCAGTATCTGCCAATGTATGTGTGTATATATGCATAATTAGTTCTTAGAAAGAGTCTCATTTATGGACATAAAAGGAGAGGGGCTACAGTATTATTAATAAGTTTACAGATTCAATAAAATGATTATAGTACTGCAAAGTGGCTTCCTCATTTTACAGATCTTAAATTCTGTAATATTATATCACAGATTAAAATATTAAAAAATTAACAAGTTTTCTGTGATTACATCATGAATAAACAATTACAATTTGCCATTTGTCAGCCATCCCAGGTAGGCCAAGGATCGCACAGCCAAAGAAAACTATTGGCAACACATATAACAAATTTTATCAGTCTGCCAAAATCTAGGAAATGAAGTATCTATTCTTGAAGGACATCTACTGAAATCTTATTTGTTAACTGTGTACACATATACAAAAGTAGACAGCACTTTGTCATAAGTGGGTGTCCTGGGGCCAGTCAAATCGTTGGCCTACCCACTTGTCTTAGGGCTAACAGCTCATCTGCCAAGGCTTTGATGATATTAATTAAGAGACAACAAGGTGGGAGGCTGCCCATTTACTTGCCCCAATGCCAAGGGCTTATATACATGGCTCTGGCCTTCCCTGTACTGTGCCTCATGCCTCACAGATGGCATCCATGGCCTTAACACCTGGCCTTAGCTTGTTCAGCCTAACACCCAGCCTATAAGACCATGCCCTCATCTGGGACCCGCAGTCCAGAGTCTCACATGGGATTCTCACTCCCCACTGGAGCTTGCAATCTCTGTGCCCTCACACTGAGCTCTCATTTAATTAATTGCGGCTCCCAGCCCCTACCTACTTGGGGCTTCCAGCCCCTACCACCTCAAGCACCGTGCCTGACTCAGGACCCTCTTGGTCCCCTCATGCCCTCATACAGGGGCTTCAATCCTGCTCTACACTGGGCCTCACAAATCCCTTTATCCCCTTGCCTGAGGAGCCCTACATCTAGCTCCCTTGGCTTAGGGTCCCACCCCCATGGACCCTCACACCCTGCTCCTTAATGCAACTCAGGTCTCACAGAGATCCTGGAAGCAGCCTCAGGTCCCTTCCTGACCTGGGCCCTGCCTCAGGACTCACTGTGAACCTGGGATCCTCCTTTGTTCTTCAGGGTATGCTCCCTTAGCCTTTCCCCTGCACAGGATCACCTGCAAGGCAGCAGGGGCTGAGGCTTTCTGGCACCCCATACTCACCCTTCACTGAGGCGGCACAGGTGTGACATTTCCTGGAGACTGCCTTGCCACCAGTAGTCCCACTATACCATCCAGCCCCAGCAGGGTGTAGTTTTAGGTCATGTCCCAAGGCCAGGAGGCTCCAGCCATCCCCATAGCTCCTGTCCAGTACCTCCAAGATGGTATGACCAGCAGCTTCAGGGAGTTCTTCTCCCAGCTGCTTTCAGCAGACTGTTGGCTTCACTGCTCAGAGCCCTATTATTATAGGAAACAGCTGGGCCCTGCAGCTTGCTTTTCTGGCTGCTCATGCCCCTGAGTTACAGAGCACATCCTGTGCTCTGTTACACACTTCTGGAACATTGTTCTGTAAAATTTAGACAAAATGTTTTATCTGAAGTTTACCAGTTCATTTAGACTAAAACATTATCTTGAAAAGATTTGATTTCAGTGAAGTTGCTTTGGAAACCAGACAGAACTCTGATGGAAATCTGCTTGCTCTCTTGCCTGGCTCCCCAGAGTAACTCTGACTTCCACAGTCTGTGGCTCTAGGCCAACCCATCAAGCTAGTTAAATATGGCAAGGGATGGGGTTTTAGCCCCCTCTTGAGAAACTAACAGACCCTACAATCATGAAGTTTTCCCTTCTATTCATTTTCAATGTCACCTTTTTAATATCATGCCAGTACTCTTAATTATATCCCTTATAACTATATTAAATATTGAGTGGTCTTCCATGATGTTTATATTTATAGCCATCCACTATTTGCAAACTGTAATCTTCCCCTTTGTCATTATCAGTTAGCTGTTCTATTGATTTATATATCTATTTATAGAGAAGCAAGTAGTTTTTTAGAGATGTATCTTCATTCTCTTTCATCAGTAACAGCAGGGTGCTTTTTGTATTAGCTGCTCTTTCAGTACAGTTACGGGAAAGCTTAAATAAAGAGGTGCACACGACTTTGAATGTGCTATAATTCAAGATTATTCTTCCCCTCTAAAGGAATTCCACAGACATGGGTCAGTTGCTGAAAAAGAATTAGCTCATATTTTCATAATCTTAACCTTGCATTTTCCCTTAGGGACACAGTTCAAAAAGTGATAGAAAGCGGTAGACAGCTTGGACCCAAAGCATAGAGGGCACTTTTACATGAGCTCCAGGGTTGGTTTAGGTAACCTAATTAAAGCACCACTGTGTCTCGTGTATCAGTGTTCCCACACTTCAAAGTGGTGGCAGGGATGTTTGAACTAAAACTTGTTTGATGAGCTTTGGTTCAAGTGTCCCCACTACCATTTTGAAGCACAGGAAGCCTATACATGAGATGCAGAGGCTGGCTGGAGCACAGTATTTACCACGCTCCAGCAGACTCAACTAATCAAGTTTGCTCTGAAATGCTGTAATTACAATGTGTCGGAGCAGCCTTGCAGCATGTCTACAGGCACCTGTAGAGCTTGGAAGATTAAGTACTACAAATTTAACCTGCTACTAGTCTGTTACTCAGTGAGAAGACATGATGCCCCTCTCTTCCTCTTGACCAGCCCACTCAACAACCTGAGTCTACAAGATGAACTGCCTGCCACCACTTCTGCTACTGTGAAGAAGACGCTTAAAATAGTCTCCATGAGATGTGAAAATAAAGAAGCATAAAGGATGGTGACAGCTTGGGTCTGGACTGACTGAAAGATTTTGTAGAGGATGAATATAGAATTGATGTGAATGTTTAAGGGGGGCAATATGGGGTATTTTAATCAGGAAATGCCATGCATGTTATCGGCTTTGTGGCCACCATTTGCTCAAATGTTGACAGTGCTTCACTGCTTTATTGAAGCCCTTTCTAAGTGGTAGTGAATGCATTTTCTTCATGGGGGAGGGAGGCTTATTTCCACTTCATTTAGCCAATGCTTGAAACAGAGTACATTAGGCACAGTCAGTCACAGGCCTGGCATCTTCCTGCTCTGCAGCACAAGTAGAATGAACAAACCTGATTGTCTAGGTCACTTGCTGGCTGGTTTTCTAGGAAAAAGTTATTTGCAAATGGAAGTAAAACTTTCCAAACTGAATCCTTAGTATGCAGTCCTCGTACTTGGGCTATAGCTGCAGACAATGCAATGCCAGCATCTGATAATACAACACTAAGAACTATAAAAATATCATGGAGAGATGAGGTAACCTGATCTAAAACATCTTTCTTATGACATATTTTATTTCTGATAATACATTCTGTTTCATTTCACTGCTCAGGGAGTGGACTGGGATGCAGTGATATGTTGTTCCATTTGTTTCTATTGCAGTGAGAGCCAACCTTTTTGGCAGCCATGCCACAAATTAGCCCTGCACTTTGAGTTCCACTCTGATCCCCTTCCCCTGCCTGATCTTCTGCTCTGCTTTCTGCCCTATTTCCTACCCAATCTGCTACCCTTTTTTTCTTCCTTCCCTGTGCTTCTTGCACCATCTGCTGCTCTGCTTTTGTCTTCCTGTCTTATCTGCCACTGTACTGCTTGTCCCCTCCCTGCTCTGCTACAGAGGCACCCCCTACTATTTGATATAAAAATTATTCTCAAAAACGAATGATGAAGAGAACATGCTATTTCTGTCAGAAGAAGCTATAAGTCCCTCAGTTTGGCACAAATACAGCATGGTTGTTGGTCTGTGCTCAAGAAAGTCTTGAAGCCAAGCTCCACAGCAGGTGAAGATGCAGTGGTAAATGTATGCTCATGACTGCAGCAAGCCTACCCCACCTGACACTATCCATCCTTTATAACAGACAGACAGATGGATAGACTTGGTAAAAACAATTTTGTGCAGTTGCAAGGAAAAATTATCTGAATATATCAAACAAAAAATAAATAATTGGTATTGGCTTGATCACAACCTTATATGTAAAAGAGTAAGTTTTGTAAATGTTGGTGTACTGTTACCACAAATGCAGTCTCGGGTAAGTAGCAATACCATAAGACACCCTCCCTATATCAAAGAGTACCAGCATGGCCAGCATTTGCTCGCTTCCTTCTTCGGTTCCCTGTATGCCCTGCATTCAGTCCAAGTTCTTCATTCTTGCATTAAGGGTTTTGACAACCTAATTCTCCTGGATATTTATCCTTTTGTTTCAATTCACCACCACAAAAATGTTCTCACCCCTGACCTCACCCCTCTGTATTTTAATTCCAGGCTCACTTTTGGGACTTTTTCCATGCTCCCCTCAAGCTAAGAACCCTCTTCCTACTCCCATGCCCCCAGCCTCTCTTATTTAACCACTTCATCATCTTTAGGCCTTTCTCAAAACACATTTCTTAATGAAAACGTGCAAACCTTTCTCTTATAGAATCTAACTCATATACATCATTTCTTTATTTAGCTATATTTTTACTGCTGTTACTCCAACCCCCGTCACCCATCTCACAGTAGGTATGTCTATAATACCACCTTAGTTGGCTCTCAAGTCTGTCCTTTTACCCAAGCCCAGTGATAAATCACTCTACAAACCCCTTATCTCACTCCCCTGAAGCAATGTGAAGCCCTGAAGCAACCTATCAGCATCCTGTTTCCTGTCTCTCCAAGAGTCAAACTCAAAAGTAGTGCCCAGAATTCTTCAAGGAGCTAGTCTGCATATCACTTGTCTCTCTTTCTTTGTCTCTGCGTGCTGCTGCATTAATGTAGCTGGCTCATGGCTTAGGGTAGGTGATAGTGAGCCTTGAATTGCCACTACAGCGGAGGTATAGGTATGCCCAGTGATCATCAGCTACTTGTGAAAAGGCCTGTTTGTAAGCCTCATATAAAGAGTACTGACTTCAATGCAGCTTTTGACCAGGCCTATAGATTATATGTTTTTTTGACCTGTAGTTCTGTCTCCTTTTATAGAGTGCCAAGCACATACTGATACTGTGTAAGCAACAACAATGAAGTGGCCTTGTTATACAAGTGAGTCACTTACCCTGCTGAAATTATGGAAGCCAAAACTGAGTTCTACTAGATACTTGGCATATTTGATACTTACATGTAGGCACAGAGTATTATGTCAGTGTCAGAAAAAGTGTCTCTTATTGGCATTCTTTTATTTGGGCATCTAGAGTTTCTGCATGCACTGGTTACAACAGTATGAGATAAGGCATTTTCTTTAAGCTTTAAGTTTAAAATCCAAATGCATGCAAACTGTTTCTGATTGTGACATTGACACAAGATGCTAAGTGTGCAGCAACTGAATAATATTGTACAGTAGCACATCATAGCACCAGTGCCAATAAGCTACTGCACAGTATTATTAGGCTATTGCTCAGTAGCATCACTTGAAAGGCACTCACCGGCACTACTGCGCAGCAAGGTTCCCCCTAAGGTGCGCATGTGTGCTGCCATGTACAAGTAAAAATTTGTCTGTGCACAAACTTTTTCAGGCTGTGCACCAGCCGGGAATGGAGCTGGGCTGTGACACACAGTAAAGATAAGCTCCTCCCCTAGGTGGAGGCGGGGGCTGGCGCGGGATCTGCAGGCTCTGGAGAACTGGTCCGCTCCCCTGCATTGCCTAGGGAAGTGAGGATGCATGTTGAGTCAGGGCTGGGGAATGTAGCATTTCCCGTAGCTGGTGGAGCCTGCAGAGAAGTTCCCCAGAGCCAGAGGAGCCTCACTCAGGGCAGGCAGCAGCTCCTACCTGAGGTGAGGCAAAGCAGGGATGGAGGCTGGGGCGGGGGCTGGTGCAGGCTCCACTGGCCCCAGAGAGCTGCTCTGCAGGCTCCGGGAAGTGCTCCACTCCCGGCCCTGATGACACGTGACTCCTCACTCTCCAAGGCAATGCAGGAGAGCGGAGCAGTTTCTGGGAGCCCATGGAGCCCATGCCAGCCTCCAGCCCCAGCCCAGGCTCCAGCCCTCCATTCCTCACCCCCCAGGCTCTAAGCTCCAGCCTCTGCCCCCCCAGCCTCCAGACTCTGCTGCATGCCCTGGTGAAGAGTTTACCTTTTATAAGTGTCCCACGCCACACCGAAAGGTGGAGGTGGGACCAAAGCGTCGCGCTCATAGACCCAAGCGGCACACTCATGGACCGCTACTCCTTAGAGGGAACATTGCTGCACAGTGACTCTGGTTAACATGCATTTATTTAGTACTTGATTATACAAGTGCTAAATAAATGCATAGTAACTACTACGCAGTAGCATCTCATGTAGATGCACCCATTGTCAAGAACAGCAATAGTTAATCTATTATACCTTTCAACAGCTCATTTGTTACTGAGTTTATTTTAAGTTTTGAGGAAAGGAGAGGACAGGCTGATAAAGGCATTAATGCCATAATTGTTTTTTCCCTTAAAAAAAAGACTTACCAGAAGCCCAGTCAGAAGCAACCCAATAACATGTTGTTAGGAAGAGAAGAATGAAGACAGAAACATTTCATTGTCAAACTAACCAAACAACCACAAGGAGGGGGGTGCTGAACCACAAATCTTACTTTACTTACTTTAAAAAGTGAAAGAACTCTGAACTGTGACAATTCCTCCTTATGTTGGTATTGTCCTAAAGCCACCAAATTCAGCATTCCCATATCCACTCTCAAGTACCTACCAGCTCTCAAAGTGCTGGGATGCCTGCCTGGTTTTCAAATCATTGATCTGATTTCAGCTTTTAAATGTCAAAGAAATGTTCCCTTTGTGCTGAAAATGAATGTTGCATACTACAATCCAGCACATTGCTGCTACTTAGCCAGTAATGTTGACTGTAGTATTGACAAGACTTCCAAAGTATTTCAGATTCAGCTTTTACAAGTTGTATTATTCTCTCCTTCTTACATAGAATAAAATTGACGTTCATTGCCGATTGGTATTTCTTCCATTATACTTTTCCATCAGGACAGGGGGAGGGTTGTTTGTATTTGTAATTTCTAGTCAAAAGTCTTACAACTGGAAAAAGACAATTGAAACAATACCAGTCTCTGCCCAAACACAGACGCATGTAACTGCCCAGGTCACGGGCAGATCTAGAATTTTGAAAATGGGGTGCAGATTGTGAATATGAGGGTGCAGATGGTGAGGTGCATCACCACATATAAGATGATGAGGAATGAAAAAGTACTGAAAGAAGTGTATACGTGTCAGCTCAGGATGGAGGGGGAAGATCTGGGTGAAGTCTGAGCAGGAATAACACAGCGGCCTTCAGGATAAGCTTATCAGAAAGCAGCTTGAGAAAACTCGCTCAGCTCAGCCAGACACCAAGATGAGTTGCTGTCAGACTGCCAAGAGCCTGTTGAGAGGCAGGTTGACCTGTATGTGATTTATCAGTATATAAAGCAGCCTGTTTTTCACTCTCATTGAGCATTAGCCGCCTTTTTCTGTTCTCCCATGGCCATGCAAAATAAAGTGCTTCTGTTTGCCAAACAGTGATCCTGTCTGAATTTTTACATCATCTTGGGGGCTCGTCCGGGATGTGTCCTTACACAGACCGCCCCAAGTAGGACCGTGGTCTCGGCTCTTCGACTCCGTCGCTCTGAAAAGGCTCTCCTCGACTCGGTTCTTCGACTCTGCGGCTTTGACACTCCAGTCTCTGATTTACCATTCGTCTGTTTGGCTCTGGAAAAATCCCTGGCCAGGGTGAGTACCTGCCTGTTTCAGTGTCAGTAAGTCCTAGGTGTGACAATAGGTAGACCGGGGACAGTGGGATCCTGCCCAGTTTATGTATCTGAAATATGGGCCCTGGTCAACACAGTACTTAGTTAAATGGAACTGGTATACCAATGGTGACCCCAAATTGCGCTGGCCCTTAGATGGATCGTGGGATCATCATATCCTCAAACACCTCCAAGACAATTTGGGAAGTAAGCACCCTGTTCAAATGGAAGCCTGGTACCTATGGGAAGATGAGTCTGAAAAAAGCCATAAGCGCACCCTTCTGGCTTCCTATAAGGATAATGAAGAAAAATTTAAGAAGCAAATTGATCACCTTCAAAATCAAGTTAAAGATCTCCAGTGTCAGGGGCTGACCCTGTCTGCCCTTTGTTCACCATGTCTGGCTAGGCTTTACCTAGGCTTGCCTCCACCACCAGATGATCCACCCCAAAATGATTTGTTGGATCACTGGGTCCTGTTTCCACCACTGCCTGCCGGTCCTGCGGCCTCAGGCACTGTTGCATCCGCCGCATCGGCTTCCCCAGAAACTCTACCAGCCCTTACCCCTGATCCTTCGTCTCCCATTACCACTGTCACTTTTGATTCTCCCACAGGAGACCGGTTCGAAATTGATGTCCTCCTGAACCCCCATGATGGGTGGACCATACATGCAGCTTCCCTAGATCAGCAGGACACCCCAGTCAAATTGACACTCTTGAACTGATATAACACTACCACTAAGGTAGACTGCCAAAGGACCCCTGTAAGGAAGACTTGCCAGGGAGGAAAGCTTGCACAGTATCCCTTCCGAGAATTCCCTGTGCCAGGGGGGCAACCTGTGGCAATTCATGTCACCTTCTCACCATCAGAAATTGTCTCTTGGTCGACCACCTTTCCTAAACTCCGTTATGAACCTACCGGGTTTACTCAAAAACTCCAAACCCTCTTTGAGGTTTATAAGCTGACCCACGGTGATATTCAAATGCTCCTCAGTGGTCTTCTTCCTGGAGACCAGAAAGACACCCTCCTTAAAGCAGCTGACTGACCTCCTCAAGACCCCGGCAAAGACTATCTGCCGAACCTCTATAAACAGGTCCTTGAGGCAGTCCCCAGGGTCTCCCCACAAAAAACAGATTGGTCCAAAATATCCACCTGCAAGAAAAAGCCAGAAGAATATCCTGCTGACTGCTATTCTCACCTGATCCAAGTCTTTAAGCACATTCTGGCAGTCAGGACCCAGAAACCAGCCTCCCTGCCATGATTATTCAGACATTTGTTTTAGGACTGTTACCTAGGATCTCTGAGCCCCTGCAAAATGCCGTGATCGGGTGGGAAACCAAACTTCTTACCGAAGTTTTGGCTGCTGCCACTCACTTCTATACTAAAGCCCAACAGCCTTATCAAAGGCTCAGGACAAACTGATGGCTTTGCAAATCAGAGATCTCCAGGGTGGCACCAGATCACGGTGCCCTGCGGGACCATTTAGCTCGGCCCGACCACCCGGTCCCTCTGACATTCCCAGTGATGTCTGCTGCTACTGTAAGCAAAAAGGCCATTGGAAGAATGAGTGCCTGAATAAACCCCAGGGGCCCCCACTCTCGGCTAGCGCCCCTCCATTTCAGCCAGGCGCCCACCAAGCTCCACCACCGGGACCAGCTCCTCTCCAGTCCTTCGAAGGTGAAAATCAGTATTAGGACAGCCGAGAAAACCCAAAGACTCTAGCCCCTTTACTTTCTACCTTTTCCAATGCTACGATACCTGTTACTGTGGCAGGACAAACTGTTCTTTCTCTTGTCGACACCGGTGCTTCTTTGTCTATGCTTAGCTCTGGTTTTGTTTCTAAGGTTCCTGTTTGTGGTAAAGTAATCACTGCTGTAGGTATTGGGGATCAACCCATTGGCCACCCCATTACATAGCCGCTTTTGTTTACCTTGGGTCTCCTTACTGAGCAACATGCCTTTTTGCTGAGTCCTTGCGCCTGTGTAAATCTGTTGGGACGAGACCTCCTTTGCAAATTACGGGCAACAGTTCACTGTTCTGCAGATGGGGTTTTCCTCACATTACCCCAGTCTCAAATTCCTGCCTTGATGATGACACTGATGGAACAGGAACCTGAGTCCAATTCTTCCTCATTGCAACAGGAACTATTGGCTCACCTTCCTGAGTCCTTTTGGTCCCACTCCACAACCGATGTGGGTGACATCCCACTCCACTCCTCAAGGGTGACATCCCAGTTTCTATCAAGGTTAAATCAGGAGTGTCTCCCCCATCGATTCCGCAATACCCACTATCAGTTGCTGCCTCCAGAGGCATTGCTCCTGTAATACAAGGTCTCCTAGAATAGGGTGTCCTTGTACCTGCCCACTCCTGTTATAATACCCCGATCCTTCCAGCC
The DNA here is from genome assembly GCF_052110815.1 of Crocodylus siamensis. Classification (NCBI taxonomy): domain Eukaryota; kingdom Metazoa; phylum Chordata; order Crocodylia; family Crocodylidae; genus Crocodylus; species Crocodylus siamensis. The sequence goes on along the minus strand of NC_143395.1, from coordinate 387,280,392 downwards.
CGAAAGAAGGAGAACTGTACACCTGGGGGGTTGGCTGTTTATTGTTTTGTTCAAGATTTGTGTGCTATTAACAATTTTGTGATTCCCTTGACAGCTGTGGTACCCAACCCCGCCACTGTACTTTCTCAAATACCTGCTTCTGCTCTTTATTTTTCTGTGGTGGATCTCTGTAATGCTTTCTTTTCTATAACAGTTCACCCTGACTCTCAATATTTATTTGCTTTTACTTACCAGGGCCAGCAATACACCTTCACCCATCTGCCTCAAGGATTTCATGACTTACCCACCATATATGGCCAGCTTCTCAAATCTGACCTCGATACAGTCCGGTTGCCTCATGATTCTGTGCTAGTCCAATACATAGATGATTTGCGCCTTTGTTCTGATACTCTCCCTCACTGCCAAGCTGACTCTGTCACTCTTTTAGAACAACTTGCGGTGCGGGGCCACAAAGCCTCCTGCTCTAAGCTCCAATTCTGTCAGACTTCTGTTACCTATCTGGAGTACACTATTTCTCACGGTACCCGTCACCTGTCTCCTGATAATCTTTCTGCTGTTCTTTCCCTTCCACACCCACAGACTAAACACCAACTTCGTGGTTTTCTAGGTGCTACCAACTACTGCCGACAGTGGATTCCTAATTATTCTGGACTTTCCAAACCTCTCACCCTTCTCACCTGTGATTCTTCCCCTGACCCACTCTCCTGGGAAGACGTCCATGAATCTGCCTTCTGTCACCTCAAACAAGTCTTTTCTTCTACCCCCACTCTCGGTCTGCCTGACTCTTCTAAGCCTTTCACTCTCTTCTGCCATGAACACTAAGGCACTGCTTCTCATGTCTTGATTCAGCCTTTCGGACCCTCCCCACACCGTCCTATTGCTTATTACAGTGCCTCCCTTGACCCAGTTGCTTCTGGGTTTCCTCCCTGCCTCCACGCCATTGCTGCTGCTGCTCTTCTGGTTTCTAAAACAGACAACCTTGTCCTTGGGCACCCCTTTACTGTTGCTGTCCTGCATGCTGTCCTCACCCTCCTCCAGCACAGCAGGACTCAGCACTTGTCCCCTGGCCATCTAACCCAGTATGAGGTGGTTCTCCTGGCTGCGGACCATGTAACCCTTGTCCACTGTCATCCCCTCAATCCTGTCTCTCTTCTTCCTTCACCCTCAGATGGCCAACCCCATGACTGCATTCAGCTTGTGGACTTTGTTTCTGTTCCCCATCCTGATCTTTCCGATACCCCTCTGACTAACCCTGACCTCATTTTCTGCATTGATGGCTCCTGTTTTTGAGAAAATGATGGCATTCTCATTCTCCGAGTTGGCTATGCTGTTTGTTCCGATCATACTGTTGTTGAATCTGCTTCTCTCTCTGTTACTAGTGCTCAAGCTGCTGAACTCATTGCTCTCACTCGTGTCTGTCACCTTGCCACTGAGCAATCTGCTAATATCTATACAGACTCTCGCTATGCCTTTGGTGTCTGCCATTCTTTTGGACAGATCTGGAAACAGCGAGGTTTTCTTACTTCTGCTGGGACTCCCATCTCTCACCACCGCCTTATTACTGTTCTCCTGGATGTTATTCTCCTTCCCTCCACCCTTGCTGTTCTATGGTGCAAAGCACACACTACTACTGATGATCCTGTGTCTCTGGGAAATGATAGGGCAGACACTGTGGCCAAGACCACCGCCTTGTCAGAACTCTTTGCTCCGGTCCTTCAGGCCACTCTCTACCTCCCTTCTGTCTCCCCTGACCCCCCCCCCTTTCTCCAGGATGCCACCCCAGATGCTGAAAAGGACACCTGGATCTCCGCAGGCTGCTGTCTCCACTCTGACTCCTTGTGGCAGCACCCTTGTGGCCCCCAGGGCCCTGCTGTCCCTCTTGGCTCAAATGGCCCACTCAGTGGCCCATTCGGCCAAAGGGGGGATGGTAGCCGAAGATGACCGCCATTGGTATGCCCCCAGTTTTTCAGCTGTGACAGTGACCAATGTGCCCCCCTCCCCCACATTTCTGTGCCTGCTCCCTGCTTACTTCTCCAGGTGTCCCCCATGCACCTTGCATCTCCGACAGCACCTTGCACCCATCCTCTCCATGGTAAAGCTGAGATGCTGGCCACATCTGCTGCATCTTCCCCACCTTTTTTTTTAAATCCTGGGTTCACCTATGAACTTGCCCACACTGTGTGTGCCCAAGCCCTTAAATTAGGCAGCATAAACAGTTTGGCCAAGTATCTGCACTCCCCAGCACTCAGGCTCTTCAGACATGAAGTGGCAAAGAGCATGTACCCACAGCCAATCCAGGAATCCATCTGAGATAGTTATGCTGCCTAATTTGTGAGTTCACATGTGTGTAGAATGGGCAATAATGAGCAGGTATTAATCTATCAGCAGCTTTCTCTGGAGCCAGTTTTCAATGTCTTATTTTGATTCTGTTTGGCATAAAGGACACAAGGATTCTGGCACCAAGGTGAACAAGGCTTCTAGCTCATATTGGCTTTTCTTTTAGGCTGAATGGTCAAAAGGACTCAAGGGAAGTGGCCTGTGATTTTTGACCCACAATTCCTTTAGGCTCCTTGGAATATGCCAGCCTTAATAATGCATATTATTATTGAATGGGCCCAATTCTAAAGGTAGTCAATTAAAGATGAGAGCAACCATTACTCACATAACTGGTATGTGTCTTCAGAAGATCTAGAAGTAGTTTTCACAGTCTTATACTGAAGTGGAGAACCCACAAGGATTTCTAGTTCCCTCATCTACTTAATAGATTTGAACATAACTTCATAACTGCATTGATTCTCCAGGTTGTTTCAATTTATTGTTGACCTCATGGCCCCCTTGACACTGTATAAACTATGAATACTGTCATCGTTAAAATATAAGCACCATCTATTTTATTTAAAGTCATATATATTTCATAACCCCAGAGAATAGCAAGAGGAATTAAGGCTAATAGATATGTTTCCAGTTACTCTCTTGAGCAATTTTATCAAATGCAATTTCTAGGAAAGTTCTTGTTAGCCACCTACTGCTGAGCCCCAGGTCTGGAATTCATCATTGCTTGTACCAAGTTGTTAAACACTTTCTGTAACTTATTTTTAATAAGGCATAGTTACAAAATAACTTGGTTTATGTTCCTAAGAGCTGCCAAGGATTTGAGCAAATGAAGAAGGGGAAGTTGATTTTACCCGAAGGTACTGTCTTCAATAACTCCTTTTCAAAGTAAAATACTGCATTTCATGGACAGCTTTTTACTAGAGCATTTTGCCCACCCAGTGCATTATAGAATCATAGAATCATGGAATCAATGAGTCGGAAGGGACCTAGACAGATCATCTAGTCTGAGCCCCTGCCATGGGCAGGAAGGAGCACTGGGGGTGGTGGGAGTCGTAAGACCCCATCCAGGTGCCTATCCAGTCTCCTCTTGAAGATTTCCAGGGAAGGTGAGAGCACCACTTCTCAGGGAAGCCTATTCCAGGCTCTGGCCACCCTTACAGTGAAGTAGTTCTTCCTAATATCTAACCTGAACCTATCCTCCCTCAGCTTGTGGCCATTGTTCTGGGTGACGCCAAGGAGGGCCCTGGTGAACAGACCTTCCCTGAGTCCCTGCTGGTCGCCCCTGATAAGGCTGTAGGCAGCCAGAAGATCCCCCCTCAGTCTCCTCTTGCAGAAACTGAAGAGATTCAGGTCCTCAGCCTCTCCTCATAGGGCTGGCCACGGAGGCCCTCAACCATACGAGTGGCCCTCCTCTGGACCCTCTCCAGGTTCTCCACGTCCTTCTTGAAGTGCGGCACCCAGAACTGGACACAGTACTCCACCTGTGGCCTGACCAGTGCCGCATAGAGGGGGAGCAAGACCTCTCTGGACCTCTTAGTGATGCCCCTGTTGATGCATGACAGGGTGAGGTTGGCTCTGCCTATTGCTTTGTCACATTGGCGACTCATATTCATCCTGGAGTCAATCATGACTCCAAGATCCCTCTCTGCCTCTGTGCTGCCAAGAGGGTCAGCCCCTAACCTATAACCATAATGCTGGTTCCCTCTCCCCAGGTGCAGCACCCTGCACTTGTCCTTGTTGAACCGCATCCTGTTCAGATCCACCCACTTCTCTAACCTATCCAGGTCTGCCTGGATGTGGTCCCTGCCTGCCGGTGTATTTACTTTACCCCACAGCTTGGTGTCATCAGCAAACTTGAACAGGGTGCTCTCCATGCCCTCGTCCAGGTCTCTAATGAAGATGTTGAACAGCACCGGCCCAAGGACCGAGCCCTGGGGGACTCCGATGCCCACACCCTCCCAGGTCGACATCAACCCGTCCACCACCACCCTCTGGGTTCGCCCCTGAAGCCAGTTTGCCACCCATGTGACCGTGCATTCATATGCCACAGTCTTTCAGCTTGCCCACCAGAATTGGGTGGGACACTATGGCAAAGGCCTTCTGGAAGTCCAAGAAGATGACATCGACTTCCTCCTTCCCATCTAAGCTTTTTGTTATCTGTTCATAGAAAGAGACCAGGTTAGTCAGGCAGGATCAGCCTTGCATGAACCCATGCTGGTTACCCCTCAACATCACTTCCCCTGCAGGGCTCTCACAAATGTGGCCCTTGATAATTTTTTCAAAGACCTTCCCCAGGATAGAAGTGAGGCTGACTGGCCTGTAGTTGCCAGGCTCTTCCTTCCTACCCTTCTTGAAAACAGGGACCACATTGGCCCTTTTCCAGTCCTCACGGACTTGGCCAGAGCACCAGGAGTCCCCAAACAGCCATGCCAATGGCTCCGCAATGACACCAGCCAATTCCCTCAGCACCCGCAGATGAAGGTCATCCGGGCCCACTGACTTGGACACATCTAAGCCCTCCAGGTAATCCTTAACTAGGTCTGACCTAACAGTCGGGTGACTCACATCCTTCCTGGGCCTCTCTACACTATCACCCGAGAGCACCCCATTGTTAGCAGATACCCAGCCCAGCCCAGCCCATTTTTCAGATTTAATTAGGTAAACATTTCCCCAGAATGGGAAGGGGAGAATGCCCGCTCAATCAGTATTATCAGTCTCTTGTCTAAACTGGCCTGCCCTTAGCCCTCCCAGCCTGCCAAGGCCCAAGTGAGGCACACACAGACAAGATTTAGTGGGAAAATTTTCTGGAATTTATTGATTCAGTTTACATAAATTTGTCATTAACCTCAGTTTCGCTATGCTTTATTTTGATACAAATAATTTCAATAATAAAATGTGACATCTGGTCGTAGCCAAAGTTTTCCAAAGGACATGTCTGTGATACAATGTAGCAATGTATCTCATGACAGGAGAGATCTCAAACATTTTGTGTTGATTGTGGGTGTCTAAATAAACTTGTGCTGTGGCCTCTTTCTATACCTTATTTAAAGCATTATAAAGCATTTAGCACAGAGTTCAGCACTGAAAGGGCCAGAGAGAACAACGCTTAAACTTTCATGTGTGAAAGAACTTCAGGTGATCCATGGCAATGCTTTCGACACATGGGAACAGAAATGCGCGACTAAAATATCTGAGTTGGTCCCTCCTGCCTTATGGATTCAGAAGTCCATGAGCAGCCAAAGGATTGTATATGTTTACAATGGTTCTGGCATCACATGAACAGTTAACAAGGTTTTCTGTGGTTTTTCTTTGGTATAAATTCAGCTGATATTAGATTTGCTAGGGAAACAATCACTGCAGGAGTAGAAAATACTAGAGGATGGAACTTAACTGCAAAGAGACATAAAATGATTAGCACAATAGGAGATATAGGCAGTGAGGGAGGATTCTGCAGTAATACATGGCAAGTCCTTTATGTAAAGGAACAGAAATAGTCTGCAGTGAGAGGAATGTAACTGAGCAGCTGAAACCATTACGCTAAGATTAGTTTTATTTTACTTGCCATTTTAAATTACTTTGAGGTACAGTAATGAAATATTCTAGCTTCAAGGAAACATTTAGGATTTAAGGAATGGTCTGGGTGGGCAATTAATGAAGTCCCAAGTGGAAGTGGAAATAGAAAATGAATACACAATACAAATGCATTTAAGACACCTTAGAACAGCATAGGGAATGTAGTGTCCCTGACAGATTATCACAATGCTTTGCAGTTACAGCAAGGGCCCTGTACTATTGAAGTAAGAGACTTGGGAGGAAGGCAAGGACATTGAGCAAGGATGGTTCTGGGACTAGCACTACAGAGGCTGAGGTTCGATACTCTTCCTTCTCACAGATTGCCTTTGTTACGTGTGGATAACAGCATGGTCTCTACCACACGTGCATTTTGTGAGGATAAATAACTCAAAGACAACGAAGTACTCAAATAGTCTGGGTATTGGTCTGTACTATCTTTAAACTACAGCAGGCTCATTTTATTGTTAAAGTTGTGCCTGAAAACATGTCTAACATCACTCCCAGTCACCATCACTGGGATGGTTTATATGGGGATGATCCTGCCTTGAGCAAGGGGCTGACCTACATATGATTCTGTGTTACTCTTTCTCTGTCCCTTGCTCCCCACTTATATGTATTTAATATACAGTTCACCTGAATTGTTTTTTCCAGACTATTTTGACTCTGACTTCTTGGCAGTGCAAGAATCTCTCCACTAATAAAAAGTTTTGCCATTCTTGGTGGGGTCCTTGAGTAGGAGATGTCTGTTTCTAATCGTTTTCTTATTGTTGGCTTTGAACTTCACGTCTTTTGTGCTGATGTGTGCCTTGAAATCCCTTCTGAGGGAATATTGTATTACTAACATGAGATGTTGATCAGCTCCCATGTCAGGATGTTTATCTGCAGAAGAATGTTTTGATCTGTCTATAGTCTGGGTTTGGATCTTGCTTTTGTTAATTTGGATTCTGTTTTGTTTGGTTCTGTTGGATTATTTTCACTGCTTCTTGATTTTTCTGCATAGGTTTTAGGTTCTTTTATTTATCAGTGGTTTATGATTCATGGTTTTTCCACTTTTAACCAGATTATAGTGGTAAGTGTTATGTTTTCAGCAATTCATATTTAATACGTAAGGAATTTCTAATTTATGAGCAGTGCTCTTAACCTTGCTCCTTTCAATTAATAACAGATGCCACTGCACTTGGTGTGTTTATATTTGTTTCTTTTGATTAAATACAGTGCAATCTTTGGGACATGTGTAGTATTTACATTAAAGTGTTACTAGGCAACCTCACATGATTTTTATACCTGTGCAAGCCACAAGAGATTCAAATGTTGGCTTTAGATTCAGCTTTCTTAGAAGAAAATTGAAATTGCACAGAATTGGTCATACTGCACCAGGCTAGTAGTCAACTGTTTAGTATTGGCTGATGCCCGATTCTTCAGAGGAAGGGTAAAAAAAAAAATCCATCCAAAATACATGATATAGCTAGCTAATTTTGCAATGATAATTAAGACCTCAGAGAGACTTTTTCTTGACTTCCATAGACAGTAAGCATAAGCCCTGAAGCATGGGATTGTAATTACCTTCAGTGAATTTTTGAAGAAGCACAGTGAAATGAGTTTAAACAAGACTTAAGGAGTTAGAAGATAAAGTTAATGGTACATAACAGTCACAATGCTCTATCTGATTCCCTTATAAGCCAGCAGAGAAAAGGCTGGGAAGGTAATTATGGGCCAGGAACAGCTGCCATGGACATCCATGGAATAACTTAGCTTCAACAGGGCAGTCTCCTGGTGCTTTTCACTGAGTACCTGCCTGTTACTGAAGAAGTGCTGACTCAGAGCACTGGGATTAACCAAAGCCTTGATGGGGAAGGGGGCGGGGGGATTGGAATTGCCTAAGAGACTGACAGAAAGCCTTAGTATGAAAATTAAATCTTAAACTGAGATGTGAAGCTCTTTGCCCATTTACTTCCATTTCTGGTATGAGAAGAGAATTCAGATCAACACTGGTCAGAAGAGATCATTTCCAGAGCTCATTCTGGAAATCACAGAAGGCAGGAGAATGACCAGCCTCTGGGCCTTCAAAGTGTCCCTTAAAACCACTGCACCCAGGCACCATAGAATAGAAAGAAACAGTATCATGCTGGCTGGGATCCTGACCCTTCTACGTAAGTTAAAGATGGATCCTGCAAAAGGACTCTATATACTAGTACAGTCAAGCTTTTAGGTATGTGCTTAACGCTAAACGTGTGCAGTTCCACTAAAGTTCATGGAACCAGTCATATGCTTAAATGTTTTGCCAACTTGGGAACAGTGTGTTCAACACTATATAAAGATCAGTTCCTTTTATTTTAAGATCAAAGACACATTGCCATGCATACATCAAAGGTAAGTCTATTCTGAAGGCTTATAGATAGGCTGTGACAGATGGTAAAACCCGTTGGACTCAAAGGAGATCACAGGGATGATGATCTCCTATATATTGTTTGGAAATTGGTTAAATGCAGGGAGTCTATTTCATTCAGCAATTGATTCTAGTTGGACAGCACTCTGTAATATGAACTTCTGTGCAACACAAAGCTGTCCCAATTGGTTCATACAGGAACTGCCTGAATATACAGCTCTTCTTGAGCTTCACAGCTCCGTTTCCTTTACAAAGAGTCAGTATCTGCTTGATCAGTGGCAACACAAAACCCAAAAGAGTAGTTTCTTTGATTGCTAACAGGAGAGCATACCTGGGCATGTTGGCCATTTGTACATGCCACAGCATTTGTTTCTTGTTAATATACTGCGCCTTAAAAATTTTAACCCAGGTTAATTTGGTGGGTCTCATTTGTGTTTGCATGCCACAGGCTTTCAAAAGACTTAAGTCCCATGTGTAATTCCTTGTGGATTGCAACAGGGGGAGCCAAATACCAACCTACCCCCAGTAATGTCTTTCCTAATGAGTTACAACAGGAGGTGCCTGTTCACCGGTAAACCGGTCTCCCTTCACAGTCCCCACCCCCTACCCCATGCCAGGAATCTCACACTAAGTTCCTCCCCCACACACACCCCCACTCCAGCCCACAGTAACCCCAAAATCCTGCCACTTGCACCCGCCTAGGCTTGGGCCAGTCTCTCAGTAGGCAACCCCACGGTATTCCCAATGACAAGCCTTGCAAATCATCCCCTCCCATCCCTTTCCCTTCCCCACCATGTTACAAAGTAATGAAAATTTATATATGATTTTTTTAACTGTATGTATGATATATCAGAAATATACGGGGTTGAGAGTAGTGGGTAGTGCCGCCCTGAGTAGTTGGCGATTGTTGCTGATGGTGGTGGTGAGGTGGACCCATGTGTGGGTGTTTTGTGTTATGTTGCCGAAGCAGATGTGTGCCATGAACACTTAGTGAAAATTAACAGTGTACTAATAGTATAGTACAGTGTGTATGGGGGTGGAGGTGTGATGCCAAATCTGATAGCTGTTAGTTTTCTGGCTTTTAGGACTGCCAGGGCTTGGAACAACTTCCACGGGGACACATCAGTGGGGCTGCTTCCCCCACTCTCCTTTCCTGCCCACATTCCACCATGAATACCTGCCGCCTTGTCTGTTTGTTTAGCGTGGCATACGGCTTTTGAAGGGGTGTTGTGAAATGGTGTTGAAACTGTGGGTTGTTGATGGGCTTGGGGTGGAATATGACCCCCCCACCACACTCCTAAGCCAGACTCCTGCAGGCTGCTCATACCATTTGCTTCCCCTCCCTCCCCCCCACCATCCCCGAGCCACCCATAAGAGGTATAATTAACCCTTCCACAGGGCATTATTCAGGCTGGCTAGGCACCAATGTGTAATGAGCCTCCCCTCCCCCTGACCACAGCCAGCCTCCAAGCAACAATGCCCTACCCCAGTCCACCTAACCACCTTGCCCTGCTCATCCTCCACCACCCGTCTGCTACCTTCCCCCACACACCCCTGCAGGCAGACACAGACATTTATGCTGTAAATAGTAAAATAATTTATTGTAATCAAAAGAATAATGACTGCACAAGGGCTGCCTGACCCGCTTCTCCTTGTGGATATGTCCTTGGTCCTTGTGCTGCTGCCTGGCAATGTCTCTGTCTGGCTGCTGCCTGTTGCACTTCTTCAGCCCATGAGACACTGAAAGCCTCTCTGTGGGTCTCACAGATGTTGTGGAGCATGCAGGCTGCCACTACTAAGGCTGTGATATTTCCTGGCTCCATCTCAAGCCAACACGTAAGCACTTTCCTTCATTCCTTCAGTCAGCAAAATGCACGTTCAACAACTGTCCTGCATCTGCTCAGATGCAAGTTGGAAACCAGCTTCTGCCAGTCCATAATGTTCCCTCCATAAGGCTTCATGAGCCAGAGTTTTAGGGGGTCACTTTCTGCAGATCACTTTCTCGTGGACTCTGAGTGCATAGTATCCTTTCTCCACAAGGCCAGACAGAGGAGAGTTTCTGAACACATCATGCACACTGCTGGCCCACCCGGTAAAAAAGTTCATGAACCAGCCCCAGTGGTCCACCACAGCTTGCAGGATCATGGAAGTAAATCCTTTCCTGTTTGTGAAAGACCTCCCCCTCCCTGAAAGGGACTACACTGGGATGTGAATGCTGTCTAAAGCTCCCATGCAGTCAGGGAACCCCATGGCACTGAAGCCATCTATGACTTCCTGACGATTCCCAAGGCAAATAAAGTTGTTTGCAGCAATTTCCTACAGCAGCTGGTATACTTCATGAGTCATCACCCTGGCCGTGGAGGGAGCCACGCCAAACTGGTTTGTGAAGTAGCAGAGGCTGGACAGGGTGGCCAGTTTCATGATAACTATGGTCACACTCTTCTCCAGCAGGATGGCCCAATGCATGTTAGTGTCCTGCTTCTCAATTTGTGGTGCCAGCATTGAGACGATATGATAAAACATCTCCCTGGTCATTTGGAACAGCTCCAGCCACTGCTGATTGTTTCAAGTGGTCAACATGATTTGATCTAACCAGTCCGGGCTACTCACACAGGCCCAGACCATGCAGTTTGCTGCTCCTGAGGTTTTTCAACAGAGGCCAGTCAGCTTCCACATCTTTGCATGGCTCTCAGTTGTCACAGTCCTTGGAATATATCCATCCTCTGTTTCGCAAGGCACCTGTACATGCAGCCTCATCAAAAGCTTGGAGAAATGCTAACGATGCATATGCTATCATCATTATTTTGTCCTACATGTCTTGTATTAAGGCCAGCAGTAGTTCAATCAGCACCAGTATCACCACCTCATCCTCATCCTCCTCACACATAATCTCCAGATTGTCTATGTCCAGTGTTCTCCAGTCTCCACTTCCCATTCCTCACTCATTTTATCGTGAATCTCCATTTGGTCCTCCTCCATCATCATTCATTTCTCAGATCAGCTATTTCTAAGATCACCAACACCACCACCAAGCAGGGGGGAAGGTTGTGTTCTGGAGCTCTGTCTCACTGCATTCAATATAGATGACCACTGCATCAACGCTTATCTGCATTGCAACAAGTAACCCCACCCTGGGCACTGGCCATTTGCATAGCCTTTGTCTGGTGGGGGGTGTTGTTGATGTTTTTCCAAGTCCTTGTTCAAGATAATTGTCATCAAGCTTTCAAAAAGTTAATTCTGCAATAAGAAAGATAAAAAGTTGCCACAGTGCTGTGTTAATGTAGGACCAGACAAACTGAATACAGAATCAGCAAAAACAGTCTGTCTGTGCTTCTCTAGTTGCACCAATAAAAATTTGGCCTTGATTCTGTGCTACTAGGGGTAGACAGGCAAAAACACAAGCAGGTGTGATCAATTTTTGCAACATTACGTGGCATTAGCCAGGCTTTGTTTTGCCCATGCTCAAGCCCATCACCATGTCTTTGTTGCTAAATATGGTACTTCATCACCTTTGGCTGTTGTGAGACACAGGTGATACCTTCACAACAGTACATGGAATTTTCCAAAATGCTCATGCAAGGCATGTGCATAAAGCCAATCCACAAATTTCACCAGCAACCTTTTGTGAATCCAGTTTCTGTTGGGCACGAACTGCTTTCTGATGTCTCAGAATACCAAGTCCAGCAGTATACAGGTGACTGAGCAGCAGGCTGATACCTCCAACACTTGTGGACCCAACTGGAACTGGGAAGAACTGCAGGAATTAATAGACATCTGGTCAGAGCAAAATATCATCCACCAGCTGGAAAGTAAGAGAAATAAGCTTGTGTATGCAGCCATAACAAAAGCAATACAGAGATGAGGGCACAACCTCGACTGGACCCAGTGCTGGTAAAAGATCAAGGCCCTGAGATGTATGTTTCACCGTGCCAAGGACACAAACTCTTGTTCTGGGGCAGGGCTCACAACTGCTCCTTTCTACAACCAGCTGTCCATCAGTCTGTCCAAGGATGAGGGCGAGACTCCCTCTTTGTAGTCTTTCAGGACTGGCATCGTGCTGGAGGAGAGCACACTGACAGAGGCAGCTCCTCCTGAGCTCCTCCTGAGCCAGAAACCATGTTGCATCAATGGGGAAACTGCTTCTTGTTCCCAGATGACAGGGACTACCAAGAAGGGCAGTACACCTTGACGTTGACCGCAATGTCTGTCCTGGATCCACGAACGAGCACAGATGGTGAGGTGGAGGAGGACGAACAGGAAGAAACCTTTTCCAAGGTGGCTTGTCTTCCCCACACTCAAACATCGGTTTCTGTTCCCATGACCGAAGAAGATGCACACCCAGTGACTTGTAAGTATCTTGGAATGTGCCTCTTGCCACTGGTAGGCACTGCTCAGTTTTGTGTGGGTTGGGTTCGTTGGGCGGGGAGGGAGAGAAATGTAGGTATTGCTGGAGATGGGTCGCCATGCTCTTTTGGTGGTGGATGAAGGGTACACACCATTCTCTTTTGGGGTTGGTAATGCAACATGCCCAATGCATTTTTTTTGCTTTAATTATTTGCAGCTGGCATGGGCAGTAGCAGCTGGGGACATGGCTCTAAACCAGGGACTTGTAAGTTTTGGGCAATGTGAATGGTGCCCCACTCTTGCCAGGTTTGTTTCCATGCCTGCAGGCCTTTTCTTCACTGCGGGGGGGGGGGGGATATGGAGTTTCCTCCTCTTCAGGGAAGGAAATTTCACCTAACCAGGAACACTTTTTCATTTTTTACCAGGTACCATGCCCAATGCCAGCTGGCATGTGCACCCAAACCTCGGACCCCAGCTTGCACTACAACAGAGTGCTCAAGGGATATGCACCACAGGCAGCAGCAGTCCCAAGAAAGCATGATGGAGGCTTTGGTGAAGTCATCATGAGCCAGAGTGTCAGGCACAGAAGGCTGGTGGGACGAACTCTGGGAGTTGCTTCATTCTGATGCAGAAAACCCAAAGGCCTTCTGCAAGAAGGTGCTAGACCACAAGGGGCAGTTGGTAGACATGGCCACAGAGTGCCACATTGATTCCAAGAGGCAGCCAGGATCATTACAGCTGAGCCTATTCCCCCAAACCCAGTGGAGTCCGGGGAGGGGCGGAAGACTGCCAGCAGGGCCAAGAGGCCACCACTGCAGTTCAAGGAGCCAGGGCTGGTTCAGGATGATGGTGGGGTAAAAGCAAAGAAGGCCAATAACTGACTGATTACAATCTTGTGTTGCTTACAATAAAACCTCATGTTATCCTGGCTTCCTACATCTGGCTCCATAACTTTGAAAGACTATCAAAATACATCCCCCTCACACTGCTGGTTTGGGAGGTGGTGTGGTTGGCGGGGGGGTCTGGCCTGCACACAGGCAGTTTGCCAAGGCAGCCACTCTGCCAAGTCACCCAAAGAAGATGCTCCCTGACCAGGCTTTTCTGACTACAGGTGAGGTGGGAATGCCTGGCTACCTGGCTGGCTGTGTACCTCCTCACAAGCCTTGCTGGCCTGCAAACAAGCAGCTTGCAAAGGCACCACAAGCACTTTGCCAAGGCAGCCACTTTGCGAAGGCCTTATAACAATTGTTCCTTACAATAAAACCTCCTGTTATCCTGGCTTTTTGCATCTGGCTCCATAACTTTGAAGGGTTGTCAAAGCACCTGCTGAGCCAGGGCTTTTTTTTCCCAAGTGCCAGGAGCTGGGGCAGCCATTGCTGGGCTGGGAGACGGGCAGGGGAAGGGCCTGGCCTGGCTGAAATCTCTGAATTAGATTCAGCCGAATTGAATCAGAACAATGATTCGAATCACTGTATCAAATCACTGTTCCCCGAACCAGCTGAATCTGAATCCAAAGCGAATACTAGCCACTTCGCACAGGCCTAGTCTCTATATAACTTGAAAGATAGTTTTTATTACAGTGACTAGCAAAGGCCCTCCCTCCTGCTTGCCTGCTGCCTGGCTTGATGTGTCTTTGCACCCAGCACGATGCTTAGCACCCAGTACAGCCTGTAATTGTGAAATTGAAATCAAGTACAATTTAAATTTATTGTGATTTACCAATGGAAAAATCTGTGTGGCGCTAGCACATACAGGACCACTGGTGGTGGTATGTGTTTGAACAATTGTGACTGACCAATTGAAAAATCAAATCTGTCAATTTGTACTTAGTCCAGCTTGGTGTCAGGGTCAGGGCCTGGGCCTGCCTGCTTCAAGGTCAGGTGAGGGGAGTGCCACCTTTTCTCATATACATAAATGCATAAATAATACTCCAAAGTATTGTGATTTGCCAGTCAAAATAGCATTTCAATCCCCTTTCCCCATATTGCTTGGGATCCCCATGCTTGATGCTCTACCCTGTGTTATACCCTGCAGGGGTGGCTGGGTGCTTTCTCACTGTGAATACTTGGATTCATATAACTGTAACTCACTCATGGTTTTACTAATGAAAAGGAAAATAAAACAGTAAAGGATTGTTATGTAAAAGAGAATCTGACTCCTGTCTTTTGTGAAGCAGCAGCATCAGGTGGGTGGCTGTTACTTTTGTGGTGTAGAGGTGTATTAACATTAATATTAATATTCCTTGGATAATGGGGATCCCATCCAATGGGGACACAGAGAACACTGCTCCACCTAGACTGCATGTTGGGGTGGAGGCAGGAACCACACGCAGTGGGGAGGGTGTTTTAGGGGTGATGCAAAAAACAGAAGCCAAACATTATACAGAAGAGTTACTAATTGTCCTCATTCAAATGTTAAGGAAGGCTGTCCCATGCCTGGCCCAGTATTGCCACTTGCCACTTTTTCTTGTCTGTCAGGATCTGGGGTGGATGGGGGATGGGGCGGGGGGGTAAGGGAAGTTGGGGGGAGTCTTTCTTGCAAACAGCATTGGACCTCCCATAACAGTCCACCCTGCAACTCTTTCCAGTGATGCCTTTACTTCATAGATGCCCCCAAGCAAAGGATTCCCCTGCTGAGGTGGGCAAGCACAGTCCTCACCTCTCCCAACCCACCCACCTCCAGACCGCACTGCCATGCATGCCTATCTGCCTATGAAAGAAAACATGCCACACATATAGACACAATTTCAAATCTTTATTTCAAAATGTGGTGCATTTACATGATTTTTTAAAATCAAGTAAAGGCACAATTTTAAAAAGGATTTAAATAATAAATTAAAGAAAATTTTAAAAGATAAGAAAATAGACTAGTAGTAGAAAAAAGTCAGGGTTTTCCTCCCCAGTACCTATGCAGCAATGTTTATTAAAACACTGTCCATAAACTAATAAACTGTATACACTATTTTCTAAAAATCTGTATAATAGCTATCTGTACTATATATATACACTATCTATACACTATCTATAAAGCTATACACTATTTAACTATACACTGTTTTCTATAAAGGACACTATACAGTATGCACTACTTATTACATACACTATACACTATTTAACAATTATACTATTACTAAATAACTTGCTTCTACTGGTAGATTCTTGATGCTTTTTCCTTATTGAACCTTTGTGATTTCTGACCTCAAAAGTCTTCTGTAGGGAGGGGAAGAAAGAAGAAGAGGACCAGGTTTTGGACCACAGTCCAAACACCACCCTCTCGCCTCCCAACTCCCTCCCCCCACACAAGGTCGGTGGGACATTTCTGATGTTACCTATATATCACCTGGGATGCTGCATATCCTGGGGAGCAGATCTGCCATACAGCATCCACCTGCACTATTCCTCATGTTTCTTGAATGAACGGCAATGTCAATTATAAGAAATACTGAAGTGTTAAGAAGAGGCGCCGCGCTCCAAACGCAAGTCCAAGTTGCAAACTTACGATGCTGCTGGCAGCAGTGATGCCACTGTACTTCTCACCAGTTCAGAACGCTGTGGTGGGCACAGCAGGTGTGGGCCCAGGGGAGGGCGCAGGTGAGGGAGGGGGAAGCACATACTGGACCGCAGGTAGTGGTAGTGATATGGGCATGACCACTAGCAGAAGGTAGTGAAAAACAGTACTTGGCAATGGTTGCTCCTCCATTTCTTTCTTTCTCTGCATTAAGTATTCTCTACTAGCTATGGTAACTTTAGTAGAGATTCCCTCCCGCAGCACACACCGGCTACAGACAGTCAGCTCTGGGAGCAGGGGGAAGGATGACCAGGAGCCAAAAAAAAAAAGAAAAAAATAACAGGATCAAATAGCAGCACCTACTGGACAAAGTCCTGAACTACAGAAATAGCACAGTGCCACCTAGTGGCAAAAGGGGGTATTACAGTAAAAGCTGTGCTATCTGGCACTTTATTAACTGGCATGCTCTATTAACTGGCATGCTGATCAATGCAGCAAAAGTGAAACCAAAAGTCCCACTGTGGCACTTCTGGTTTTACCGAGTCCCTTGGCCTGGGGCAAAGCAGCCTGAGTGGGACACCCTTCCTGCCCCCCAGCAAACTGATGCCAGGGAGTGAAAGCCCTGGTACACTGGACACAGCAGGAGGGACAGCAGCCTGAACAGATGCCTCTCAGATAACAAGCATATTTAATTAACCAGCACTCCCCATTCCCACTGGATGCTGAATAACACAGCTTTTGCTGTACAAGACTTTGAGACACTGGGTGTTTACATGCCATGAATCCATAGATACAGCGATGTAAGCAGCAGTGACACAAACTATGAACTAGTAGCTTTAGTTTAACACACTGAAAAGACTTTTAAAGTGGTGGGAAATATAGCTCATGCAAACACAAATGCAGGTGCAGCGGCATAAATGGGAAATTTTCTGGCATGTACAGATGCCCCTAAATCCAAATACTAAGGAACAGATACAGAGCAGCAAACCAACTGAAAAGTGTTTACAGCTCTAGAGGGGACAACTCCTTGCTCCTTAAGCAGGATATTTTCATAACAAAAAGATTTTGTTATCTGTTGAGAACTTTGCCCTTTGGGTAAGCAGCTCAGTAGACCCTAGAGCTTTCTCAAGAGGGTTCATGTGCTGGATCTCTCAAAAACGAATGGCCTTTCCTCCCCAAAAAGATGGTTCTTTTCTCTCCTAAATCATCTGTCTCCAGTTCTGAGAGTGCAGGTCTGGAACTGGGTTCTGTCATCATGGCTCAGCTTAGCAAAAAAAAAAATCCAAACATAAACCAAACTCCACCTTAATAACCTTTCCATCTCCAGGGAATAGAGAAGTGTCCCCAGTCCTTCTACCCTTGCAGACAGGAACCTCCATCCCCATTAGGTTACCACTCTAAAAATTCAACAATCTGCACAGCCCAATGTGGGAATTTCTGCATCAGAGACTGCTGGGCACTGGTGATGCCTGGATGCTTTTCACAGTTTCACTCCAGACTGTCTCTCCCCTGTGCTGACTGGCTTGCTGTGCCAACCCCTTCCTGTCTTCTCCCTCACAGTTTCTTCACTTCAGCTTCACTTCACTTGTTCAATGTGGTCCTCTCATCCAGCACTTCTCCCTTAGTAGTTCCTACCTTCCAGGCATTATGCCTCTGTTAGCTAGTACCTCTTTCCTCCACCCCGTCTTATCTATTTCAGTACCAGCTCTGTAATATATAGACTGTCTATATTTATACAATGCCTGAAGGCATATAAACAAGGCAGGCACCCAACTCCACTTGCCTCTCATTGGGATTTGATGCCTAAACTGTTTAGACTTTTGAAAATCCTTCAAGGCACCTGTTTTCTCTAGTTGCCTAAATACCTCAGATAACAGGGCCTAAATGCTGTTCTTACTATAAGATTTTACACAACTTCATCCCTCCTTTCACTGTTTTTTGATGGAAGTTTAACATTTATACTGTTGCATAAAGGACCAGCACTAAAATTAATCACTGGGTATTGTTACCTAATAGGATGGATCTTGGCTGAAATCCAGGTTTATTTCTATTCATTTGAATTCTTGTGCTGGTGTATTCACAGAACCAAGGGCTCTGATACACACGAAAGGAGTCTGTTCCAGGAAGCTATAACACACTCAATTAATCTAATCTGCTGGAGCATGGTAATTACCATGCTCCAGCAGACTCCAGCACCCCGTCCTGAAAAATGGCAATGAGGTGTTTTATATTAAAGCTCATTGAACGAGCTTTAGATTAAAGCACCCCACCACCATTTTTCAACACAGGAATTCTGATACACTTGATGCTCCAGGTACTTTAATTAGAATGATTAGTGCGCTAATTAAAATATCCGCCTCCCAGAGCATGCCTATAAACACCACAAGAGTTTAAAAGTTGCATGTACAAACACTTCTCAGGTGTTTCTACTCAACACTGTTGTGTGTCATGAGGTTATCTTATTTCTCTTGTCTCAGAATGGGACATAGGCTTCCTCCCGACCACTTACGCTCCAGCATACTCACCTCTCTCCAAGTTCTGGTCTCAGTGAGTGCACCAGAGAGTGGGTATTGAGTAGGTCTAAGAAATGCTCAATCTTTTGCCCATTTTAAACACCTTTCCAGGCACTTCACTGAAAATGGACAAGTGTTAATTTGACCAAACCAACAGAACAGCCAGGATATGCATTTAAAATGGAGAAAAATGAGAGCAATTCAAAGGCCTACCCAACTCCCACTCCAAAAAAAAAAAATGAAAAGGGAACTAAAACATCAAGGTAAAACAGAGATACCATCAACAACATCTCACCTAGTTTTGTTTGGTAAATACCTGCCCCAAAAAACAAGTTTTTACAGTACTTCTAAAAGATGTCCAATCTCAGGCAGGCCTCAAGAGGAATGGTGTTCTAAAGCAGAGAAGCAGCTGTGGAGAATGACCTCCCACATGTTTTCACCAAGTGACCTGGCATGCAGGTGGTACTTGTAAGAGGTTGCTCTCAGCTGACTTCAGGGATCATGATGGGTATAAGAGAGGAAGTGGTCCCTTAGGTATGTAGGACCCAAGCCATTTAGGGCCTTATAAGTCAAAATCAGCTCCTCTAATTTGCCCAGAAAACTAGTGGGAGCCACCCTAGTATAATTGAGGAGCATAGCAAGTGCTTATCTCAGAGATGGCCACAAAGCCTCCTGGTGGCCACTCAGCCCTTGCCTAGTCTGCCTTTCTTGGGCACACTCCCCTTCATGCTCCTGCCATGCCTTGATGTTACTGTCTTTTAGAAAAAGGGAGGCTGTCCCAGGGATTCCCACATCAGATCTTCTTTCATGAACACAGGTGTTCATGCTCTTTGCCTTAAAGGCAAATAACATGGCTTCAACTATGTATTTATACCATGCCCATGCCTCACAGATAGTAGCAATCAGTCTGATCATTTCCTTGTAGGTGTCTTGGCCCATTTGCCTTGGCCCCTTTCATCTCACTGGGCTGCTTAGCTCAGGATCCATTGTGTTGGACCTGGCTTCTGGGCTCCAGCCCTAGTCTTGCCCTATCAGGCTTTGACTTAGCCCCTCTTAAGCACCAGGCCCACCAGCCCCAAGCTCTGCTCAGTGCCAGACCCCTCCAGCCCCATCTTGAGCCCTGCTCTCAGCAGCGCTCAAGATGACCATATGCCATTAGGGCATTAATGAGATCTCCAAGACCACACCTCACAGTCCCTGCCATAAACCACCAGTCGTAAATATAAGAACAATTTAACCTGCTCTAGGTATAGCTGACAACAGCACTAGCTCACTGTCTTGCAGCCAGACTTCCCCTTGCCATGGGTTGGGTTCCTTTTGTAAGGTACCAGTATTTGGCTGGCAGTTCTGAGAGCAGCTTTGAAGTCAGCCTGGTATTTCCCAGTAGTCTCACTGGCCTGGAGCTCTTTACCCAGTAGCTTGCAGGGCTCAACTGCCTGAGTACCTCAGGCCCTGGGTTTATATGCCTCAAACCCAATCCCCACTTCTGGTCAGGTGGCTCCCTAACCATCTGCAGAGGGGATGTGGACAATTTGGAGAAAGTCCAGTGAAGGGCAACAAAAATAGTGAGGGGCTGGAGGACATGACTTATAAGGAGAGCCTGAGGGAATTGGCCTTATTTAGTCTAGAGAAGAAAAGACTAAGGGAAGTTAATAGGAGCCTTCAACTACCTGAAGCGGGGTTCAAAAGAGGATGGAAGTAGACTGTTCTCAGTGGTGGCAGATGACAGAACAAGGAGCAATGGTCTCAAGTTGTACCAAGAAAAGATTAGGTTAGATAGTAGGAAGAATTTTCTCACTGGGAGGCCAGTAAAACACTGGAACAGGTTACCCAGAGAGGTGGTGAAAGTTCCATCCTTAAAGGTTTCCAAAACCCCGTTAGACAACACTTTGGCTGGGATGATCTAGTCAGAGATGGTCCTGCTTTGAGCTGAGGGTTGAATTAGATGACCTCCTGAGGTCCCTTCCAACCCTAATTTTCTATTATTCTATTCCTCAGGGACTAACGAGCAGTTGCCATGGCAATTTAGAGCTTCTGCTCCAGCAGCCTCCTGTCACTGGAGCTAAGCGTTGCCCTATGGGCTTATTGTGGACTGTCAAGGCTTCAGTAAGCAGCCATGGCTTCAGGTCTCCAGCTGCCTATTCTCTTGCAATGAGCTTCCTCTAAACAGAGATCTCCTGACTGACAGCCCTTTACCCAGATGGGTCCCTCCCCTGAAGGGCAGCAGGGTTTTGCTACTGCCTGGCCCCTCTAGATGAAGCTTTTTTCTCTTAAAGTAACAGGAGCCACCAGCTGTCTGTTACAAGGAGGGTGATAGGGGCTGCATCTCTGGGCCCCACCTTTGTGGGAGTGTGGAAAAGCAGCTGTTGCCATTTCTGTGCCTGATTGCATCAGTGCTGTCAGCACGGCAAGAACCAGCACTGCCCTGGGCACCGTGAGGCTGTCCCAGGTGCAAAGCTACACTAGTACATATTTGGGGAGCCAGTGAAGACTGAAGCACTGAAGTTACATGCTTTTGGTGATCCACACCCTGTCAGAAGGTAGGTTGCCCCATTATGCTTCAACTACAGCTTCCAGATAATTTCCAAGGACAGCCCTACATAGAGTGCATTGCTGTAGTCTAGCCTTGAAGTTATGAAGCTGGATGATGATGGCCAGATCAGAGTTTGGAAGAAAGAGTTGCAGCCTGAATGCTAGATGGAGCTCATGAAAACCACTCCTTGTCACCACAGCTACCTGAAGATCCAGGGGCTGCAGAGGATCCAGGAGCACCCCAAGACTGTGAACCTGAGTGACTCATGATGAGGGATCCAGGTTTTCCATTTCCCGTGGAAAAAGAGAAAAAAACAGATTTCTCCTTTACCCAAGAAAAATACAGATTCTTCATCTTAATGGAGAAACACACAGATTTTCACTTTTGCAAAGAGCTCTCTGCAGGCTGAAACAGCACATGGCTGCCAGGCACCCTGGAAAGCAGCTCCTGCAGGTAAGTCAGTGGGTGGGGACTGAGGCCCCCATAGGGAGGGAAGTAGTTGAGGCTGGGGCTTGGGGCCCAGGGCCAGAATGCATGGCCACAGAGCCCTGGCAGGGATGGATCATCCAGGGGGTGAGCTGGGGGGCTGGCTCCCCACTGCTGCATATACTCCTGGGGACAGGGCCCATGCCCCCCAGATCTGTGCACAGGGTGGGGGCAGGTGGGGGCTGCCTGCTGTGGGCTAGGGCTCCTCACCCTGCTGCCCTCAGCTGAGGCCTCCACAGCCAGCTGGGACTCAGCGCAGCAGTGAAGAGTGGAGCCAGGTGGGGAAGCTGTGAGCCACATGTTGCCTTGGCAAGGCATCCCCTGCCTTCCCAGCAGCAGGGCAGCAGCATGGGGCAGTGCCCCTTCTGGGGCAGCACAGCACTCGCAATGGCAAGGAGCTTCCCCACCCTGCCTTGCTCTAGCCTTCTGAACTGGGTCCCACCTGCTGGGCTGAAGAGGCCCCATGGGAGGGCAGCAAGGCAGGGAGCCTGAACCTACCCCATGTACAGATATGGGGGGCATGAGTCCCTCCTGGCTCCCTAGAAGTGTACGCAGCAGTGAGGTGCCAGCCCCCGCCTAAGACTCTGGGGGGAGCCTGCACCCACTCCCCACACAGGCTCCACTTAGGCTGTGCTGCTTGTTGTGGGGAACCAGGCTCCAAGCTCTGCTATACTGCAGCAGCAGCCACCCCCCACAGTTGGAGCCGGGGCTTGGGTGCTGCTGTGGGAGGTAGGTGGCTGCAGACCTAGGTCCCTGGCCCCATGGCTACGGCAGCTGGGGGTTCCCTCTAGGAGATTTGGAGGGGCAGGGGGCTGTGGGTGGGGGGCGAGGGGCACCAGCAGGGCTAGGGGTGGTATGGTGACAAGTGAAGGACACCAGCAGGGTTGGGGGGCTTTGGGGGGGAAGTGAGAGGCACCAGTAGAGCCAGGAGGTTGTGGGGGGAAGTGTGGGACCTGAACCTCTCTTCTGTGAGCTAAGAGGACAGGGGGAGCTCTAATTTTCCATATCAAAAATCCCAAAATCAAATACCAAAATTTATAGGTATTTAGAATTTATTTTGTTATAGTGATTGAGGCACTGGTAGGCTTCCAAATTGCTTTAAAATTGTAAGTATATCAATAAAACATTTTGTTCAGTTGACACCTATATATATATATATATTAGTGGTGTTTCATTTTAATTGTGGATTGGGGGGAGGATTAAATCAGAAAATTTGCAATTTTTATTTAAAATCAGAGAAAACCAGGATCCCTACTCATGATACACTAAAGGACAAGGTCTTACTTAACATGGAACTTATTGATTTCACTGGGCTTTGCACTCCCAACTGCCATAGTGGTCATAGCAGAACTGCTCATGTCACAGCCCTCTCAGAGTCTAATGTATCTAGAAATTCCAGTCATCAACAATCTCAGACAGGACAAAGTAAGAAGAACTGGACTTTGTATCAAACCTCACATTCACACTAAGGGTCGCATTGAAATCACTGGGTGTCCCCATGGGTGTAGGCATGCATTTCCCCATGGATAAATAGCCACCGCTGCTTGTTCCCGGGGAATGCCCCTGCACACGTGGTGTGGCATGCAGCAAATTGCCCTGGGTAACGTAGCAGAAGCTGGGGTCAGCACCCAGGCTGGCCCCCAGCAGCCTTACTTGAAGTCCTAGGGGCCTCCCAGCGCTGCAGCACTGGCTCTGGTTTCAGGTGGTGGACACTGCACCAACTCACTTTTCTTTGGAGCATTTTTGTTTTTTGTTGGGTTTTTTTTAGATACCAGGATTTCCTGGTATCTAATTTTGCCCCCATGCTGCAAATATGCAGTATGGCGAACTGCATGCATTTTGTGGCACCTAAATAAGCTTTGAGGTGCCACAAACCACATTCCCACCCATGGGGCTACAGCCACTCAGACTGTTTTTGCACAGCCTATCTAGATGGGAAACTAATGGAATTTACAAAATACATGCAGAAAAAAAGTAAAAACCATTAAGACTTTATATTGTTTTTATTTCTTAAAATGTGTTTCTGCATCTGCTCCAGGCACAGGTACAGTAAAAACAGTTACAAGCCTTACAAAATAGACCATTGAAAAATTATAAAAGATTACGCAGTGAATTATAGCCTTTGGCCTCCTCAATACATTGTACTAGGAGATGAGATCATTAGTCAAAAAGATAATCAGTTTTCCACATGTCCAAGTGATAGGGGGTTTTTTTCCTTCCCTTATTAATATCTTTTAGCCATTTCACCTGGTCCACTGGGATTTTTCACATGTAATAAAATAAGTGTGTGGATATGTATGTTTATTTTTTAAACATTATAGTGATACTTCTTACTTCGTTTTAGGAATGTTATCAACATTATTGACAGTATTAATACTTTCTAAGGTTAGAGAAGAATGGCTAAAAAAAGAGATCTAAAGAGGAAGCCATTCTTAACAATTTGATTAAAAATGTGTGTTATTTACAATTGCCTTTGGATCAGTAATCTGCTTAGTTCACAATTTATTTTACATTTTTGAGAGAGAATGAATTCAAAGTATTTACATAGTGTTTTCTATCCCGGAGGTCCTGTTAGTACTTAATATGGCCTTATTTGCTGGAATGGTACCAAAGAAATAAGTGATACATCACAACAGTAAGTGAAGGAATGCAGGATGATATAAACAAAGTGTTATCAGGAAAACTGGACCAATGTTACTGGTCTAGTAAATTCATTTTTGGCAAATGTTTTATAAACATGAATTTTAATATCTATAAACTCCACTTTTTATTCTTATACAATACAATTTTGTGACACTGCTTTTAGCAGTAATTCTTATAGACTGTCACTCACAAATGTTTGTCTCTGTTTTCTAAATACAGAGTTTGTGCCTGTGTGAAGGAACAGGGAAATAAGCAATGTTGGTCTGTGTTTCAGTGCAGAAATTAATAACTCTTAAAAGAAAGCAACACAAATGCCTATACCTTTCAAGGGAATTTAATGTAAAGGGATGATATTTAGTTTATTCCCAAAATTTCTGACACTGCATGCAGGTTTATTGTCCCTTATTATGACAATTATTTTCAGTATAGCAAAGAATCCTGCATGTGGAGTTACAGAAATGTACTAAAGAAACAAATCACACAGGTTTCTGGATGAATAATTTTCTGTGCCTCACATTTGTGTCTTGGTTGGTTGAGAGGTATGTGCACGCATCACTTTAGAAAAATACAGAACAGTCCTTTTCGCCTTAAAAAAAATATAAGATGCAATGTAAATAATAGATGGACTGTGTAACCGACATGGAGGAAAAAGCATTCCACTGCAAACACAGCTAGCATATTCAGGTTAGATTTTTATGCCAGACGTCTTGTCTTATTTTCCTTTCTTGAACAATTTTTTTTTAAAAAATAGGGGGGTTTTTTTCTGAAAATAGAACAAGTTTCCACCTGGAGCATTCTTTTTGATCAAAATTGTGATTTTTTTTTAAAAGATTTTCTTGACTTTTTCCAAGAACAGCTGCCTTCGCAGCCACACTGGGAAAGTTTATTTTTGGAACACAATATGAAAATACTTTTTTTTCCTTAAACTTGCAAAATAGAAATCATTAGACTTATACAATTCTCACCAGTGCTTTTAAGGATCTGAAAAACATTTTGAAGGATACAGGTATTCTGATATTCATGTAACGATTTAGCAATCATGAGATATGCCAGTAAATAAACCCAAAACTTTTTGGAGTTTTAGCCTTGTGATTCTCATTCCATACACAACTCTAAATCACAAAGCATTACAGATCTCAAAATAGCAGTGGCACAAATTTGTGCCAGAGATTTGTGCCCTAGCAAATGTGACTGAACATGGACTTTGGTGTGGAACAAATTGTGCCACTTGAGGCAAAATGACCCTGCCTAGCTCATCCCAGATCTGCAGCCAGAAGTATAAAAAGCTGCCCTGGTGAGCAACTGAGGGCTACTTGCCCTCAGGAGCTTCTGGGCCACCCTCACAGCCTGTCCAGACACCAAGTGGCGGGACCTGCTCAGTGAGGGCATGGCTGGAGCACCCCAGTGGCTGAGTCTATACTCCACCTTCATGCAACATACCACTGGGGACCTCAGCTGGCAGCTTCTCCGTGGAGCCATCGCTATGCGCATGTATGTGGCGAGCTTCACAGACACCCCAGTCTCCTGCCCCTTCTGTGGGCACAGGAAAACCCTGGTGCACATGACCTTCAAGTGCACCAGGCTGCAGCCCCTCCACCTCAACCTCCAGAACCTCTTCCTGAGGTTCTGGTTGAATTTTACCCCCCACCTTTGTTTTTTTTGTCACCCCATCTGCAGCCCCACCAAGTCCCAGGATGTCCTCCTGGCCCTGGCCAAGTGGGCCCTGTACTTGACCAGGAAGGAGGCTCTGGCCAGGAAGGTGCTGCTGTGGGGCCACTTCCCTCTCACTTGTCCTTGCACATTTCCGGGCACAGCACCAGTGGGCAGCATCCACCAGGTCCTTGGACGCCTTTGAGGACCAGTGGCTGTGGTCTGGGGGGCTCTGCTCGGTGTCCCCCTCAGGCACACTTATTTTCACATTTTGACCCACACAACACTCCTATCATGGTTTTTCATTAGTTGTTCCAAGAATTTAGTTGTACCACTCACTCATTAGCCCCACACAGGGTTACTAGTTAGCCAGGTGGGCCTTAGGGTCCACAGTATGTGTGTTACAAACAGACAGGAGCTTCTGACACCCAGCCAGTTGGTATCTGGGGACACTAGCCCCTTGTGCCAGCTGGACATTGAAGTAGCCCTTACCTGGAGTGGCCCCGGCACCCTCTACCCACTGCAGCAGTCTGGTAGTGGAAGCTGCTGCCTGGCTGTGACCTGCTGCCACCTGTGACAGCATCTGCCCCCTTAGACCTGTAGCCCCATGGCTGCATGCCTGCCAGACCTGGACAGGGACTGCACAGCTGCCTGGGCTGTGGTATGGGCACTACAGCAGACCCTTCTGCACCACTGGGTCAGCTGCCAATGGGCTGTGGCTCTACAGTTGGCCTTTAGGCAGCACTGCTTTCATTTCTTCTGGTGCCTGTACTCTGCCATCTGGGCAGCTATCGCCAAAAAGATGTGCATATTATGGTGACCTGCTTTGAACTGTCAAAACACGTCTTCTTGGCCCCAAATGGCCAGCTCAGCCACCTCATCTGCCCTCCAGCTGGGTCCCTGATGCTGGCCTTGGGCAGGCTCCTCTGCCTGGGTCTCACCATTTGCCTCACCAGCAGACATCCTGGTGTTCCCCATTTAAAAACTGCAAATTCTCTAATAAAAAAATCCAAATGCTCTCATTTAAATATCCAAAATCTATGTTCTTCTGAAATTAAAATGAAATGCCACTATATATAGACAGAGCTCAGTTGGGCAATGTTATAGTAATATATTTACAATTTTAAAGCAATTTGGAAGCCTACCAGTGCCTCTATCATCATAGATAAATGAATTCTAAATATCTATGCAGTTTGGCATGTGCTTTTGTGTTTTTTATCATAGAAAAAAAAATCAAAGCTGTCCCTGCCTGCTTTCCTTACCAGGATGTACAGAGCTGAGCAGCACTGATATGCCAGTGCCCTGCCCCTGCCCTTGCCCCTCACTCCCAACACACAGCCACCCTGGTGCCCCTCTCTCCTGACCTGTAGCCCCTGCCTGCCCCAACTAGATCCCTCCCAGGAATAGCTCCATCCTGGCACCAGGACATGAGCCCAGCTGCAGCTCATACCACCCACTGCTTTGTGGCTCTGAGTAGTGCCAGCCCTTGCTGTTCTCTTCTCCGTGCCTGTGCCCAGGTCCCAACAATCCCCATGCTGTCCCTGGGAAGCCCTCAACTGGGGCTCAGGGACTGGACTGGGCAAGCCCCTTCCCTTCCAGGCTGTCCTCCCTCTGTACATGCTGCTCTAGGGGGGCTCTGAGCCCAGCTCTGGCAGCCTCTCCTACCTCAAGCCCCTCCTACCCCACCCCCGACTCCCATCTCTCTCATACACACACCCCTACTGCCACCTTTATCTCTCCCCCCATCCCATCCCTCAAGTTGTTTCTGGGACCAGGAGCACCTTCAGGCTGGGGCCACATGTCCCAGCACTGGTGTGGGCCTGGGGCAGGGTTACAGTGAGGCAGTTGCCTCTGCAGCCATGGCTCCTGCCAGCAGGCCCCATCCCATACCTTCTGGTGACTGGACATGCAGGGTGTAAGGGTGACTATAGGGTATGTGGGGGTAAGGCATGTAGGGGGTATGGGACTTGCATGGGGATTTAGGGGAGTATGGTGTTTGTGGCTGGGTATGTGGGTGGGGGGTTTGTGGGGGTGGGCTGGGGGTGTGGGATTTGTGTATGGGTTGTGGGGGGGTTGTGAGTGGGGGGGACTGCTCAGGAGGGGTGTGTCCCCCGCCCACCCCCTACATGGTGCACAGCCTCCCCTTCAATAGCAGTAGTAGCTGCAGGTGGTCAGAGTCTGCTACTGGCAGAGCCCCCTGCAGCATGGCACAGTGCAGCCCCAGCCACTTGGGACCTGGCACCACCTGTGCCACATGGCACAGGCATGGCCTGACCCAGAGGCATGCACCTTTGGGCAGGACAAGCCACTCTTACTATCCCCTGGGCCCTTGGCACTGCACTCAAGGGCCTCATGCCCTCAGGCTGGGTGGGTCCTGCCTCTAAATACCCCATGTGCCATCAGGCCAGGCTGGCTCCATGGAGGCAGGATCTAGCCCAGCCTGAAGATGTGCAGCTCTTGCATGCAGTACTGGGGACCCGGGTAACAGCAAAAATGGCCTGGTCCTGCCCAAAGGGGCAAATCCCAGGCCAGGCCAGACTCACACCATGTAGCACCTGGTGCCAGGTCTCAGGCATTTGGGGCCGCACTGGGGGGGCCTCTGCCAGTAGCAGGCCCTGAGCACCCAGAAGGCCTCTGCAGTATCTGCTGGGGATGCTGTGTGCCCGGCGGGGGGAAGGCAGGCAGGGGACCCACCCCTCCCAAGCATTCCCCACCTCCCACACAGTCTCCTCCACACACACAGCCCCCAAAACACAATCCTCCCACCCCCACAGCCTCTCCACCCCCACTTACCGGGAACAGAGCCTAGCTCCAAGACACCACTGCAGCCTTGACCCACTCCTATTTGCTCTAGCATTCTGAGACAGTGTGCTGGAGCAGCAGAGGAAGGAGGCAGGCATAGAGATGCTCTGGCTGGGTGCCAGAGCATCTCCTTGGAGAACCCAGCCTCCAGTTGCTGGGTTTTTTCAGTGATTTTTTTTTTTAATGCTGGGATTTCCCAGTATCAAAATTACAGTCTGCACCACAAATATGCAGTACAGGGAACATTTTTTCATTCCCAGCATGCCTCTTGCAGCATCTTAAACTGGTCCTGCCCAAAGGGGCAAACTGCTTTGAGATGTCACAACTGACACGGGCTCACTCATCTGGATGTGGCCACAGAGGGGAAGTTCCAGATTCCATCTGCTTTCACAGCAATTCAGACATACCAACTTCTTCCATGGCCAACTACTCAAAACAAGCTAGGTGCTTTATTAATGGGACAGTCTTTCATCCACAGTACTAACAAAACACCATGCATCCTTTTAAAAATTTACTGAGAGTCATAGAATCATAGAATCAGGATTCTTCCATTGAATGAAATACATTAAACTGAGAAGGTAAATGTTCAGACCAACATTAAGTTCTTAGTTCCCGCTGACATGTAGCAGGATCAAGTAGAACAGTAGTTGTCAGCTTTTCTAACCTTGAGCCACCCTATTGAAGGCATCCCTTGTTAGACTTGAGGCACCAATTTGGATAATGTCCACTCTCAGTTTTCACTAATTTTTCAGCAAAAAAAATAAAATAATAGAACACTTTTTCCATTGCAAAGTACTCAGAAAGACTACAACAGGTTAGAATGTTTTTTACATTATAGATTCCTATTTGAAATCTCTAGTGAATCGTGAAATCTTGTGACTCATGTTTGCATACCTAACGGTGCTAACATTGTGTGTCACCTAGGGGCACCTTTAAAAGGATCTCAAGACACCTCAGGGTGCCATAAACCCCTGGTTGAGAATCACTGGGGTAGAAGTATATAGACTCATGTATAATACAGTATGTGACAGATTCTGTTCCATCACACTGGTATCAATTTAGAGCAGTGTCACGGTGCAGGATCCTGCAAGAGTGCATCCTCCCCAAGGCCCCCTGCCCATGCCAAATTGGCCAAAAGGGCACCCTCGATTCTCGCCCGCCACATCTTTGATGATAAAATATATAATAGGGAGGCTTTACGTCGTCTTGGACATGTCTTGCTGTACTCTCTGACCCTGTGGGCTCCTGGACCCCTTGTGGGTCCTGTTCTACAATGGGTGTTTTGGGGCACCCTAGCATTATGGGCTATGCGTGGCTCCAACTACCCCTTTACCACACCCCAAGCCTCACAGATAGAACTGATGTTGTTCGGCCTGGGCCTTGTTACAGTTTGGCCCCCTGGTCCTCCTTGGGCTCTCCGCGGCTCTGTCTCGCTCTGCGCCCTCACTAGCGCCAGGGTCAGTGCACCTCAAATGTTGTGCCCTCTCTGGCACCGAAGTTGGTGCACCCCAAAATGCTGCGCCCTCTCTGCTGCTCAGGGTCCCCACACTGCCGTGGGTCCCCTATGAGGCCTTCTCCTTCCCCTAATAGCCTCACCCAAACCACCGGTCTTAAACAGCAAACAAAAACACAAGCCCCTGGGCTATAACATAAATCCAAGCCACCTGGCTATAACATCATTCAAGCCATGCCAGGGGTGTTGCGTCCCGCACCATTATCAGAGACTGTACCTGCAGTCAGGCCTCTCCCTTTTTTGCTTGCTCTGGGAGAGCTCCTTCCCCCTTGGCTGCTGGCAGGGAACTGCCATCCTGGCCTCAGCCTTGGGGTTTACATGTGAGCCAGGCCCTGTCCCTTCTGGCCAGCTGACTGCTAGCAGGGGTGGGCCACTAACTCACTCTGGTTGCCCTGGTAACCAGCAGCTGGACTCCCCAGTCACTGCTAGGGCTCTTCCCCTAGCAGTTTCCCCTCTTTATAGGAACAAAGCACCTAAGTGCTCTGCAACAAGCAGCTTCTACTGGATTTACAACACTGTCAGTGAGATTAGCATAGGCGCTAGCTCCATGGGTGCTCCAGAGCTCAGGCACCCACCAAAAAAATAAGTGGGTGCTTTGCACCTACAAGCCACAGCCATGGCTGCTTTCAGACATTGAAAAAATGGGCTTTACCAGAAGAAGTAGAGTGTTACTTCAACCCGGTTCTGCAGCATCTGTAAAGATTGGGGCTTTTTGGCATTGTTAACTAAAGTTGCTTCAATCACCTATTAAATAAAAGTGCCAAAAAGTCCCACTAAAGCACCCGATCTTTATAGATGCTGTAGAGCCAGATTGAAATAACAAGCTGCTTCTTCTGGACATGTACAGGGCTTGGGCAGGAATACATTAAGTTTAAATTAAAATGATGTTTTGGTTTTGGCTTTGGTTTTTTTTTATGTCTGCAAGCACCTACTGGCAAAAACCAAAACGGTGCCTATAGAGATCAGATTACCCAGGATCCAAGAAATAAAGTGTAAATTAATTATGGGAAGTCAGATCAGGAATTCAGACTTTATTTAAAATGTCCTTAATTCTGTGACATTTGGACTGGCTCACTGGAACCATTTTCTTTTGAGAATTTTGTTACGTCTAACCAAGCCTTTTCATCTCATGCTGTCCTATAATGTACGGCATTAAGGAATGAGCCTGTAGTAAATTAGAACAACTCAGTATCTTTCAGTGTTTCTTGGCAGTGTTTGCTGTTAGCAAGCATACTCTAATCTAAAGGCATGAAGGATTTATGTGTCTACAATATCTCCCATTAGCATCAATGGGAATAATACCCATAAATCCTTCCACTCCATTAATGTACCAAAGTGCATTATCTAGATCTGAGCATGCCAAAAAGAATGATGTGGGGAAATAAAGATTAACAGCAGTGCTTTCCACTCATCTATGACAAATTGCCATAAATAACTGCCTTTTCATAACAAAAGCAGACTATTAAGTATTTACCTGGAGGCATGTGCACAATTTGAATATTTATTTGAATTACCTTAAAAATGTGATGAGTGTAAATTAGTTTCACTCCTATAGCCTCTAATATGGTTTGCCTTTCTTACAGTACAAATTTTTGCAAAGCAGAAATAAGATTTCTGATATTTTTAACATGTTTTTGAAGAGAGGAAAATCTAAGCCTCTGAGTACCTGTGATCATTTGAAGCTAGGAGCAGCGGGAAGAGGAATGACACAGGCATACGTGTGTCTTACACATGTGTGCCCCCTCATCTGACCCGGAGCGGAGGCAAGAGCAGCAGAAGCAAACGGAGCAGCAGCGGGGGCAGCAGCTGAGCCGGATCCGGAGGGAAAGCCCCCCGGATCTCTCTTAGCTGAGCCGGTAGGGAGCCGCGCGAACAGAGCACACAAACAGGGTGGGCTGGGGGGGGACTGTCCCCCAAGCCAGGGAGCACCCCCGGAGGTATCCCCTGGGGAGGCGCCGGGTCCCCCAAGTGAGGGAGTTCAGGGGGGCGGGATCGCCGGTAGGCACTTCCAGTAAGTCCAGAGCGCCTGATTGGCGGATAGAGCGGAGGCGGGAAATTCAAACCGCAGCCTTTAAAAGCCGCGGTTTGATGTAGCTTCCGGCACTCAGGAGCTAGGAGCAGCGGGGAGAGGAAGGACACAGGCACACGTGTGTCTTACACACACGTGTGCCCCCTTACCTGACCCAGAGCGGAAGCGAGAGCAGCAGAAGCAAACAGAGCAGCAGCGGGGGCAGCAGCAGCTGATCCCCCTAAGGTAAGTGGGGCAGAGGGACCGACGCAGCTGAGCCGGATCCGGAGGGGAAGCCCCCAGGATCCCTCTTAGCTGAGCCGGTAGGGAGCCATGCTGCTGAGCCACGCAAACAGAGTGTGCAAACAGGTGCAGTCTGTAAGAGCGCACCGGCGTTTGCGCCGGCATTCGCACCGGAGGGGGAGCAGGAGGGACCCAGAGGCCGACTTGTGTTAGCGCGGACCAGAGGACCCGAACTCAGCTAGAAACTCAATGACTCCTACGAAGGTGTCCACACAGAGTGCTACCAGGGCCCCTGCCCGGGGGGCACGGCCTTCCCAGGGCTTGTCTGAGGTCTCCACCCAGACAGAGCCCATGGGGGGGCTGGCGTCCCCCAACCCCTTGGCCTGCGGGAGCTGCCCAGCAAGGCCTGGGGGGGCAGGAACTGGAGACCCCACACCTGTCCTGCAGGCGCCTGCCTTAGGGCCCTTGAGGCGCAGGTGAGGGAGCTCCAGGAGGAGGTTATCAGGCTGAGGGGAATCAGGGAGGCAGAGGAAGAAATTGACAGCTATTTTCTTTCCCTGCAGGGTTGTACAACCAAGGAGGATGCACCTCAAGATGAGCCCTCCACTGCTAAGTGGCAGACGGTGACCTCCCGTGCCAGGGGTGCTCGAGATATGGCAGCACCAGTTCCTACAGTCTGGCTGGAGAACAGGTACGAAGGCCTGGCAGCCCTGGAGGAGAAAGACGGAGAGGACGAAACCGGGGAGGAGGCAACTCCATGCACACCGTGTCCCATGCAAGCTGAAGGAGGCAAGAAGGCCAGGAGGAAGAAGCGTTGCGTGATCATCATTGGTGACTCCATCCTGAGAGGTACGGAGGGCCCCATCTGTCACCGGGACCCCTCGGCATGTGAGGTATACTGCCTACCTGGAGAGAGGATTCAGGACGTGAAAGGGATGCTCCAGACCATAATCCAGCCCACCAATTATTACCCCATGGTCCTAGTCCATGTGGGCACTAACGATGCAGCCAGGAGGAGCCCTGATCGCCTGATGGAGGACTACCAAGCTCTGGGGCGTGTGCTGAAGGAGATGGGTGCACAGGTGGTTTTCTCTTCTATCCTGCCAGTGAGTGGATGAGGCAGACGGCATGAAACGTGCATCACGGAGACCAACTGGCAGCTACAGGAATGGTGCTTTGAGGAGGGCTTTGGCTTCCTCAGCCACAACCGGCACATCACGATGAGAGACATGCTGAGATGGGATGGGCTCCACCTTTCCCCTAAAGGTAAGTGTGTGTTCTCTTCTAGGTTGGCGGACCTCCTCTGGTGGGCTTTAAACTAGGCTCATCGGGGGAAGGGGTAGATGAGGGCGGAGGAAACATCAGACTGCCAGACCAAACAGCACCCACAACTACAGCCCAGCCCAGACCAATGAGCGAAGCGAATAAACAGGTAAGAGATAGGGGCCAGGGTAATGCTGGGACTAGGGGATCAGTACACACACCCACAGGAGGCCTCAAATGCCTCTACACAAACGCTCGTAGTATGGGCAACAAGCAGGAGGAACTCACCCTCCTGTTGGCTGACACCAGCCCAGACATAGTGGGGATTACGGAAACGTGGTGGGACACAACGCATGATTGGGTGGTGAATGTCAAGGGCTATAGGCTGTACAGGAGGGACAGGATAGGAAAGAGAGGTGGGGGCGTGGCACTCTATATTAAGGAGGAATACACATCCTCGTTAATTAGCAAGGAGTCAGGGGAGGGGCACTCTGAAGTGCTTTGCGTTAGAGTACAAGGCAGTCGAGGGGAAAGGGACTTAACGGTGGGAGTCTACTACAGACCTCCCAACCAGGGAGAAGAGCTTGACCAGGAATTCTTGGGTCACCTCACAGAAGTAGTGAAGGCTAAGGATGTGGTAGTCATGGGGGACCTGAATTTCCCGGACATCTGCTGGAAAGAGCAGTCAGCCAGGTCTGACCACTCACGTAGGTTCTTGGCCAGAGTGCAGGACCTCCACCTAACCCAGGAGGTGCACAGCCCCACCAGGGGAGACACATTGTTGGACCTAGTGCTGGCCACGGGTGATGACCTGGTGAGGGGGCTACGGGTGCTCAACCACCTGGGCAACAGTGATCATTGCCTGCTGGAAATTACCATCCAGCTCAAGGTGGCAAAGGCATGCAGTAAGGCAGCGGCCCTAGATTTTAGGAGGGCAGACTTCAACGAGCTAAGGAGGATAGTTGGAGAAGCGCTGAGGTCCCGGAGGGGAGGGGAGCCAGGTGTCCAAGGAGAGTGGTCGCTCCTTAAGGAGACGATCCTCCAAACCCAAAAGAAGGTAATCCTGACAAGGATCAAAGGGAGCAGGAGAGCACACAAGTCTCCATGGCTCACCAAAAGCATCCAGGAATGTCTCCTTGCTAAAAAGGAGGCTTACACCCAATGGAAAGAAGGGATCATCACCAGGGAGGACTATTCTGTAGTTGCTCGGGGATGTAGGGGGGTAGTTAGGAAGGCCAAGGCAGAGACGGAACTGGGACTAGCTTCCCAGATCAAGGACAATAAGAAGTCCTTTTTTAAATACGTAGGGGGTAAAAAGAAAGTCCCGGGTAATGTGGGGCCCTTGCAGGACCTGATGGGAAACTTGGTCATCACACCAGACGGCAAAGCTAACATGTTTAATGATTTCTTTGCCTCCGTCTTCCTAAGTAGGGACCAGAACAGCCACCTCCCTGCTGGGCCCCCCTAGGGCCCCGGGGGAGGCACACCTGGGCCACGGGTTAGTGAGGATTTAGTTAGGGAGCTTCTGAGGGGTTGGACGTATTCAAGTCATCCAGTCCAGATGATCTCCACCCTAGAGTTCTAAAGGAACTGGCCGAGGTCATTGCAAGTCCCCTGGCACAGCTTTATGAGCACTCGTGGTGCTCTGGTGTGGTGCCAGAGGACTGGAAGAGGGCCAGCATGGTTCCCATTTTCAAAAAAGAGAGGAAGGAGGACCCTGGAAACTATAGGCCGGTTACTCTTACCTCGATCCTAGTCAAGCTGTTCAAGAAAATTATGCTGGCACACATCCAGGAGGGGCCAGCAGGGGACTGCATGCTTAGGGGCAACCAGCACGGGTTCATCAGTGGCAGGTCCTGTCAGACCAGCCTGGTGGCCTTTTACGATCAGATCACCAGATCATTGGATGCAGGGGTAGCAGTGGACATAGTCTTCCTGGACTTCCGGAAGGCTTTTGATACTGTCTCTCACCCCGTTCTCATTAAGAAACTGGGGGGCTGTGGTGTAGACACTCACACAGTCAAATGGGTCACCAAGTGGCTGGAGGGTCACACCCGGACGGTGGTAGTGGATGGGTCCTTCTCAACATGGAAGGACGTGGGCAGTGGGGTTCCGCAGGGCTCGGTCCTCGGGCCTGCACTGTTCAACATCTTCATCAGTGATTTGGACGAGGGGGTAAAAAGCACCTTGTTCAAATTTGCTGATGACACTAAGATGTGGGGGGACATGGGCACACTGGAAGGGTGCAACAGGCTACAATCAGACCTAGACAGGTTACAAGGGTGGGCGGACGAGAATAGGATGGGTTTGAACACAGACAAGTGCAAAGTGATGCACCTCGGGAGGAACAACCGGCACCATACCTACAGGTTGGGGAACTCCCCTCTTATCAGCATGGAGGCGGAAAGGGATCTGGGGGTCATCATTGACTCCAAGATGACCATGGGCCAGCAGTGTAGGGAGGCAGTTAGGAAGGCCAACCACACCTTGGCATGCATCCACAGATGCATCTCGAGCAGGTCCAAGGAGGTGATCCTCCCCCTCTATGCAGCACTGGTCAGGCCGCAGTTGGAGTATTGCGTCAAATTCTGGGCACCGCACTTCAAGAGGGATGTGGACAGCATGGAGAGGGTCCAGAGGAGGGCCACTCGCATGATCAGGGGACAGCAGGGCAGGCCCTATGAGGAGAGGCTACGGGACCTGAACCTGTTCAGCCTCCAAAAGAGAAGGCTGAGGGGGGATCTTGTGGCCTGTTATAAACTAGTCAGGGGGGATCAGCAGGCACTGGGGGAGTCACTGTTTTCCCGAGCACTGCCAGGAGTGACCAGGAATAACGGTCACAAGCTGGCAGAGGGTAGGTTTAGGCTAGGTATCAGGAGGCGCTACTTCACAGTCAGGGCAGCTAGGGCCTGGAACCAACTTCTAAGAGAAGTGGTGCAGGCTCCTACCCTGGGGGTGTTTAAGAGGAGGTTAGATGCACATCTTGCTGGGGTCATTTGACCCCAGTATTCTTTCCTGCCATAGCAGGGGGTCGGACTAGATGATCTGCTCAGGTCCCTTCCGACCCTAGAAACTATGAAACTATAAGAACTACCAGGTATAGCTTATCGTCTTTTATATGGGCCCAGATAGTAGGGTAAGATGAGACATACATTTTATCATGGGATTTTAAAACTATTTGCTGACAGCAGGAAGTTGTGATTCAGGAAGTCTGGATTTCATTCCAGATTTTTAGGAGAATATGCTCTAGAACAGGGGCACACAAAATATGGCCCGAGGGCTGCATCTGGCTCATGAGGCCATTCTATCTGGCCTGCGGGGCCCCTAAAAAATTTAGAAAATTAATATTTATCTGCCCCGGCTGCCTGTCAAAGATGATTGCAGCTGGAGTACCGCATCCAATTCTGGGCTCCACAATTTAGAAAAGGGCTTGCAGAAGGGAGAGATACAGCTCTGTATAGAAACACAAGTAACACAAGCAGCATATTGATAGAATTACCAAGACCCTAGCCCTAATAAATGAGCACACCCCAAAGTAGCAGGCAAATCTGGTAACAGTATTCCCTAACATTGTTTCCTTTCTTGACAGCTGCTGAGCACTGAGCAGCCCAGCAGATGGTACAGGGCAGCTCTGATTGGCTGACCCAAACCACTCAGAATTTATTCAGTTGCATTAATTGCACATGTAGATGCACCCACTGGGTGTATCTACACATGCACATTTACTAGGCAATAACTTAAATTACTGTTTAGTACAGGTGCACATCTACACATGTATGGCAACTTAGTCAACTTGAGCATAAATTTGATACCTGCCTAATGCAGGTATCAAATTTATACCTGATTAGATACTGCACAGTAAAGCATGTGTAGACACCTTACTGTGTAGTAACCCAGGCCTCCCTGATGGGTCTTCCCAACCACTAGAGAGCCAGCTGCAGCCTAGCCCCAGGGCTTCTGGATGGCCCGCTCTCCTACTGCTCGGCTGAGCTGCTTTCTAGCAACCACCAGCTGCAAGCCTGCAGCCATTTTGTGCCCTGAGGCACGCACTCCAGGGAGCTGGCAGGAGCTGTTTGTGACTGCAGTACCCCAGCAGACCCCTGTGCCCTGCTGGACAGCCCACAGGCTGGGTGTGCCTGGGCTGGCCCTGTCCCAAGAGGCTCTCTGGCAATAGATGAGTGCTTCCAAGGGTTGTAGCTGGCTGTGTCCTTTGCCCAGCCCTGCAATTCCTCCCAGGGCTGCTGGCCCTGCTGACTGTGCTACCAGGGCCAGCACCTGCTCCCCACTGCTGCTCACCCCCCCACCTCTGTCTCTTTGCAGGACTGTAGTGAAGTGCCTTGGCTGTGTGCTTGCCAATCCCTGGCTGTGCCCCTGTTGGGGGTGCTGCTCCCAGCCCTCCAGGACCCACATCACAGGGCCAGCTATGTGGGGGCCCAGTTAGCTGGTGCAGAGCATGGTGTCCTCCTCCTCCCCTGCGTTCAACCCTGGCCTCATCTGTGTGCACCCACCCACCTAGAGCCCCAGCGGTGCAAACTGGAGATGTCCATCCTTGTGGCACTATGGAGGATGTCCTGAAGCAGTTTGCCCAGGGCAGGTGCTTAAATACCCACATTTATGAGGCCCTAGTGGCAGGGATGCATGCAGGGGGCCATTCCCAGTCAGCACGGCAGTGCCAAATGAAGGCCAAGGACTTGTGGGCCCAGTGCATGGCTGTAACCAGCCACAATTGCCAGTCTAGTAAGGGCCCCACGACCATGCCCTTCATGTGGGAGCTGGCTCACATTTTGGTGCCTCAGGAGCCCACACCCATGCTTCACCATGACACCTCTTGTGACACATCACTGGAGAAGGGGAGCTTGGGCCTTCAGCACCTCACCCTGCACTTCTCCCCAGCTGCTGCATCCACTGGCAGCCCAGCTGCCTCAGCCTCAGCCGTGCCTCAAAGCTGCCCACAAGGAGCAGCAGGCCACACTACCACCAGCCCCCAGCAGCACCAGCTCCTTCCCAGGAGGGGCTCCTGACTAGGCAGCATCCTGCCACACACTGTGGACCACAGAGACCAGGCAGAGCCAGACATAATCCACAACGAGAAGTCCTATGCCAAGTGTCTAGCCCCACCGGTCCTGGACCTGTGGTAAGTCCCACACTGGGGGGCAGACCTTCCCAGGCCTAGTCCCCACCGCTGCCCCTACCCCTGCCCCTGCCCCTGCATAGTGGCTCAGGCAGCCCTCTGCCTGCACAAACAGCTTGTTGAGCACCACCTATGGTATGCACAGCAGAGGCACACTTGGGGTGCAGCACCAGCATCGTGGGGGGCTGGCCTCAGGGTGTTTCCCCAGAGAGGCCCCCAATAGGGAGGGCAGGGGCTTGGCCAGCACCTCACCCCAGTTCTCTGGGAGCCCCACATATTGTGAGCTTGGGCACCAGGGGTTGGGTGGCAGCACAGCAGACCAGTGGGCCTGCAGGGGCAGAAGTGGGGGTCAACAGGGACTGAAGCCATGATAGCAGGTGCTGCTAGCAGCCTGACCTAGCCCATGCTGGGAAGTGGCCAGGGTAGGCAGGAGGCCTATGGCCAGCCTCCAGGAAGCAAGCAGGGATAGGGGGCTTGGGCAGCACCCACCTGGGCCCAGGCATGCCTGCCCAGCTTACTGTGGTCCCTGGGCACCGGCACATGGCTGACCTCCAATCTAAAGCCAGGCAGTGCAAAGACCTTGAGGTGGAGCATCTTATCTCTGAAATGTTGCAAAAACCTTATATCTCTTGTATTTGCAGAGCCAATATCCAGATGTGAGGGAGAGGCTGCAGGGACTTACAGGACTGTCACCACCAGCTCACCACCACTCGCTGCTGGAGCCACTTGGAGGTGCCAGCTGCACCATTGGCACAGCCAAGATGGGAACCACCTACTCCAGTGTCTGGTGGTCATGGTAGAGGACTGGGTGGCAGACTAGTGGACATGGAGGACCTCATCCAGGAGGCCACTTAGAAGAAGGCACAGCTGTGGGCATACCATGACGACTGCCTGAGGTTGTGGCCCTGGAGCAATGGCATGTGGATCTGGCAGAGCAGCAGCTGGCCACTCAAGGCTATCCAGGGGAGGCTGTGCCCATGGCCCCCCAATGCCTGGCCTCCCCACCCTGGCCCTGCAGGGCCCCTGGGTCCCACCCACCACCATGCAGCAGGCCTCTGGCAGCACCCTGAAGCAGGTCCTGCAGCACCTGCCAGCATCAGACATCCCCAGGCTTTGCTGTAGTCTCTGGACCCATGGGGGAACTGTTTACAGCTGGGGTGCTGGTGGCCTGCCACCAGGCTCTCTGCCCTGGGCAGACCCACCCTTTAGCCCCTCACAGATCAACTTCAGGATGGAGTCCTAGAATTGACTGACTGCTGGATTCAGTGTGGGGCTGGGGTTTTTATTGTGGGTGGATGAGACTGGGGGAGGGGCAGTATTAAGGCAGGGAGAGAGAGAGATGTGTTTGTTGAGATGGGATGGGGGAGGGATGCGGGTGGGCAGTTTTTATAGTTTTACCTGTGTGCGTATCCTGGAGTGGTGCTGAGGCAGGGGTATGGCTGGAGTAGGGAGTGAAGGATAAGGGGGTCAACCACAGCCTCCCAAAGCTGGTACCCTGGGCCCAGCTGGCTGTCCTGGGGCCTGGACAGGGGGGCCTGGTGGGGCCAGTAGGTCCAGCACCATGGTCAGCAATAGCATGGGGTGCTGATCATTGCTGGCAGGGAACGGGTTGGAGCAGTGGGGTGCTGGGTGCT
This sequence comes from Crocodylus siamensis, assembly GCF_052110815.1. Lineage (NCBI taxonomy): Eukaryota > Metazoa > Chordata > Crocodylia > Crocodylidae > Crocodylus > Crocodylus siamensis. The sequence continues at coordinate 387,239,829 of NC_143395.1, read as the reverse complement.
ACTGGCAGGGGCAGGGGCAGGGGCAGGGGCTGGAGCAGCTGTGGCATGGGGAAGCAGGGTGGGCAGGGAGAGAGCTGCCATGTGCTGTCCCTGTGCTGGACATACATCTCCTGGGCAGGGAAGGGGCTGGGCAGGGATCAGAGGGTGGGGTTGTGCTTTTAAGATAAATGCCAAGTGCTGACAGCTGCCTGTGGCTTCAGAATGGCTGCCAAGGACTGGTCATCATGGGACCAGAGGATGGAGTGGCACATGGGGCACATGGCAGGCTGCTCTGACCCACGACTGAAGTTATTACCAGGTCACCTGCACGTGTAGATGCCTGCCTATTCCTGCTAGTAAATTTAAGCTAGCATAAATGCACGTGTAGACACACCCACTGTCTTCTTCAGAAGATAACATGTACAGTCATTCTCTCTCCTAGGAGAGAATCTCCTGGAAGTGATTTATCCCCAGTTGTTCCCAGGTTCTTTTTCTCCTGGAGAGGCCATTTTTGCTCTGGGAGAGCAATTCTGAACACCTGTACACTCAAGGTTTCTCCTGGGAGAGCAGTACTTCTCCCAGGGAAAACTGAATGCCTGTAGGTGGCCTAAATATGAATTTAGGTACCTAAGTACTACATTGGATATAGCTCTAAATCTTATGCCCTCCTTTAAATACTAAAGCAGTCAAATGCGGTTAAATGATTCAATACGCTTTTTATATTAATCACCACCCCCAACCCCCAGTGACTGCATTTTCTCTTTATTTTGTTGAAAACTAATTAAATTTCATCCTCCAAAACAAGGGTTTTGTTTAAATAGAAAAGCTCAACTCTATTCCATCTGTGATTGTTTGTTTCTAAGATGTGACTCAAGCAGGTATTAAATGATGCCAAGGGAAAAAAAGAAAGAGTGCAAATGTGATTATTTACATAGCATGTGCCCCACAAGAGGTTCATAAAACATAGCACATTATGAAAAGTGATACCAATCTTAGAATTACTTCCAGGTTTGTGCAGTCTGATGACCTAATCATTTAATGGGTTTTTTTTCAAATCCAACCTCGGAGACAAAGTAGATGAGTGGTCACAGCAAGAATAAAGTCAGGCAGCCTAGTTACTGTTCTATTCTTTACTTACAGAGTGGCTGTACAGCCAGGAGCAAGTTGCTTTCTGCTCTGAATAGAAAATGGCAATTCTGTATCTTATGGGTTAGGTCTTGTGTCTTCATAAAAGAAGGATCTAAATTCTGTCCTTGAAGTTCCAATGACTGGTATATGAAGCAAAATAACAGCAATGATCTTCTATATATAATCATAGATATAGTAATATTTCAATAGCACAAGTAATAAAAACAACTATTATTTACAGAAAATTAAAACAGAATTTTTATATAATCTTTGACCCATAGTAATCAATCATTTCATGCTAATCAGTTTATAAATTGTCACTGAATAAAGTCAGACTTAATCATACAGAAACAAGTGTTTGAAAAATGCTTTTGACTTCACTAATATACAACACAGCTGGTAGAAATCCATACATTTCTATGGGCTTCTGACAAAGGCTAAAATCTTGGCCCACTGTAGTCTGTGTCAAAAAATCAGAGGACCTAAAATTTGGCCTTTGAACTATATATGAATTAAGGCATAAGGGCTGCTTACAGACAAAAAAAAATGGTGCTTTACTTTAAACTCAGCATGCCCCCGCACCAAGCAGAACACATGCCCAGAAGAGACACTATGTTTCATCTGGCTTGCCCAATGTCTATAAATCAGGTACTTCAGTGGGCCTTTTTGGTGTTTTATCTAATACCTGATTGAATCGGCAGGTTCCTATTCAGAGCAAACTACCTCCAATGTCACCAGTTGCTCTAGTTTTAAATCAACGTAAATCAAAGTAAAATCTGGCACTGACTTCAATAAGTATATTACAGGATTCAAGCTTGTATATTGAATAGGAAAGCCAATTAGTTAATATATTACAGTTTAGCAACCAGATTCAAAAACAGATTGGATGAATTCTTAAAGGAAAAGTGCATCAGTAGCTATTGAGCATGTGAGTTAAAGGTACAGCCTCTGAATCAGAACTTCCTAGACCTTAAATGCTGGAGGCTGCAAGTGGGAAGAGGAACAGGGGAACTATCCTGGACATACCCTGTTCAGTCTCCCTTTCAGCACCCACGCTGTCACTGTATGATAGAGGATATTAGGCAAAATGAACCTATGGTCTGACCCTGTAAATGGCAGTTCTTATATGTATTATACATGCAAATATATAACATACGTACAGTGTGTGTGTGTGTGTGTGTGTGTGTGTGACCCAGTGAATATACAAAAAATATGTACATACTCACACAATACAGTATATACAATACATATATTATTACTGTTACATTTAGAAACAGTAGTTACCATACCATTTAATATCTGATGCATTGCAAAGGGCAAGGTTTTCTACCCTTAAGAAGAGGTTTGTGTGCACCACACTGAGACACAAACTTGCTCTGTGAGCAGTACATGAAAATTCAACAGCTGGAAAGCGTTCTTTATAGTCAGCTATGGACCATATGTTAAACAGAGTCTATGTATACAACTTCAATTCCTTCTGCATATTAACAGCTGAAAAGAAATGGAATGAGATAGAGATGAGTCAGGCCTTCATAAATCATCAAAAAATGTGCACTATCCATGAGCCCAAATGGCATGCAAGTAAAACAGTTTTGTTAGAAGCAGAAGTATCTGCCCATACATAATTGCTTAGGGCATGGACTTCTGATCCCCCACTCCTCGTTCCTACAGTTTGAGCATAGAATGATCAGAAACTATGATACTGGGAGGTCAAGTAAATGAAAAAGTGGTTGTATATTACCTGTAAAGAGGATTTAAAGACTATTATAATGGCACTGCTGTTCCTGTATTAGCAAACACCAACGCCATTACGACTGATGAAATAGCTCATACACACCCTTTCACATGAAGGTTTTTTTTCAGAGACAATACAGGTTAGAGCACAGAATTATCTCTAGTTCTTGGCAAAAGTGCTATAGGATCAATCATTAAATAAAATATTCCAAATTTTTATTTTACAAAGACAGGCTATGTCTGCAGCACTAACATGTATATCCCAAAGTTTTCTAGCCTTCCTTCTGTCCTCAGCATTCCTCTGAACAGTGTACTCTTTGAAATAACAAACCAAGAATAAAATGTTTGTGGATTAATTGCGTAATATGACTGCTAGCAGTTGCTATGGGGCACTTCTGTTCTGTGAAACTGCTTTTTGCTAGTCGAAGTTTTCCCCTGATATCGGAAAGATATTTAAAAGTGTTGGCAATAAAGATTTTTAATAGCCCCCAACAATATTAATACCCAATACATACTAGCACTAAAGGAGTCACACAGAAGCAGTATGGATGTGTCTACATGAGATATTTTACTGCACAGTAGACTAATCTACTGTGCAGTAAAGCATCACCATCTACACATTCACACATGTACTGTGCAGTAAATTAGTCTACTATGCAGTTAATTACTACCCATAAATGCAAGTAGTAAACTAACTGGACAGTGGGTTGGAGGCGCTACACAAGACACTTTACTGTGAAGTAGTCTAGACGTGTGCATGCTTACTGCACAGTAAATGATACTACTCACAAGAAAAGTTGCTACCTGCAAATGCAAGTAGCAAATTTACTTACAAGTAGTTACTGTGTAGTAACCCAGATGTAGAAGCCGACCAGGAGCAATTTGCTCCTGGGCAGCCCTGCCACTAGTGGGCCAGCCTAAGGCTAGGCCCAGGCCTCTAAGCTGGGAGCCTCTCTTGCCCCAGGGCTAAACCAGCTCTATGCCTGCTTGTAACAAATGAGCATCCCAGGGCTGTTCTCAACATAGGCCCACCCACTTGCTTCTGATCAAACAACCTGCCTACCTCTTCTGCCACGCCTTGATGTTCATCAGGTGGGAGGCTGCCCTTTACTTGCCCTGATGACAATGGCCTATGTACATTGGCCTCCAACCTCTTATCATGTCCCATGTCTCGCAGATGTCCCATGGCCTAACACCGAGCTTTATAAAGTTTCCCATCTAGACTCAAGGCTCTCTCTGGGCCTACAAGCCCCTCATTATGGGACCAGGACTTCAAGCCCCATCCCACTGCACTCCTTAAGTTAACCCTTATACCTTCGCCCAGGAACTTCCCTAATGGCTCCCCAAGGCTCAGGGTCCCACCCTGCTGGAAACTAACTCCTGGCTCCTTAGTGCAACCTCAGACTCCACTGTGAGTCTGGCTCAGGTCCCTCACCTGGCCTGGGCTCCCACTGCAGGTACTCACAGTGAGCCTGGGCTGCCACTGTCTTGATCAAACTACCAATCAGGGATGTGGCGTCTCCTCTGCCAGCCTTTCACTGGGATGGTAACTGGCCTGGTATTTCCAGGGAACTGTCCCACCATGAACAGTCCCACCAGGCCACCCTTCCCTGGCAGGGTGCAGTTTCATGCCCAGGACCAGGAGCCTCCTTCCATACCATAGCAGCTCAGCCAGTGGTGTCTCTCCAGCTCCTGGCAGACTGCTGCCCCTGCTGTTCAGGGCCCACCCTTTATATATAACAGCTGGGCCCCGTTCCCCAATAAGGCATCATTGCCTAATTAGGATAACATCCAGCTACAGGCTGCCTGGTGCCTGCCCACACCCCTGGGATCGAACCTCAGGCCCTTAAAACGGTGCAGGCAATTTGAACCCTGGGGCACACATAGGCATCCTGAGGTAAGTCCAGGTGCCTGTGTCCCCTGGGCAGGCCACAAGCTGGCCACACCAGCCTACCTGCACCCTGATACTGCTGCCTGGAACCACAATGCTGCACAGCTGCCAGGCCCATACCATCCAGGCCTACAGGGTGCTGCAGGCTCCTGCCAGGCCTGCCAGCACCCATGGCCAGCTACAGGCAGCTTCTGGCATCTAGAGCCAGCTCCAGCTGCCCACCTCCAGTTGCCTGCTCAGAAACTGCAAGTACCGTGGGGCATTGCCTTGCCACACAGCTGCAGTCCTGTACCATGTCCCTGCACTGGGACAGCTGCGCAGAGGCCTGGAGACCCAAAGTAGGAACCCCAATGGCCTCATCATTGCCAACATCAGTGCCCACCACCTAGGTCCTCAAATGCTCCATGGAGGAAACTGGTGAACTCATGGCACTGTGGAGTGAGGCAGAGGTGCAGCTACAGTTTGCACAGGTGTTACCAGATTTGCCCATCACTTTGGAGTGTGCTCATTTCTAGGGTCTTGGTAATTCTGTCAATGTGCTGCTTGTGTTACTTGTGTTTCTATACGGAGCTGTATCTCTCCCTTCTGCAAGTCCTCACCCCCAATGGAGCTATCTTGCAGGATTCAGTTTCAATGGGGCTGGGTTCCTCCAGTCACCAAATCAGTCATACACACACAAACATACACAGATTAACGTAACATGCCTGACTCAGCAGGGTTGATCAGCATGGACAGGCTGACACCCTCATATGCCAAGAATCAGTTCATCAGGGCAACAATAAACTGCAGTCAGACATAAGCACACAGTTAAACAGAATACCTCTGAATCTGGCTGAGTGTCCAGCTGCCACCCTCATGGGCCAGCATTCAGTTCATTAGGGCATGTCTGAGCCAAATTGGATCAATCAGCCTGTACAAGCTGATCCCCTTATGTGTGTCAAACTCAGCACATCCCAATCTTTAGCCTCTTGATGAGCAGATTGCACAGTGTTTTTGGGCTTCACAGGGATTTTAACTTAGGTAAAAGAAGTGTTGCTGCAAAGCAAGTGGAGAAGGAGAAGTAGAGCAGGAAAAATATACCCCGTTACTACCAGTTTGACTATAAAAGCTATTTATTGCTAAGTATATGAAATATATAATGGTACTAATAGTAATAGACATGCAAATGAAAAACAAACACAATTACAATACTACCCTGATTTCACTAAGTATTTGAGGAAACTTAGCTCAAGCTTAACTAATACAGTTCAGGTTCAGAAATCTATGCCTAGAGAGAAAAGAGAGAGAGAGCAAAAGGGCTCTGGGATCTCACCAGTCCAAGGCACTCGGGTTTCAGTGCTGACAGGTAAAATTCTTATCGCAGTCCCTGAAGGGATATGATCTGATTCTTCCAGCTTCTCGAAAACAACAGCAGATGGTGTTAGAGAGATTTCCCCTCTTGAAGCACACACACTGTTTTTTGCTGCTTTTTTACAAATTTTTATACCCTCAGTTCAGCTTCTTCAAAGCATTCTCAATAGTGTAAATCATTGTCTTTTCTCTTGACAAGGGGTTATCTGGTTTGGAACATCTCAAAAAAACTGATTGATAATCAGGAAAACATAAAGTTAAGGAGTAACCAGACACTTAGGAGCCAGCTTGAAATTCCTATGGATAGCAGATATACTGATGGGATATTTAATGGTTTCTTCAGAAAGAATAGGTAGCTTGCAGCATCAGGGTTTGGGATTTTTCCTTGTTGTGAACAAGCCTCACCTTAGCATGACTTTTCCAGATCTTACTATAGTCTTTTAACAGACTTAAAGCAATTATTGGAGTGTTCATAACCTTTTGCGGAGACCACTTCCACCAGTCGTCCCGGGAAAAGTATGACACCACTTGTGGTCAGGGCTCCAACAGGCTGGACGCTGTGATGAACACTTTACCATTGGTCAAATGTTGCCCATACCCCCTCTGACTCAGTCTCTTTGCCTCAGCATTCCCTAACCTAGCAACCAAGGTTTAGCCAATCAAATTTAAATTTTTAAATAGGCCTCCCATAGTGAGACCAGGGAACGTACAGCCTGAGATGTCTATTAAACTTTACTTCTGCTTAGTGGTGTGTGTGTGTTGGGGGAGGGGGGAGTCCTTTGTAAATCCAGATTAGAACTGGTCTGATAAATGCTGAGCTGGGTGTGTGTAAATTTGGGTTGATTAGCATTTGGAGCACAGATTCCCCATCAAGCAGTGATCCCCTGCTTCTCTGATCCCAGAATTCACTGCAGTCTCTGCTTCGGGCTTTCTGTTCTTCATCTCCCATTTAAATGAATGGTCATCTGGTTCCATCTCAGATGCAAATGAGACCTAGGGCAGTTGCTCCCTTATCTGGAGGGCTTTAGGTATGTCTCCCATTGCATCTTAATCAGTTTTGGTTAGGTGTTGGGGGTGGAATTCTTTGTGAGTCAGACAGTCTGCGTCCTGTGTCAGGGTTCCCCAACAACATGGACCTGAGAGGTAACACAGTGTGGGCCTCCAACACCCATGTGTATGAGAAGCTGTCAGGCCAGATGTGGGAGCATGGGCATGACCAGTTGGCATGGCAATGCTGTGTAAAGGTCACGGCCTTGCAGGCACAGTTGGTCACCATCACCAACCACAACCATTGGTCGGGGAGTGCCTGCAAGTCCATGCTTTTTATACAGCAACTGACAGAGATCCTTGTGCAACAGCATGGGCAGCCTGCCCAAGCTCCTGCCCCTGCCTTGCACCTGCAGTGACATGTCAGTGGGAGAAGGCTCCTCAGGCCTCCAGAAGCCTGCTCTGCCAAGCTCCCCAGCCACAGCCTCCATGAGCAGCTTTGGGAACCCAGGCCAGTGCCTGCCCCAACATTTCCACAGCCTCAGCCTTAGCCATGAGGCTGGAAGCCTCACAATGTCGCTGCCAGCCAGTACCAAGCAGAGCTCCCAGTCACACCACACCTGGCCATGTGGTAAGCCCCACACTGTACAGAGGGCCATCCCTGCCCCTGCCACTGTTCCTGCACCTGCTCCTGTCCCTGCCCAGCCTGGCCCATGCCCCGGTTCTTGCCCCACCTGGCCACACTCCCCTGGCTCCAGAGTCCCTCCCCCACAGCAGGCAGGGAGGCAGGAGACAGTAAAAAAGTTTATTAAGCAGCCCATGCCCCCACAGCTAAGTGAGCACAGGCCTCTCACACACCGAGGCATGTGTTGATGCCAGCACTGATGTCATCTTTGGCTGCAGAGGGCAGGGACATGTAGCACAGCCACAGGTAGCCCTCCAGGCAGTGGAGGATGTTGTGGGGCAGCCCAGGCTTGCCCCTATACTGTTGAAGCTCATGCCAGGTGCACAAGTGCACCCAGAGCACCATGGCAATCAGTAGCAGCAGGGCAAATTAAGTCAGGCACCCCTCAGACCGTGCAAACTGCTCCTCTCACAGTGCCCATGACACATGCAGCAGGGGCACACTCTGGATGTGGCACTGGCATGGTGGGGTCTGGCCCCTGAGAGCCACAACAGAGACCCCCCCTGCAGGGAGGGTGGGAGAGCAGGCAGCTCCTTGCCCCAGTCATCTGGAAGCCCCATGCTTAGTAGCAGCACAGAAGAGCATCTGGCCTACAGGAGGAGGTAGGGGCAGTGGGGTCTGGAGCTGCAGCAGCAGGTGCTACCAGGAACCTAGCCTGTCCTGCTGTGGGAAGGGGGCAGGGAAGCAGGCTGCCTCTGGCCAGCACCCAGTGGCCCACTTTCTTCTGGGGAGTGAGCAGAGCTGGGGGGCTTGGCTGGCACCCATCTTGGCCTGGCCCAACTGACCAACTTGCCATAGTCCCTGGACACCCGTGAATGCCCAACCCCCGATCTGAGGCTGGACAATGCACAGCCACTGGTACAGAGCATCTTATCTGAGAAATATTGCAAAACCTCACAAACATCTTCTTTTTCATGGCTCTACAGGTCCTGCAGCTCCATTCAAGGCGGGGATTGTAGCTGGCAGCTAGCATGCAGCTACATAGTCACCACCCCACACAGCTAGGGCCCTGTGCATGCAACGGCTCTGCAAGAGATGGACTTAGGAATATAATGTCCTCCTAGACCAGCTGGTGAAGGTGTTGGAGGACCATCTGGTGGACACATGGGCCTGGCAGTTGGAGGATGAGGCCCATGAGGACACATGGGACTGTGCAGACCAGGAGCTCCAGACACAGATCCTAGCCCTGGAGTGCAAGAGGATGGAGACCCTGTGGGAGCAGACCACAGTCCTGAGCAGGGCTGTGCAGGCCATAGACAATGATTGCCCCAGTCCTGGAGGTCACCTTCATACCACTTGCTGCTCCACCATCAACCGTAGCCTCACCTGCTAAGTGGCAGGTGCCTGCCCCTCAGCAGAAGGCCCCCTCATAGGCCTGAGAGGAGGACCCATGCTGCCCCCACCAGCCAGGATCCAATGCCCTGGACCCTGCTACAGGTCCCGTGCCACCCAACCCGCCCACCGGGGCCCAGGCCTGCTGCTCACCCAGGTGCCACATGGGCACAAAGCTAAAGCTACCTGCAGTGGGGCCATGACTGCACGGCCCTACTGGCCCTGGACACCAGCTGCTGGAGGGGGGAGCCACCCATACTGGGGGACCACCATCTACCATCACCCCCAGGTGAGCCCCCAACCCACCAGTCTCAACACAGTGTACACATACAGCAACAGCCAGAGGCCAGGGTGCTGGCCATCTGTCCCCAGGCTCTGCCTCCTAGGTTTCCCCACCCCATGGCCCCCCACCCCAGGATGGCACACAAAGTACATTGTAAATAGTTTGCAAAGGGAAGAAGGTGTTTTATTGCTGGTGGATGGGGTGGGTGGTGGAGGGGCTCTGTTGTTGCGGGGAAGGGGGTGCTCTGTGTGTTGGGAAGAAAGTGGGGAGGGAGGCTCTTTGTTGGGGAGGGAGGGGGGAGGCAAGGGTCTGTTTGATGTGAGGGGAATAAAAGCTTGTTCTTTTGAGACACATCTACAGTGAGCATGGTGCTGGGAGTGGGCAGGGTGGTGGGGAGTCCATAGGCAGCAGTCCAGATGGGCTACAGTGGGGAAAGCAGAAGAAAGTGTTCCTCTAACACCCGGTGCCCTGTTCCCCAGGGGTAGGTCTGCAGTTCACCTAGCTCCTTGGCAGGTGGGACCCATCACTGTTGCTGCCACTCTAGGTGGTGCTCCTGCTACCAGGAGTTCTCTGCCTGCTGTGCCTCCTCCACCCAGACCTCACAGAAGAGCTCCCCCAGGCCCTACAGATATTATGCAGCACACAGGCTGTGATGATGACCAGGGGGAGGTTGTCCTTGGTGAACTCAAGGCAATCAGTTTATCCTTAGAGAGAATGCAATGCTGTTCAGATTATGTCGTTACATAGGAACTGCCAGAAGAAACCAGAAGAAACCATTGGTTCATCTGGTCTAGCATCTTGCTTCTGGCACCTGAGGCATTCAGAAGCAAACCAAGTTAGGTACCTGGACAGTTGTGCAAAGCTGTACCATAGGGAAAAATATTCCATTCTGGCCCCAGCTACCAATCAACCTATGCCTTCAAACAGCAGTTAAGTTCAATTTATTCAGTGTTGTCTTTATTCCAGTTGGCAATTACATTTTTGGTAGGCCTAGAATGGACTCCTTTGAAATGCCTCCTTAAATTGGATTTCTGTAACAAGCCAAGATCACCTTGATTGCATTTCTGGGACCGAGCACAAAGGGGAGACTGATTTTTTAGAGGGGGTGCATTTGGTTGTAAGTGTACCCAGGGAGATAAATGTACATGAGAGCTCATTTTTTTGTAACCTGGACACCTGCTCAATGCACAGAATGGATTATATTAATGACCTGAAATAGATAAAATAAATCAGGCTGGGAGACAAAGAAACCTTTATGTCAATTAATGAGGTCTCTAAACCAAGAGAGAGACAAAGACAGAGAGCTCAGGATAGGAAAGGGTGAGGAATAACACTTACCACTGGAGAGCAAGGTGCGATGGGGGGAGAAGTGGGGAGGGTAGGGGAGAGGGAGAGGAGTCTTCACTTGCCCACGCTTTCCTCACTTAAGCAGCAGCTGCTACTGATGCTACTTGAGGGACAGGCCATGGAGCCAGGGGCCACTTGTGTCCTATTCACCAAACCCACTGTCAGGGGCAGGGCTGACCCTCCTATGCAAAGCTCCTGGGGGGAAAGGGCTTCATTCCACCTTCTTCCCCCCATCAGATACTCTGCAGGGAATGATACCCTGCCCTGCACCCTGACTTAGCAGGGCTCTGTGAGACATGGAAAGTTTCCTAGTGGGAGGGGGCATACTGGAACCCTCTCTAAGTCAGCACCTAGGGCTAATGCCTCTCTCTCCCTACCCTAGTTAAACTACTGGTTCCAATGGGCAGGAAAACCATTTCTGTTCTGTCTTGCTCTCCGAGGCCAGTTTGACTTTTGCCTCAAGTTGCAGCAACCTGAATATTACTCTAACTGGTTATGGCTCAAAATGAGTTTGTTACAGTAGTGAAGGGACTGCGAATGCAGAACAGCACAAATGGCAGAGGTTGCAACAACAGGTAGCACAGAGCCAAGGATGCAAGCCAAGGAAATAAGAGAAATATTCCACATCCTGGAGGGACATCCAGTTATGTAGGTACACCAGACACTGTGCCAGAACACGGCCAGAGAACTGATCCTGAGTCTTTTCTGTTTACATTTAGTTTCACATCCCAGGATATACAGACTTTGGTTGGGTATTATGTTTTCTTTCCACAGCTCTGCCTTTGTAATATGCTCAAATCAGGGCTCAGGGCCCAGCCAGTCTTAATTGAGTAATCAGGACAACCCAATCCCTGAGGGCTGAAGGGAAATAGGTCCCACCTACAGCAAGCCCAGATCAGTGCCCTGGGCCCACACGTCCTAACTAGGCAATCAAGGCAACCAGTCCTCTCAACCCAGAGGCAATACACCATACACACTCCAGCCTTTAAAAGGTGCCCCATTCAACAGAACCCTGTCTAGGCAAAGACTGGTGCTTGCTCTTGATCCATCTGTGCTTCCTTGACTCACTTACCACAATTCTGGTTCTGACACCTGACTTACCTAGAACTGCAGTCTTCACTCCTGGCTTATTGTAACCTGGGGCTTAACTCCTGGCTTCCCCATGAACCCAGTCCCTAGGGTTCATGGGGAGGGCAACTATTTGGGCCTGTGGGCCACATAGAGAGTTTTGTTAAGCTGTCATGGGCCAGATCAGCACCCCCTCTACACACTCATGCAACAGCTCACCAAAACTCCCTGAGTGGGATGGGCCCTAGCCGGATGGGAAGCAGTGTTTGGGAGCAAGATGGGCAGGTAAGGCTGGGATCACAGAGTGGGAGAGACAGCATGGAGCCGTGCCCGGAGCAGAGCTGGGATCTACTGACCGCAAGCCCCTATGGTGGGTGTGGGTTCCATGGGCAGGGGTATGCAGGGAGTGGATCATGGCTGTGCCCTGTCCTCAACCCCACATTGTCATCACCCCACAGTCCTGGGGTCTCTATGGAGACCAGCTGGGAGCTGCACAGGCACAATGCAGGACCGGGCAGATGGGGAGCTGCATCCAGGGCTGGAGCTGGGATTTGGAGGCAGTGACAGCATGGGGTTATGGCCAGGCCCAAGACAGAGCTGTGATACGGTCCATGCATGACCCTGCCCATGAAATCTAAGTCCATCTAAGGGGTTTGTGGGCAGCGGATCATGGCTTTGCCTGGGCCTGACCCCTGCCCCATGTTGTTGCTGCCCCAAGATCCTGGGGTTTCTGTGGCCCCATCCATCCATCTCACTCCTGGACACCACTCCCCGCTAACCTACAGCCCCATCCCAGCTGCCCAGCCAAGCACACTGCCTCGTGGGTCCTACCCCCAGCACTGGGCGTGTGGTGGATGGGCCAGGGTACTTGGGCAGCAGGGCTGGGGCTGGCAACTGTGGCAGCCAGAAGCAGCTGCTGCTGCCAGAAGGACTACCAGGAAATGGAGTCCGGCTACTACACCACCCCAGCCCCACTACACACCCAGGAGCAGCAGGTCCAGCTGCATGCACCACAGCCTGGGCTTCCCCCCGCACCTGGGCTGGGTGAGGGTAAGGCTGAGGAACCTGCCATGGGATGGACAAAATCCCTTGGAGGGCCAGATCTGGCCCATGAGCCATATTTTACCCATTCCTGCCCTAGACTCTCCCCAACTACCATGGTGAGCTTCCCCAGCTTCCCCAGCTACCCTGATTCCTAACAACCATCAACTCGCCAGGATCCTGAAGAAGACGTTAATGTCAGTATGCCCAAATGCAACAGAGAGAGGGTGGCACTTATCCCTGAAAATGTTTTGGGATCTCTAGATCGTGTGCGTTACAACTGGAAGATATAAATCTGAATTTGAATACTTTAATGCCTCACTCAAAATGTGCCTTCTCTGCATTTTTTGCTAATTGCCACAACTAAATATTACCGCTCTTGATTTTAGTTCTATTCCCAGTAGAGATATGAGTGATTTATGGTTATTGTAATATTATGGATGCCAAATCACAGGAGTGCCCTTTGTCTAATTGTATTTTTATACAGCGGTTGTGCTGTAGCATTCAACCCCATTAATATAGGCAATTTGGCCTTATGATGCAATGCCATTAATCATCCTGGTGAAGGAGGCGGTTTACCGAACAGTTCTATCCTCACAAGGCCAGCTGGTTGCAGTCTCACTTGACCCACCTTTTCTCATTTTCAGTTTCATGTTTGCTGAACCAGTAGATTCACTAATTGCTGTTATGATCCTGTTTATCTGATTATATGTGGAGATAACAATCTGATCATTTCTGTTCAGAGGTCATGACCTATTGTTTGCTACTGCAGTATTCTGTCAACATGTCTCATAATCCTGAAGACAGCCCCCCCTAGGGGACCATATACTTCTATGAATTGTATGACAACATATTTGGTCTTTGATTTCTGCTCTGTGCAAGATACCAGTAATACAAGGGTGTTTCAGAAACTAATAGCAAAAATGGCTGCCCATACTGTATCTGTGAAACTACATAGCGGGTGCATCTACACAAAATGCTGTGTCACCATAGCTCATTACTACAGAGACATAGCATCAGCGGGTACAAACTGTGATGCTGCTGCTACTCTGTAGTAGAGTCAGAAACAACCTGTGTGGTGCTGGAACTGCACAATACCAGCAGTTACTGCACAATCCTTTAGTACTTGCTAAAGCAAGTATTAAACAACTGCACTGTCAAGTGCATGTGTAGACACAGCCAGCAGCAAGGAACACTGGTGGCATTGTGGAATGCACCCATTGTTTATGACTATATACAGAAATGATGTGGTCCAGTAAATGATCATAGAAAAACATCAGAAGGTTTTATTTCAATAATGTTAAACCATATTGTTTTGACAGTCATGGTGCTTTATTTCCAGACTATCATTTCCATTCATTTGGACTTTATATTAAAATATTAAATTTTTCTTGTATTTTTATACTTTAGTTTTAAAATATTATGTATTCTTTCATATTTCATACTTAAATACAATATAAGCATAGAAACAATACAAATCAAAGTGATACTATTCCGGGGAGGGAAGCATCTTGATAATACCAGATTGAAATGTTTTGGAATTTTTACTTCACAGAAAATTCTGAAATGTCAGCTTTTCTTTTCAATTCAGACTGAAATAAAATTCCAAATGTAACAATTTCCCACAGAATGTAAATGTTGATTCTCAACCAGGTCTCATTTCATCTTCTTACATTGTACATGCTGAAACCTGTTAGAAATAACTTTTTTAAACTATTGGCTTTAAGTAGATGAAGAGTACGCATACTATGGTTTCACTTTGCAGAAGGCATAACAGAGCAAAGCAATGTTGAGTCTAGTCAATGGCCTAGTTATGTCTGTAATGACCAGTGGTTAGTCACTTTTTATTAAGGGAAATATTTCATAGAAATTCAAAAGAATTTCTTTTAGTAAATACCTTAGTGCCATCTACCTAACTGTTCTACAAAAAAGCGAAAGATTGCCTTGCCAAACCCTGCAGACAATCTGCAGGGTATTTTGTTAGGAAGAAAATTTCCATCTTTATGGACCGTGGTTTAAAAAATTGTTTCTGTTCAATTTCCCATAGCTGTGTTGTATGACTCAGCTGAATCTAGAGTGGTTGTAGAAAAAATAATGTCTAATTACAGTCTCCTCTGTTAAGTGAGCAGAAATTAGGTAGGGGATATTACATTGTCTTTAACCTTGCTGCATAGATTAGTGCTGATATAAGTAAATTAGGAATCGTAACAGCAACAGTAATATCATACCACCTAGCACTCCTTGTCATGGACCAGGACTGCGCTGTACAAACAGAACAAGTAACTGAACAGCTTACAAACTACATATAAGTGACAGAGCATGGAAACAGATGGCAGACAGAGAATACAAAGAGACAGCTCTAGTCAACATAATAGTCAATGGTCTCAGGACATCAGCAGCTTAAATACTGTCCCACTTTTGTGGGCTATCACAACTACCAATCATAATGCACCTAACTTTCATTCAGACAACCCTCTGGATTTCTTCTACATATGAAGTGTGTATGTCAGGGAGGAGATAGGAAAAGATGTCTAAGATGGTAAATTGAAGTAACATCACTATAACTGGTAAAATAATGCATCTTTTATCTGTATACTGAGGTTTTTTTATGTGCTGCAGCCACTTTGAGCCTCTGGGGTAGGTGGGTCAAACTTCTGGGGTAGGTGGGTCAAATATAATTTGGTCATGTAAGGCATCAAAGAAGGATCCAGATTGACTGTAATTCACAAGCCACAAAACTCAGTAGATGCCAATGTTCAGGTAATACTTCTGTTTTGGAATAGAAGTTCTCCAAGTTCTAATCATGCTAAGAAGCAATTCAGCATAATCACTTATGTGTCTAAACTCTCAGATTGGCAGCAGGGAAATGTTTAAACCCCTGAAGAGACTTAACACATTTGGCATGTTCTAAGTATACTTACCTCACACCAACACCACTGAGGCCTACCTTTTGCATAGTGGCCTACTGGTAAGGGCATTCCAGGTTGTTGGAAATTAAGGTTTTAGTTCTTGCTCTGACTGTCTAAAGTAAAATGTGTAATCCAGGTTGCCCCTCTCCCAGCCTAGGCACCTATTCTTAGAAGCAAAGCCAGTTTGTGAATCACAAATCAAGAAAAGTGCCTAACAAACAACTTAAGTCAAGTGTCTAAGCACCAGAGAGGGGAGGAGTTCATCAAACACACTCCTGTAATCAGTACTTTCTCTCACACCTGAGATCTCCACTATGCTGCTTACTTTTGATACTGCTGTAACATAAACTTACTTAGAATTAGGTTTCTCATAGGCAGAGTGAGAAAAAATTATTTGGGGGGACTGAACACGTGTGCTCCTCCCAGCAGGTAAGTCTTTGGGGAAGGAATGGGGAGAGGAGAAAGGGCCATGTGGTGAGTACAGACTGAGGCTGCAGGGGTGAGGGAAAAAGTGGGGCAAAGTCAGGAGCAGGGGCTCAGGTGACTGGGGCCCCAGCTGGGTGATGGGCCAAGCGGAGGCCCAGTGGGCATGTGCCTGCCATGATCTGTATGCAAGGCAAAGGCAGCTGCTGCTGCATGCTGTGCTTTGAGCCCTGCTGCCCTGAGAGATGCATGAAGCCACATGTGTCCCACCACCAGGTGGGAAGGGGGCATGGTGCAGCCCAGCAGCAGCAGACACATGGCGTCAGCCACTCCTGGGGCAGCTGCAGCAAGGAGGAAAGCACAGTGTGTAGCAGCAGCCACCTCCATCCCACACACAGATTGATGAGCATATGCCCCCTGGGCCACCGCTTGTCCCACCACCCAGCCCAGCCAGGGCCTCACTCACCCCTGCTCCTGCCTGTGCCCCGCTCCCTCCCTCATGACTAGGGCTTCAATCTTCCCTCTCCCATGGCAGTGAGGGAGGGAGTGGGGCTGGGGTAGGCCCTGTATAACCGGCGTGGGGTGTGGGACGGAGCTGTGAAGAGCTCCCACCGCTGCATGCACCCCAGAAGGGCATGGAGGGCATGTGCCTCCAGATCTGCACATGGAGTGAGGGTAGGCTCCCAGCAGCAGGACGCACATAGTGTTGGACCTGCGCCGGTCTCAAAGTAGCAATAGTGAGGTAGAGGCAGAGCAGAGCCCAGCCCACAGCAGCAGCCTGTCCTCACCCCACACAGAGTGGGGGGGCATGTGCCCTACCCTTTGGGTCCCCTGTGGTGCACTCAGTGGTGGGAGCCCCCCTCCCCACACCCCTGGATGTGCTGCTGGTCTCTGATTGTCCCACCACAACCTGGTCCAGCCAGGGGTCCATTCACCACTGCCCCACTCCCTCCTGCACTGTGGGGGTCTTGAGCTGCACCCCCCCATCCCCAAGCCCCTTCCACTTCACAAAAAAAGTAAACTGAAACTTACCTGCCGTGCTGGGCAGCCACATCCAAGGGCTGCAATCCTGAGTGTGTGCGCCCCTCTGCTCCCCTCCCCACCACTGGAGCAGCCTGCGGCCAGGCTGCCTATGGCCATACCTGCTGCTGTGCATTTGGGGGGACTGAGCCCTGGTAGCCCCCCCTTCTGCCCCCTATGGTTTAACCATAGCTTTTAAGCAAGAACCAGAGACATATTTTTAGTTTTCCTTCAACTGCAGAGTCTAATGGTAAATTTAAGTTCTTGATGAGCAGGAAAGAGGAATTATATTCTTTCAAATGAGAGCAATAATTTTTTTAGTGATACCTTTTACTGGACTAATTTGATTTGCAGATGATACCAAATTATGGGGTAAAGTTAACACACTAGAGGGTAGGGAATGAATCCAGGCAGATCTGGACAAGTTGGAAAAGTGGGCAGAACAGAATAGGATGCAGTTCAACAAGGACAACGCAAGTTGCTGCACCTAGGGAGAAGGAATCACCAGCACACTTACAGGCTGGGGGAAGACCTCAGCAGCGCAGCAGTGGAAAGGGATCTAGGAGTCATTGCTGACACCAAGATGAACATGAGTTTTCAATGTAACTATAATATTTGCTTTATGCCATTGGATTCCAGGGGTGGGGTACTCACTCAGACCTCTGTACCTTTGGGTTCTGTCCTCAAGTCAGCATTCAGCAGAGACCAGTAGGGTGGTAAACAGCTTTATCTTTATCAGGAACAGGATTCAGCAATTCCCATGCTCACAGCTTCCAGGGAGAATTACAACTACACACCACTACAAATCATACCCATAGGGCATCGGGGGAAAGACTGGGCCATCCCACTGCTGACCCCTTAAAGGTACATGCCATATACCACATACCCCTCCTTTACTCTGGGAGCTCCCTCTTAAATAGTTGGATGCTCATCAGGTGCCACTTTAACACGGAAAGATTCAGGATTGGGGAGCCAGAGGTTGCTAGCACTTGGCTCACCAGTGGGTTCTAGCCTTTACCACTATCCCATTATATAGTCCCTGTACTTCACAGGCAATCTCCCCACACATCCACTCTTAGTTTGAATGGTATCATCAGGTTTCTCTGTGGGTACTGGTGAATTCTCTGGAATGTGATGGAACTCTTGCTTGTGGTGGTCTGGTTCTTCTTCTGAAGTTTGTTCTGTTGCTGTCTCTTGAGGTACATTGAATGTTCTGCTGGTACTGATGAGTAATCCTTTCTTAAATGTCTTCTGTTCCTCCTATACACATTACCACTGCGGGGTTTTACTATGTAGAAGTGCAGTTCATCCCTTTTTGCCGTGACGGATGCTGGTGTTCAACCTCTACTTGTTTGCATCCTTACTTTCTCCCCCTCTCATAGAGGTGGCAAGAATGCAGCCATGTGGTCATAGTGCTCCTTTTGCTGCCTTTGAAGGTTCCACAACTTGTGGGAGGCGCTCGACGATAGTCTAGGAGTTAGCACCGCTGCTGTAGCAGGGAGGGTACTTCGCAAAAATCTCCCCATCAGAAGCTGCGCTGAAGCATACTCAAGACTGGTAATGCGTGTGTTCCTCAGATTGAGTAAAAGCCAGCTATAGATCAGAGCCATCCTGTAAAGTCTTTCTAAACATTGATTTGATTGTCTGAACTGTTCATTCAGCCTGACCACTGGACTGTGGGTAACCTGGGCTAAAATGGGTATTGGTTATGCCCCAGTCTGTCACAAATTGTTTCGTCATATGACCTGAAAATGGCACATGATCATAGACAATTTCTTGAGGTATACCATGGCAAGCAAACACAGATTTCATTTTGGCTACTACCATGTCAGCTGTTTTGTCTGGCAGGTGCGAAACTTCAGGATACTTGCACTACTAATTGACTATGATCAAATAAGATTGATCCCGTAGGTCAAAAATTTCTGCTGCCAGTTTTAGCCAAGACAGGTCTGGGATTTCTTGTGAAATCACGGGCTCTTTCTGATTACTGGGTTGGAGCTCTTGACATGGTGCACAATTCGCAATCCATTGCTCAATGTGAGCATTCATTTTAGGCCAATGTATGATTTGTCAAGCTTGCGATTTCAACCTTTGTATGCCTTGATGGGGCAAGTGAAGCAATGTCAACATGTTGGTCCTTGCACCACTTGGAATGATTATTTTCTACCCAATCACAAGAAAATCATTAAGGCTGTGCAAAGCTTTGACTTAATATTCAATTCGACAAATATTCAACATATTCGACCTTGAAAAGTGAAAGTCAAGTCGAATAGCAGCTGCTCGAATAGCTGTCAAATCGAATACCAGAAGTCGAATATTAATAGCGCAAGTCAAATATTAACAGCTCAGGTCAAATAATTGACAAGGGTCAAATATTCAACTTGCCTATACTAGATTCCCTGTGGGGGGGAGGGGAAAGGAAAGCAAGGGAAGGGAGGGGGAGAGGGGGAAGGAGTGCTTTCATGACTGACGTGTGGCTGGCCAGTCACCTGTCAGCATTCTCTGAGGTCCCTTCCAAACCCAGTGGTCTGGGGGAGGGCCAGAGAAAATGCATAAAAGGCAGCAGTTTTTCAGCTCCCTGCTTTCTGCCTTGGGGTCAGTTTCTGAGCTGCTGGTGTTCTCCAGCACCTCTGCGTCAGACCACGAGGCTGGAAGCCCTGATCTTCAACAGATTCCCTGCTTGCAATGCTAGCAACAGGGATTTCTGAGAACTTGGTGTTTTTATTTTATAACTACTTTTCATATTAGTTTACGCTTATATTGGATAGGGTTAGTAGTAGCCTAGGATCTATTCTATATATAGGAATTTAGTTTATATATATATATATATATATATATATATATACACACACGCATCATTCATTCTTTCCACCACGCCAACGCTTCTCAATATATTATCTACAGACACAAACACATTTACATAACATTCAGAAATCTAATCCGCGGCGCGCAGCACACTTAGAGATTCCAGTTTACATATGAAGGAACACATTATGCAGCGGGGTGGAAAGGCAGGTGGCCACACTGGGCAGCCTGCACGAAGGGGAGCAAGGGGGGTTGCAAGTAGGAGAGCTGCAGTTTCTCCCCCCACCAAACTCAGACGCAGCCTCTTTCTTCCCACTACAAGGGCTGAGGCTGCTACAAGCAGTAAAGAGAGGGGAGCAGCAGTGTGACCACCACTGCCTGTGCCTGAGACTCTCTCATGTCCAGACACAGCAGCCACAACCTCTCCCACCATAACTGCAACCAGCACAGCAGCACACTTCACCCCTGTGTCACTGCCTATGCTGAGCCTTCCTGTGCCAGAACAGCTGGTGCTGGATCTGGATCTCATTACTCTGGCAAGAGAAGTTCTGGGGAAGGAGGGGGAATCAGTTGAGTTTGTGCTCAAAACCCCTCAGGTTTTTTCCTTTCAAGCCACAAGGTCTTTCCCAGAAGGCACTTCAAAAGGTGCTTCTGTACAGGTGAAAGCAAGCGGCTCAGCTGAGTCCGCTCTTTCTCTTGCTGTGCCCCTGATGCTGTTCAAGATGCTGCAGGACAAACAAGCAGAGCTAAATGTCCTGCAGCACAGACTCATCCAGGATGTGGAGACTTGGTGGGACTCCACATACCTGATGCTCGAGAGGTTGGTGGAGCAATAAAAGGCCATCCATGGAGATTGGGATCAGTGGCCCCCTGACCATCTGGATGCCATCTTCCAGATCTTGCTGGTCCTCAAGCCCTTCCTCGAGGCCACTGAGACCCTCAGTGCTACTGATGCCTTCCTCAGCCAGATGATCCCCATAGTGAAGGAGCTCCGCAGCCAAATGGAGAGCTTCCTGGGGGCCAATGTTCCTGGTTGGGGCAGGCCGCTTTCACCAGATGTGCAGGCACTGGTGAGGCGGCTGAAGGAGGGCCTTAGGAAAAGGCTTGAACCCTTGGGGTCCAACACAGTGCATATGCTGGCCGCCATCTGTGAACCAAGAGTGAAGAATACCATAAGTGGCAGCGAGACACTGAGTCACTGGAGCGAGGTACTTATTAAGAAAGTGACGGAGGCAGAACGGCGGAGACGGGGGGAAGTGGAACAGGGGGATCCACTGCCTGAACCCAGCCCCCCATCCACGAGCCAGTCTTCCCCTCCAGCACAGGCACTGCCAATATGGGCTAAGGCCATGGCAAACATTAGGGGGTCCAGACCCACCAGACCCCAGGATCAGGCAGACAGCCCTCACACCGTGAGGCTCAAATCACCGCCTATCTTGCCGAGCCTGTGGAGCTCCTGGACTGCAACCCCTTGGTCTACTGGGCAACCCGCACCCCGATGTGGCCGGATCTGGCCACAGTTGCCCGGGAATACCTGTCCTGTCCACCGACCAGTGTGCCAAGCGAGAGGGTGTTCAGCATGGCTGCGGATGTTGTGACACCCTACCGCACCTGCTTGGATCCTGGGTTTTGGGGAGCAGGTGGTGTTCCTCAAGGTGAACCTCCCACTGCTGGGGGTCCCTAAGCGCCAGGTGCAGACGGAGCAAATGCCGCCCTCCTCACTCTATCTGGATCACGAATTTTGTCTGTCAGCAGCAGTTTCCCCCAAACTCCTGCACCTATCACTGTGGAAGTTGCCAGGCTTTGTGGGTTCCTCAGGGGCTAGCAAGCCTGCAGTTTTGAGCTCCCTGTGGCTTTCCACACGGAAGTCACAGGAGGTTTTCTCTCAGGAATTTGGGGTGCTGTTTCTCTGAACTCCCTGAACCTCTCTTGTTGAAAGTTGGCAAGCTTTGTGGGCTCCTCAGGAGCTACCATTCCTGCAAATTTCATAAAGTTCAGACAAGAAATGCCAAAGTTATAGCCTGCTTCAACCTTCCCCATTATAGCCTATGGGGAAGTCAAAGCAGCTTGGATATTCAACTGAGCTTCGACCTTGAGTCGAAGCGGATGGCAAATCAAAATGGGACCCAGTTTAATATTTGACATGGCTGTTGAATTGAATATTACCTGCTCTGCACAGCCCTACAAATCATCCAGAATAAGGATTTGGTCTCTGAGAGGCCAGTAGGGTTTTAGTTCCGGTTTAACTTGTTTGTGCCTGCTTGGCCATCCATTAAGATACTGTGCTCTAAGGGCTTGTAGTTCCTTGTCAGACTTCATGTGCTCCTGTAACTGCTGGAATAACTGGTCACTGAGCGGCTGCATGTCCATCAGACCATGAATCACCTTTTCTGAGTGGAAAAGATCAGGTTCAGGAGGAGGAGTGAGCATTGTGGCTCTGGAAAGTGTGTTGACCACTAACATGTCTTTGCCTTTGATATAGTGAATCTGGATGTCATTTTTGGAACTGCAACAGCATCCTCTGCAGCTGTGCCAGAGCCTTTCCTATGGGCTTCACAAAAATTGCTTCCAGGGGTTTGTGGTCTGACTGGACCCGTACCTGGGTGCCATATGCATATTGGTGGAACTTCATCATGGCGAAGACAATTGCCAGAAGGTCTTTTGCAATCTGTGCATAATTTCTCCCAGATTGTATTAGAGCCCTCAAAGCATATGCAATTGGTTGATTCTGCTGAAATAGACATGCTTCTAAGCCATCTTTGGACACGTTGGCTTGGATTTCCAGCTGCTCTCATGGGTTGAAGTACCTGAGCACAGGTGCCATTATGATGGTTTGCTTGAGTTTATCCAGGGCTGCGTGATGCTCAGGTCCCCATTGCCAGATAACGTCATTCCTGAGAATGCATTGCGCCAAGTACTGAATGGTTCCAAGTAGTCTCTGAAGGTCTTTTTGTCTGTTGGAGAGGGCATACTGTTGATGGTTTCCATTTTGTCATCATCTGGTTTGACACCATCTTTTCAGAAGATATGGCCCATATACAAAACTCAGTCAACTAAAAAAAAGGGAATTTTGTCCTTATTAAACTTTATTCCTTTCAGACATGTTGCAGATATAACTCAGGCCTGAGCACTTGTGAAAGCCTTTGCGCTGCAGATATTCACAGCCTGTGCTAGGGTGAGGGAGGGATTTTACAGAAACCTCTCTTTGAATTTGCAGTCAGTTATGCTGAAGGCAATTTTGTCCCTCAACATAACATCCTCAGCAAGTCTAAATTTACAATGCTGTGCTCTGCTTCTGAGCTCTGTTACAAAATCCTCTATGCCATCAGTCTCACTGTATCTAAGTTACCAACTGATACCTTTCAAAGACAGGGTTTTTGCTGGGTTCACAGTAGTTCTTGAATGCTGCAAGCACCTCTGTAAGGGCTTTGCTGTTAGGTTCTGCAAACACCCCTTGCATGTTGTTGTAAATTTCTAGGGCTTTACCCCCAGTGCAGTGAAGCATGACTGCAATTTTATAATCCTCTGCCTCTTACTCAGCCTTTGTGAGCAAAGTCTAGTCAAAGCTTCTGTTCCCATCTCCTCTAATTCTCCGCAAGATTTCCAGTAAAGGACAATGCTGGTGGAGGTTGGAAATGCTCCATTTTTTTCTCTTTGAATGAAAACTGTAACCCCTTTAATCAGGCTGCTGGTGACTCCTCTGAGAGTCAGGTCACTTCTGACACCATATAATGTTTGCTGTATTGCCACTGAGTTCCAGGGATGAGGTACTCACTCAAACCTCTGTGCCTTTCAGGTTCTGTCCTTGAGTCAGCATTCAGCATAGACCAGCAGGATAATAAACAGTTTTATGTTTATTAGGAACAGGATTCAGCAACTCCCACGCTCACAGCTTGCAGGGAGAACTACAACCGCAAACCACAACTCACAGGGCATCGGGGGAGTGGGTCATCCCACTGCTGGCCCCTTAAAGGTACATTCCATCTACCACAGTGACAAAGTGATCAGTAAAGCTAACCGCACTTTATCATCCATTAGCAGGTGCATCTCAAACAGGTCCAGGGAGGTGATGCTTCCTCTCTAGAAGATATTGGTCAGGCTGTAGCTGGAATACTGTGTCCAGTTTTAGGTGCCACACTTCAATAGGGATGTTGACAACCTCAAGAGGGTTCAGAGGGCCACTCATCCGGTTAGGCAAAGCCCTACAAGGAGAGATTGAGGGCCCTGGATCTCTTCAGCCTCCGCAAGAGAAGAATGAGAGGTGATCTTGTGGCTGCCTACAAATTCTTTGGGGTGAGGCAGAAAGGAATAGGAGATGCTCTTTTTACCAGGGGACCCCTTGGAGTAACTAGGAACAACAGCCACAAACTGACGGAGAGCAGATTTATGTTAGACATCATAAAAAACTTCTTCACAGTCAGGGTTCCCAGAATCTGGAATGGGCTTCCAAGGAAGGTGTTGCTTTCCCCTACCTTGGGGGTCTTTAAGAGGAGACTAGACATGCACCTGTCTGGGGTTGTCTGACCCCAGTACGCTTTCCTGCCCAGGATAAGGGGTCTCACTGATGATCTGATAAGGTCCCTTCCAACCCAAACATCTTTGAATCTATGATTGTATAGTTGGGAGAGCTGTTGACAATCTTTTGGGCACAGATTGCCCCTCCTCAAGTCTGATGAAGATGCAGACAGCTTGAGCTAAATAACAGACAGAATAATAGTGCATGTATTATTCCATATGTAAATGAAAACAATCTGCTTAGAGGAATGGAGGAGGGCTGTGAAGTTGGCACAAAACAATGTTATCAAGAGTGTCTACAGAACAAGAGAAGTGCAGTAGAAGAGATAATTAATTAGTGGAAGAGCAAGACCATTCCAAAGGAACAGGGTCATTATTACCTAGAAATGCAGGGAGATCAGCAGTTTTAGCAAATAGATTGTAATAAGCCATAATTGTAATTGTTTTATCCATGGTTTTTAGTGCCCAGGCCCACCTTCTCAAGGTGTTTTATGGAATTTCTTTGAGTACAAGGATTGTGAGATCAAAAAGGGAGTGGTTGTACTGTGAAAAGCGTCTTCCTACTCATGTTTGCATGTCTCTGTCCTTTATATTTTTTTCTTTGAGAGTTTGTTCCGGTGTAGTCTTTGTCTAGTTTTACCCACATATTTTCCATGAAGGTATCTGATGCACTGGATAAGAGATAACACAATCTGTGATAGACATTTGTAAGGTCCATGGATTCCAATAGTTTCATTGTGGAGGACACGATTGTTGTAGCAGTATTGACATGTTTTGCATATATTGTTAAAGTAAAGGTGTATCCAATTTGTTGTCTCTTGCTCAGTGTGGGGTCTGCTTCTCATAGTAAGTTAAGCCAGGTTTGGGGATTGTTTGAAGTCCAGAAGTAGGAGAAAGGAAGGGGAAATGGGAATATTTCAATCAAAGTCTAGTCTTTTTTGAGTATATGCTCTAATTGTTTGGTGTTCCTTCCTATAGGTACCTGTGTGGGATGATATGTGACAACCAGGGATGTGTGGTCAGTGGAGGCTTTCCTTTTGTATTGTAGTAAGTTACTACTAGGTATTTTGGTTGGCTTATTCAAAGATACATTTCATTTCTCAGCTGAGTTAAAGCAGCTTTTAGGTTAGTGAAGTGGGTGTCACAAGTGTCCTTCTCAGCAGCTGAAATGGTATCTGAGATACTAACTAGAGAACACATCCCTTTTGGCTTATTTGGGATTACTAGCTTTGTGGATACAAGTACAGTGGCTCACAAGTTTTGTATGTAGTGGCTTACAGGGTGCCATCTGGACTACAGAGTGTGGTATCTAAGAACATTGGTGCTTGTAGATAAGTATTCTTGAGAAAATTTGATAGAAGGGTGACAGGTTTTGAATGTGTAGTGGAAGTCAATAAGTGAGTCCAAGTGTTCAGTCCAGATTATGAAAATACCATCTATATAGTGCAAGTTTGTTAGTGCAGTTTTGTAAAAAATGCTCTTCCTCTGGCTCACAAAGAGGTTAGCATATTGAGGAGCCATCTTTGTGCCCATAGCTATTCCCACGGTTTGGTGGCTGTTGAAAGTAAAATTGTTGTGGGCAGAATAAGTGGATGAGTTGTGCAATATATTGTACATATGCATGTGTGCACGTGCACACACACACACACAAAACCCTAGTTATTTGCTTTTCCTGTTCTGTGCATATCTGTTTGAGGTTTACCATGTATTATGACAACAGATGCTTCCAGGGAACCATTGATATGTTTTCTAGACAAGTCAGCAGATGAGCTATATTTGATCTGAATACTGTGGCAGAATAACATTATGCTATTCATGAAAATAATCCAAGAGTTCACACAGCTTTTCATGTGTCAGTGATGCATATGTACCTTCCTAACCCAGCAAATATCCTTTTGAGATCAATTCTTCTTCTTTAGGCCTCTATAGAAAATGCATATATGAGAAGAATATGCATCTTAGCAAAAGGTTAACAATTTGAAAGTACAACATTTGATTAAGTTAATTAAGAACAACAATACGGCCGCACTACACTAGTTGTGTACACTAGGGCTGTATGAAACAGAAGTGTTCCGTTGCAACCAGCGTTTCAATATTTCAATGGAACAGTGTTCCATTTCAACTTCTGTTTCAAGTCAAAACAGCTGTTCCGCTCCATTGAAACATTTTGCCATTTCGTCCCTGTTTCGATGTTTTGCCCATAGGATATAATGGGGAAGCTCAAAACACGTTATAACTTTGAATGAAACTTGCAGAAATGGAGTGTGCCAAGTTCCAAGAAAATAGGTATAGGGAGTTCAGATAAAATGCACCCCAAAGTCTTGAGAGCAAAACTCATGTCACATGTATGTGTTAAGCCACAGTGGGGTCAAAACTGCAGGCATGCTAGCCCCTGATAAGGCAACAGAGCTTGCCAAGGTTCAAGAACATAGATGCAGGGGGGTTCAAAGAAACTGCACCCCAAAATCTTGAAAACAAAACTTATGTCATGTGTATGTGTTACGCCACAGTGGGGTCAAAACTGAAGGGATGGTAGCCCCTGCAGAGGCCACAGAGTCTGCCCAGTTTCAAGTCTGCCGGCTCATGTTCATACTGTGGTCAATTATTACCCCCAGGTCTTGGTGACAAGTAATGGGGGATCTTCAGTCCTGCTGCCTGTTGCACAAGCACCCATGACACGATTTTTGCCTGTCAGCAGCTAGAGGTGCAGGGCCCCAGAACCCGGAAGACCCTGCACCTATCTTCTTGACAGCTGGCAGGCTTCATAGCCTCAGCAGGGGCTAGCAGGCCTGCAGCTTTCACCCTGCTGCACCTTAACACACACAATGTCACCCATGTCACGAGTTTTGCTTGTCTGCAGCTTGAGGTGCAGTTTCCCCCAAACCCCTACACCTATCTCCTTGAAACTTGGCAGACTTTGTGGCCTCTGCACATTCCTGCAGTTTTGACCCCACTGTGGCGTAACACATACACATGACATGAGTTTTGCTTTCAAGATTTTGGGGTGCAGTTTCTCCAAACCCCCTGGACCTATATCCTTGAAATTTGGCACACTTCATGCCCTCAGTAGGAGCCAGCATTCCTGCAAGTTTCATTTAAACCTGACCATAAATGACAAAGGTATAGGATGTTTCATCCATCCCTATTATAGCCTATGGGCAAAACGTCGAAACAGC
Source organism: Crocodylus siamensis (assembly GCF_052110815.1). Taxonomy (NCBI): domain Eukaryota; kingdom Metazoa; phylum Chordata; order Crocodylia; family Crocodylidae; genus Crocodylus; species Crocodylus siamensis. Next base: position 387,212,156 of record NC_143395.1, on the reverse strand, counting down.
GTCAAAACATTTTGAATTGCCTTGTTTTGTTTCGAAGCTGTTTCAACCATATCTGTTCCATTTCGATTTTGCTGTTTTGACCTCGAAACAGGTCGAAACAACGTTGAAACAAAACTGGTGGCGAAATTTTGCACAGCCCTAGTTGATACTATGACAATCCATGAAATAATACAAACTACCAGGTGTCTCAGTATTTTAAAAATATGCATTATTGTACTGATAATGGCAGCTTTATTGTCTTGATCTGGTGGATTTGGGGCAACAATGTCTTTTTCATGGCCTTGAAACTGGAATGGGTGAAGGTATATAACAAGTTAACATGCAGGACCTGATTCTCTTCTCCCTTGCACCACTATTAGTCAGCAGTAACTACTCAAGTCAGAAGTTTTGCACTTGGTGCAAAACTAGAATAAATAAGCAAAGGAGGTGGTCTTGAAATCCCAATGAAACAAAATACTTAAGAGTATTCATGAGAGCCTCTTGAAGATACAGTTCCCCCCTGAACAGTATCCATTTCATGGTAAGGTGTGCCAGTAGCAAATAAACCTGCACCTTTATTGTTGGTGTCTGTTTACTTCTAAAACACATATATTCTTTCATACTGGCATAAGACAGCAACCCAATCCATTTTGTTTGAAGCTCTTTTCTCTTGATGCATTTATTTTAATTTCCCTTCAGCATGATATTTTCTGCCATATGTCACAGTTAACTTAGGACTGTGCTTCCTGGGTGTGGGTGTCAGTGGGTGCTGATAGTACAATTCTGCTAAATGTTCCAGCTCAAAAAGAAACCCTCATGTTGCACATATGGGAGACAGCTACCCCCAGAGATATGTATGGGTTCCAGGAGTATATATTTTTGGAAACATGATCTACAAACTCTGTTCCAAAACTCGCTGTCTAGTGCATTGAGCATCTGCCTTTGTGTACAGTGAGTATACACCATCATGATTCAGCCATGTCATGTGCATATTCAAAGTGAACAATAACAGGCACTTTATTGGCAATGAAAGTGGTGCAGGCTGTGACATGGGATCTACAGATACTTGCAGCCACTACCTCTTTCATGGTAAAATGATCCTCTTCCTGTACCATGTCAATAGATCTCTATCGTGTGAAGCTCTGTAAGAAGTACTAGTCCAGCAAAGTCCAGCTCAGTTTTGTTACCAAAAGGTAAGTTCCAACAACAGGAACAGAGGTGGGGCTGCAACCTTTTAGCAAAGGTAGGCTGAACTAATGTAAGCAGACCACTGCTTGCAACCCACCTGCTGCTGATTCCCCCCCTGCTGCCAAATGCTATGAAATGCCACTGCTCTCCCAGACTGAACAAAATCACGCTGAAGGCTGAATCTGGCCCAAGGACCAAAGACTGCCAACCCCTAGGATCACCTCTATTCAATTAGATTGCTAGTCTAAGGAGAGGTCATGGATAGAGTATTTGGTCTTTCCCTTGCTCTTATTTCCCTTTGGTAATAAACTGCAAACCTTATCCTATGCTAACTTAATATACTTAGATTTATTCTGCTACCCTCTCTCATATTAAGAAACAAAAATTCTTAATCTTTGAATAAGTGTGGTAGAAACAAGTATTCAGTGGGCTCACCTACACATGCCTTTTCTAATGAGTATTAAATTTAGTACCTCCAATGTAAGGTACTAGGAGTTAATGTGCTTTAGACTGTGCTAATGCTCAGTAGCGCATTTGCATGCTTTTTTAGTGACATTTAATGCATGGTAGACTATTTTACTGTGCATTAGCGTAGTGTCACAGTTTTTTACGTGACATTCTAATAGGTAGTAAATAATTTACTGTGCATTAACACATGTGTAGATGCGCCCACAGAATGTTAAACATATCTGTACAAAAATCATGAATTTGTACAACATGCTTTGCATTTCCATTCACTGGTATTTGTTTTTATTGTTCATTTTAACCCCTGCCTTTGTCAGCATACAGTCTATTTTGGCAGCAAACTTTTTGTAAAAAGGACCTTATGTTTATGTTGGTAAAGTAGCTGATACACTGTTAGCCCCCTACAAACAAATCATAAGAATACCTTTCAGCAGCAGATGTTTGGAACATTCTTATTTAATGAAATATAAATAAATGTGCCTCACACCATAGGTCTCCATATGTATTTCTGATTCCTCATTAATTAAAAAGGGGATTTGGGGAATTTATTGCAGTCTGTATAAAGCTTATCTCCTAGAATCCATGGATTACAGGTAGAAGTTTTCTGAATGAAAGAGTCAGTACATTCACTGGCAAAACTCAGAACTTGGTAGGGTGTTGCCCTGGCTCTCTTCTCTCAAAAATATATAGAAAAAATGTTTTCCCTTAGTATGAGGCAGACACAAAAATGCTGTTATGCCAAGAAGAAAAAACTCCCAGGTCTCTATTGATTTTTTTTCTTTGTAACCTTACAAATTGTGCAAAGAACACTAGCACTTGAATGATTGTTTTTTCACTTCATAACAGCACAATCCTTTAACTTTTACAGAGACAATTAGTGCATCTCAGACAGCAGAAAGCAAGGATACTAGGGATTTGTTCTTCTGCCCATATCATGTTTCAACACTGATTTTAAAATGCTAACCAAAATTATAGCAGCTGAACTGGAAGTGGTCCATCTGAACCTAACAGGTTATCACAGATACCAAAAAGACAATATTAGCAGATTGTAACCTACTGGAATTTAGGAGAACTCTGTACTGTCATCACAGAATAAGGTATCTAAGATGACATAATATTATAGAACATCAATATAATGGGTTTTTCATTAGAGAAGAGCAGAGTTCTTATGAAAGGATTGTATCAGCAACCTTTCATCTGGGGACAAATATTAGACATGGCTGTTCCTGATCATCTCAGCCAGATCCTACAGTCCTTGCTGAATCCTAACTGAAGCCAATACTGCACCATTATAATTGAAAGACAAAATGTGGTCTGCTGATTATAAAAACTAGTATTTAATTTGCCTCTCAATGAATGTCTACATGAGCAATTAATACACGTGATTTTTCCACACAGAAAATTCAGGCACAGTAAATGCATCTCCTACAGGCATCTGAACATGTGTGCATCAGGAGCAAATTTCCTCCTGATGGGAGCAGTTCAGTCTACAACTGCTCCTGCCCTCCTCCTGCAGCATCCAGGGGAGAGTTCCAAGCTCCACCAGGTGCCAGGTCCTGACTGGCAGGGGGAACAGGGGCTGGTCCCAATCTCAGCAGGGTGGGGGTGACCTGTCCCAGCTACCAGGCAGTTGTAATTACAGCACGTCAGAGCAGAATTGATTAATCAAGTCTGCTGGAGCATGGTAAATTACAGTGCTCCAGCAGACCCCAGCATCACATGTATCAGCATCCCTGCGCAGAAAAATGATGGTGGGAGTGCTTTAACTGAAGCTTATTGGATGAGCTTTAGTTAAAGCACCCCCACCACCATTTTTCAGCTCAGGGATGCTGATACATGTGACGCTCCAGGCACTTTAATTAGAATGGCTAATTAAAGTATGTCTCTCCTCTCCCCCCTACCCCCCACCATGGTACCCCCATCCCAATCTCCATGTGGCTGGAAGAGCCATGCTGGCTGCTGGGCCACTGCCTCCATACTCCAAGGAGATCAGGACCCCTTAGAATAAAATTAGTCTAGTGGGCAGTAAAGTATCTCATGTAGATGCACCCACCTGCTATTAACTTCACCAACTTCAGTGGAACTGCTACTCCTCAATGCATGGTTGTCATGGGAGACTTCAGCTACCCAGACATCTCATGGGAAGAAACTCAGCCAAATCCAAATGGTCAAAAACTTCCTCATATGCATGGATGAGCTCTACCTGACTCAAGAAATCTGTGGACCAACAAGAGGTAAAGCACTGCTGGACCTGGTACTGGCCAAAAGGGATGATCTAGTCAGCAACCTAAGAATCAGAGGAAAGCTAGGAGATAGTTACCATGAGCTGATCACTTTTACTATCCATCACAAAGCTAGCAAATCAGTCAGCAATGCAGAACTCCTTGACTTTAGGAAAGCTGACTCTGATAAGCTCAGGAGGCTTGTTGTTGAGGCCCTAAGGGGCCATGACTTGACAGGGAGGGGAGTGGGGAGTCCAAGATGAGGCATTGCTCCTTAAGGGTATGAATGTGAAAGCACAAGGGATATCCATCCCATCTCAGAGGAGATGTAGCAAAAGGGCACAGCAAACACCTTGACTCAGCAAGGAACTCATGCACCTCCTACATTTAAAAAGAGAGGCTTATAAAGGATGGAAGACAGGAATTGCCACTAAGGAGGAGTATTCTGCAATGGTCCATACTTGTAGGGAGCAAACCAGGAAAGCAAGGCTGCAACCAAACTCCAACTGGCTAAATGTATCAAGGACAATAAAAAGTCTTTTTTCAGATGTGTGGGGAGTCAGAAGAAAATCAAGGGCAACATTGGACCCCTGCTAAACCAAATGGGACAACCAACACCCAGGAAAAAGCCAACCTGCTTAATGGGTACACTTTTACCCATTTAGATGAACATGAGCCACCAATGCAATGTCGCAGGTGGCAATGCAAACAAAAAAACCTCTGGCTTGCATCCATAGATGCTTCTCAAGCAAATCTCAGGATGTCATCCTCCCATTGTACTCAGCTTTGGTGAGGCCACAGCTGGAGTACTGCAACCAGTTCTGGGCTCCACAATTCAAGAAGGATGTGGAGAACCTTGAGAGAGTCCAGAGGACAGCCACATGCATGATCAGAGGGCAAGAGAACAGGCCCTATGATGACAGGCTGAGAGCCATGGAACTCTTCAGCCTGGAAAAGCACAGGCTCAGGGGTGACCTGGTGGTTACCTATAAGTATATAAGGGGTATGCATCAGGATCTGGGAGAACGCTGGTTCACCAGAATGCCCCAAGGGATGACAAGGTCCAATGGTCACAAACTCCTCCAAGACCATTTTAGGCTGGATATAAGGAAAAGCTTCTTTACTGTCCGAGCTTCCAAGGCCTGAAATAGACTCCCTCCAGAGGTGGTGTAAGCACCTACTCCGGACTCTTTTAAGAAAGGTTTGGACGCTTATCTTGATGGGCTCCTTTGCTCCACCTGACTTCCTGCCCCTGGGGCAAGGGGCTGGATTCAGTTTTGATCTTCTGAGGTTCCTTCCAACCATGATGTCTATGAAATTTACAATACCTCTGACTTAAGCTGAGTTGGACAAATGACTTTATTAAAAAAAAAAACAAAGAAACATCAACAACTTTCTCTAGTGACTGACTAGTCATGAATTCTGAACTGCATAATGACAATTAATTGTGGGCAGAAATGTTAGTGTTAAGAAATATAACTACCCAACTTTAGTGCTGTGATTTGCATAGGAAGCCCCCATGTCTAACCAGTGATACGGTAGTCAGCTGCTCTTCTAATTAGAAGATGGAATGTTTAACTTTTTCCTATTCAAAAAATGTAATTTCTCTAGACAAACTGTTTCATTATAACACAAACACTTTGCTCTGGAAACATTTCAGAATTTTTATCCTTCTGGGATGTTTAGAATTTTAGAAATAGGTGTTTTTGTTAAAGTTAGAACAAAAACAATTAAAACGTGAAAATTTTCTTCAAAATAGAAATTCTAAGTTTTAACGGGTTCTAACTATAACAATGTGATCCCCAATCCAAAGACATATCATTAGAAATAATGGAATGAATAATTGTAACAGGGCAAATGCCTCCGTGCCTGTTACAATTAAGAAAGCTTTACCTAGCACGTGCTAGAGAGGGGAAAACATACCTGTACTGAGTCAATTAAAGGAGTGAAATGGCATGCACTTGCAGAAATATACTGGTCTGCTGGCATTGAAGATGCTCCCAGCAGCAGAGGAACATGTAAGAGTGGTGCTGGCTCTCATTGGCTCCAGGAGGGAACCCAGAAGTTAAAAACTGAGAGGGTCCAAAGGACCAATATCCCTGGAGAGGGGAGCAAATGAAGGTGAGCTCATGTACCACACAGAGATGCAGGAACATACCCAGGCTACTTAAGGAAGACAGAGGTAATTGAGAAGGACAGCGCCTACCTTGAATGAAGAGACCATGAGGATGTCTCTAACTTGGGGTGAGAATGACACTTCGGCAAGTGCTATTTATATTGCTTACACTGCTTAAGACAGAAAGAGAGGGAGAATAAGAAGGGTTTGTCAAATGGGGAGGCTTGGGTGGGACAAATACCCCCTTGCCAATAAGGTTCCTTGGAGAGAGGGAAGAATCCGGGGAACTGAATTTAAACAAAGCAGTTGGTCATAGCTGCCTTGTAATAAACTGATGGATAAGCTGGGCACCTTGTACAGAGGAGGGCCAGTGACAAGAATTAATTGATGAAAAGCAAGGGCAGTTGGATGAGTCACCAGCGGCAAAGATAGACTGTGTGGCAAACAGTAGATGATAAGGAGACCAAGGTAAGACACTAAGGACTGAGTCTGGGGAAGTCTTAAAATTAGTTGAGAAAATAAGTGAATATAAAAGAGGAACTGAACTGTTCTCTATTCCTGAATCTCATGGGAGAATTCAGAGGGGTCATATGACCAGAACATCTGTGATGTGGTAAGGGCATGTGTCCCAGCAGCCTGCGGAGGGTTTGGGACTGAGAGTATGGTCGGCGGTAGAAAGATAAGAAAAATTTATTGACTTAACAAAAACACAACTATGCATAGTTACAAGACAAATGATTACAGACAAAAGCAATTTGTGTCAGCAACTTATCGGCAGTCCCTCTGATGCCTGATACACAGCAAGCTTCTCTTTCCACAAAGTTCAGCGAGGACAGGCATCCCTAATCAGCACTGTCTGAGGGGTACCAGGAAGGACCCTGGAATGCAGTTCTTGGGCTCCTTGAGGTCCACAGGCCCACTGATCCAGGCAACAGCTAACTAATCCTTTTCACAGAGCTGCATCTTTCTTCTGAATGGTTTCCAAATATTCTAGCTAATTTATAGCTTCTGAAGGACACTGATAACGTACGACCACTTAGATTCCTTTTTCTTTAACTGTCCTTAGACTGACCAATAGCAGTATAAGCCTTGCATTCTTTTGATAAGGTAATTTTAACTATGCCACAGGGCCTTACTACTTCTAGGCTTTGCTAAATTTACTAGACCTTACTTTACACAAGGCCTCACTACATCTTAAACTTTAATTAGGCTTTTAGCAACTACATATAGCTTAATATCTAAACAAATACAGAATAACACTTAGTCTAATCTTCATAGAGCTTTCAGCAAGCACCTTTATCACACAGACATACTTTTCAGCTGCCACAGCATGGTGTAGGGAAAGAGGAGACCTGCAAAGAGGCCCATGGTCATTACCCAAATATTAACTAAGCATAAAGTCTCACCTCCCAATACCTATTTTCTTTCATTGTTTTTTCTTAACATCAAAGGTGTGGTGGGCAAATGAGGAAGGAGAATAGTTGAAGTTGGGTAGAGATTCATTTATCAGGGATACAAGAGTAACTTCTACAATAATACAGCAATAATAATAAAGCAAAGGAAAATATTAGCAGCTATTAATTAGTTGGGCACACTGGAACCAGATGAAGTTCAACACTCAGAAGTGTAAGGTGCTCTATCTGGGGGCAAACAATCTCCAACATACCTACAGACTCGATGGTGACAATTTGACTTCCAACATGGCCGAAAGGGACCTAGGGATAGTGATTGACCATTGCATGAACATGAGTCAGCAGTGCAATGCTGTGGCCAGCAGTGCAAACAACACACTGGCATACATTAACCGTTGCATCTCACGCAAAACTAAGGAAGTGATACTCCCACTGCACTCGAACACTGGTGTCAACAGCTGGAGTACTGCGTCCAGTTTGGGCACCGCACTTCAACAAAGGTGTGGAAAAACTTGAGAGGGTCCAGAAAAGAGCCACCCGTATGATCAGGGACTTGCAAAACAAGCCATACGAGGAGAGGCTAAGGGACTTGGGCCTCTTCAGCCTGCAGAAGAGAAGGCTGAGAGGGGACTTGGTAGCAGCTTACGGCTACATCTGGGGAATACATCAAGAACTCGGTGAACAGCTGTTCACCAGGGCACCCCTGGGGAAGACCAGGAGCAATGAATACGAACTCCTGGAAGGCCGCTTCAGGCTCCATTCCAGAAAAAACTCCTTCATAGTCAGGGTGTCCAAACTGTAGAATAAACTCCCTCCAGTGGTAGCTCAGTCACCAACCCTGGAAATCTTCAAAAGGAGTCTAGACAGTCACGTTGCTGGGGTCACTTGACCCCAGTTGTCTTTTGCTGCCTAATGCAGGGGGACTGGATCTGACGATCTACAATGTCCGTTCCAGCCCCTAACAATCTATGAATTTATAAAACTGGAAAGCTCAAAGTAGAATAATTTATCAAGGAAGGTTGCTGAATGTCTTGAGTCACTACAAACTTTACGGAGAAAACATTCAAGAAAATGCTGTAGGGAAGATCATTTGCATGGACCAAAGATAGTCTTGATGACCTTACCATAACAGAATTTCATATCTATGATCTGTCCCTTTGAGTGGAGATTAAGACCTATGCTTTAGCCCTGACACTGAATTAGATCTAACTGCTATATAATATCCTGGAAACTAAAAATTTAAGTCTCAAAACTGCTACTGAATTTCTAAAAACTTCTCAGACTTCAATATTACCTTTTACCAGGTATATATAGATTTCAGAATTTTTATCCTAGATTTAGAATTCCCTACAGTAATAAGTTTGAATCCTTTCAAAATGCCATAATATCTTGTACAGCATGCCTCTACATGTGCTATTCTAGTTTTATGTAAGTTCTTTTGTCCCATCATTCTCTGAAAATATGGTCAAATCCACTGAGTGGGGGATAGATCCATAATCAGACAATCCACATCTCCAGCATTCCGCAGAGATATTATCCCTAGCCTCTCGTCCCTACTGCAAGTTACTACATATAGAATTTTACAGTAGTAGCTAAAAATACTACATTATCACTAATATTAGTTGCAATTGTTTGAATGCTACACATTATAACATCTCAACAGAACCTCTATAGCAATCCACTATGCTTTAGCTGCAGTAGAGTGGTTAGGACACTCACCCAGGAAGCTGGAGACTGGATTTTAGGACCACCCTTGCTCAAAGTGGTTTCAAATCTGCATTTCTGATTTCCTATCAGTGCTCTAGCCACCACATCACAGGTTGGGTATTATCCAATGACCTCTCTAGCACTCCTTACATATCTCTGGCACTTTTATGGATCCACATCGCAGAAGTAATAGAATCATTACCTGCATCTAAGTGACATTTTTGGCACTTCTGTGGCTAAAAATCCTCTATTTAGATGCATAAAGGGAAAAAGAATTCTCAGCTACTAAATAATGGGCCACCAGGAATATAGTAGACTCATCTACTGTACAGAGACATAATCATTGGCAATCCCTTGCAGGCAAGGATGATTGCTTTCCATCCTAAGCAGCAGAAGGCCCAGGCTAAGGGGACTTAGCCCTCCCCCTACCACCACCACCACCACCAAATGCAGGCAGCCTAGATGCAGGCTCCAGGTAGCTGCAGGAGGGAGGAAGAAAATGCACATACAGAGACAAGCAACTGAAGCCTGCAGGCATCCAGGAACTCAGCATGGAGCAGCACCCAGCTGAGCAGGTAAACGTGTGGATGGGAAGGGGGACAAGAGAGGGAATGGGTGTAGGGGGGCAAATCGAGGCCCCTGTGGGGGGAGGGAGAAGGTAAATAGGGCCCCAGCGTGGTTTGTCCAGGGGCATGGGCAGGGTTCCTACTGTTGCTACCCACACCCCGGGGCAGGCACAGGAGATACGTACCCACCCTAAAATTTGTGTTGTGTGCGGGGTGGAGGCAGCTGCCACTGTGGGCTGTGTTCCACACCCCGCTGCTGGTGCGCCACTCCCTCCCTCACTGCAGGGGCCTTGATCTGCCCCCCTATGCCTCTTCCCCATGTCAGACTTACTTGCTGGGGCAGGGGGTGTGCGCGCACATGCGCACAGGCACACTCAATCTCTGCAATCATATATTCTTCCTCCTCCTATGCCTTATCTGTGGGTCTGAAGATGGCTGATGAGACCAATCCAAGATTGACAGGTTCTACTGGAACTCAGGCATGCATTTCCATGAGGGGTGGGTGGCTCTGGATTCTTGGTTTGATCTGCAACATGCTGTTTCTGCTGCTCCCACTTGTTTCATCTTTTGTTGCCATTGTGAGGTTTCAAAGTATTGAGATCCTTGCAACAAACTTCTTCCATTTAGGGTGGTCCTTGGTGATAGCATTTTTCCAAGCTGGCCTTGAGGACATCCTTGAAGCACTATCTCTAACCTCCTCCTGAGCATGTGACTTGGCTGAGCTGGGAGGGAAAAAAAACTTGCTTCAGGAGTCTGGAGTCAGACATCTGGATGACATGGCTAGCCCAGGAAAGTTGATGTTTGATAATCATCGCTTTGATGCTAGTGGTGTTTGCTTGTGAAAGGACACTAATGTTGGTGCATCTGTCTTCCCACTGGAGGCAGTGTTGCTGGTACTTCTCCAGTGACATGGTGTCTACTGTACATTGTCCACATCTCAACTCCGTACAGTAAGGTTAGGACCATAACTGCTTAACAAACCATGAACTTGATTTCAAATCTGAGGTCATGATCTTTGAACATCCATTTCCTCAGGTGTCCAAAGACTGCACTTGTACATCTGAGGTGATTTTGGATTTCTTCATCAATGTTAGCCTTTTGCAAGATGTGGCTTCTGACATCTGGGACATTCTCCAGAGTCGCACCATGAATCTGAATTTCCAGAGCCGGGGACTGCTCATTAAGAGCTTGCTGATGGAGGAACTTAGGCAAACAAAAAATGGGACTGACACTTGACATTTAGAAGACTATGTCAACGATTACCTGAAGATCTGCTTCCAAGTGTGCACACATTACAGCATCATCAGCTTACTGGAGCTCAATGACTGAGGCTGTGGTAGTCTTGGTTTTGGCTTGGAGTCAGCTAAGATTAAACAGCTTCCCATCCATTCAGTCATTTAGCTCCACTCGAACCGGAAGCTTGTTGGTGATCAGATGTAGCATCATGGTAAGAAATATAGAGAAGACTATTGGAGCAATGATGCAATCTTGCTTAACTCCAGTCTTAACAACAAACAGATCTGTGATAGATCCATTACTGAGAACCACTGCTCATACTGTCATGGAGCAGAAAAAGAGTGGTGATGAATCAGTGACCATCCATATATCAGAGCACCATTGAATTCAAGTGCCTATACCTGGAAACTCCGTGTTGCCTCTAGCACCCAAGACAGATCAAAGAAGCCCCAGTATGAGATGCTGACTTGAAAGAACAAAATCCCAAAGACATAAGGGGGGAGAGAGAAAGGCAGGACAAGAGCTTTGTCTCAGGAGAAGACAGTGTAACCTTCTGAATGAAGAGAGCTCTACCTAAGAGAGCTTTAACTAAGATTTGGCCTAGGCATTGTGATACAAGGTATCCACTTGCTGTAGTAAAATTGACTAGTAAATGCTGGTTCTGTAAGGTAATCCTGGGGCGTCCTTATCCATAGTGCCTCTTATACTACCCTCTCGCTCTCTCGCCCACCATCCAAGAGCATGAGGCCAAAGCCCTCAGGTAAGTCAGTCTCCCAATCTGCTGTGGCCCTTGCCAAGTTGTGCTCTTTCTTCACTCCCTCACACTAGTCTCAAGTCCTTGGGTCCAGGGGCTCACCCACTCAGCCCATCTGGGCTTTAAGAGGTACTCAAAGGTCATGTCTACACAAGATGCTGACTGCTCAGTAACGTCACATGGCAAAAACTATGATGCGATACTACTGTGCAGTAGTCTTGGGCTACTGCACAGTCAGCATCACAAAAAAAACATTCATCAGTGCTACTGTGCAGTAACGTGGCCAAACAGACCATGTTAAGGCCGAGATCCCAAGCAGGAAAACCACTGCCATAATGGGGACATCATCTGCTGGTTTAACATATATAAAGCCTGTTTAAGTAGAAAGGTTCATGAGGGGAATTATTTTTCTAATGTAGCTCCCAATTTCCATATGAGATCCCCATGTGGTACTGTATTATAGGCCTTGCTAAAACTGAGCTGTACTAAGCTAAACACTATTACACATTTCCTAATGATGTTCAGGAAAACAACATGCTGCAAGAAATTCTGTCTTTCAGAGATGTTAAGAATCAGCAGTCCTGAACATATGAACTGAAGATTTCACATTAAAGTAGGTGTTGACTAGAAGACTTCAGACCATCCTAGTGAGGGATGACTTGGCCGGTTTTTCACACCTTTGTTACTTTTCATACCTTGTTACTGAGCTACAGCAATGCAGGAATGAAGTAGAATCACCACAAGCTTCAACACCTTCTGCTTTGAGGTGACAAGGCACATTTCTCTAACCACACCTTCACTAGCCCTTGTGTGAGGACTGAACCCTTGTTGGGGGGCTGTAGCCCCTGTGTGGGGACTGAACCACCTGTTGGGGGGCCCAACCCCATGTGAAGACCAAACCCCCTTTTGGGGGGCTGTACCCCTGTTGCGGGGGGCCATAGTCCTTGCACAGGGACCGTAGCCCCTGTTGGGGGGCCGTCACCCCTGTGGGAGGGCGGCAAAATATATATTCATGAATTATGTATTGAGAGTTCACTTTATTATTATGATAAGAGACATGCTTTAACACTGTAGATATATCAATAAAACACTGCCCAACTGATCACTGTCTTTGTCTCACTCTCACTTTCTCTCTCTCTCTTTTGTTTTACTTGTGGAGGATTTTGGAGTATTTTACAGAGTGACTTTGGGATTTTTTAATCAGGAATTCTTCAGTTTTCCAATAAGGAACATCAGAATTCCTGCTAGGACCCTGCCTTCTCAGAGCTGGCACCTTGGACCCAGCTGGCTGTGGCTGACTTCCTGGCCAGTTGGGGCCAGGAGGACAAGCTTTGACAGTTCAAAGCAGGCCACCACACCGAGAACATCTTTCAGGCAATAGCTGCCCAGATGGCTGGGCAGGGGACACCTGTGTGGCACTACTGCCATGTAGACCAACCCTGCAGCCACAGAGGGGCAGATGCCTCTACTGGCTGTGCAGTCCCCATCCAGGTCTGTGCACAACAGGTCACAGCCAGGCAGCAGCCCCCACTGCCAGACCCCTGCAGTGGGTAAAGTGTGCAAGGAACTCTCAGGACTGTTTCAACAATCCAGCTGACATAAAGGATAGTGTCCCCAGGTACCAATTATCTGGGGCCCAGAAGCTCCTGGGAGCTAGTAGCCCGGAGCTACTTGCCAGGGCGGTTTCTTATACTGCTGGGGACAGCATAGGTGCTGGCCCTGGGCTCTAGCACCCCCTGGCTGCAGATCCAGGAGGAGCCAGGCAGAGTTATTTTGCCCCAAGTGACACAATTTGTCCACAACAAAGTGCATGTCCAAGCATGTGCACTGAGGCAAAAAGCCCTCGCTCAAATTTGCACCACTTCTATTTGAGCTGCTTCAAGTGCATGTGTGGATGCACCCATAGTGGCATGGAAGCAAGGACACATGGTGCGCTGATCCCACAAATCCTCCAGTGTCTTGTGACCACTCTGATATAGACCACCCAGCAGTAAGAGGCTAATGTAGGCTTTCAGCTCTGTTTTGCCCAGCTTTTCCCACTCCTTTCTATTTTGTGGAGGGCTATCATTCCACTACATGAATCTTTCTGTATCTCTTATGATAACAGTCAGGATATCTTGTAAGAAAAAACAGGTGGACTGTTTCCACCACTGTGTCTTTATTACTTTCTCTTGTTGGCCAGCACTTTCACAGACTATGTTCTTGGCCGTTCTCTGATGACATATTAGCTATGGACTTCCTCCCTCCCGTCCCCCACACTCGGCCATTCCTTCTTTTAAAGTTGTCATCATCTGCAATTTTTTCTGAGGGTGGTGGCAATGGTTCTGCTCCATGTTGGCCACGGGCTGGTCGCTTTCCCTTTCCCACTGGAAGTGTTGGTATCACTTCTGCTTGTGGCACCAACTCCTCATCTGAGCTGGATGAAGCTTCCATAGATGCATGTTCTTCTTGCTCTGAACAATCTTCCATATCTGAAAGAAGGTCAGCATCCTTACTGCCTTGGCATAAGATTTCATCACTAGATGTGTTGCCATCATCCCCAGTTACCTGTGAAAACAGGCTTCAGCACTTAGTATATGCTCATCCTGGACTGCAGGAAAAAAAAATGGATTACTGATGAATGCATACAAATAACAATCAAAGGCAAGCCTGTTCACCTATGCCATCATAGAAGCAATTCCACCCTGCCCTGTGGCAGCGCAGGAAACACCCTTTCCTCTTGGGCACAGAAGTCAGAGACCAGCATCCACTCTTTGCAGGAAAGCCAAATGTGGGTGGACGCTATTTGGAAACCACACATGCAGGGACTTATTGAGAGCAAGTAAGAGGGGCTTGGGGTTTGTGAAGCCTTTACTGTTGAAGGGAGACTCTATAGTGTACCCTGTATTGCAGTATGATGTTGCTCCATTTCTTCTCTGCTGTCCCTTTGCTCCTTGTCCTCACTTCCAAAGGCAGGTCAAACTAGCTTGTATGTTATGAAAGGGGCAGGCTAGGCAAAGTTTTGGGGTTTTTTTCCTCATGTCAAGAGAGTGAAGAGGTGGATTTAGGTATGATAAAAGGGTTTGTTTGTGTTTTTTGGGCAAAGGGCATGGTGTTTTGATGACCTTGCAGCCTGCAAACAGAGTAGTTAGCATACTGATTACCATATCTTCTGCAAAAGCAGAGTGGAGGATGGCCATCCATTAGTTACCATAGATACCAGAAGGGGACATGAATGAGGTGTGAATGAAGGCTGACCTTTCAGCTGAATCCACCCAAAGTGGCCCAAACAGGTCTGTCATTTATATAGAAGTTTCATTGGGGTAACAGCTTAGTGGGTAGAGCAGCCTGGAGACTGGTCCCTGTGGTCTCAGCCCTGACCCCATAGGATAGGTGCACTGAACAGGAGTAAGGGGTACTGCTGGCCTAGGGGCAGGGGCTGTATCTCAGGAGTGAGGGGCACTTGCAGGGCTGGGGGCAGGACCAGTCCAAGGTAGAGCTGTAACTGGCCAGGGCATTATTTAGAATGATGTTCCTGTTATTTTGTTCTGCATATAGTTTTGGCACCCCACAAGTTTTGGCACCCTAGGCAACCACCTAGTTTGCCTAATGGTTGACTTGGTCCTGACCGACCACAAGTTTCAGAAAAAGTGGAGCAGCTACATCTACTGACCCCATTAGGTGTCAATTCAGTTTCATGCTGACCAAAACATTTATTTTAAAATGTATTATTTTCTTTACAAAGAATCATACTGCTGAAAGTAAAAACACTGATAGATTAAAAAAAAAAAATCTATCAGTGTGGGCCGATGTAAGAGACCCATGATAGATAGTTGTCGTCCTGACATTTTTCAATAGCTGCTAAGAGAGAGACAGATGAATTGTTTCCTTTAGCTTCACATCTGGAAAAGCATGAAGGTAATGATTATGATCCAGGAATTTAAAATATAAAAGTTGAAAGCAACTTATTGTTTTTGGACTCAAAAGTAGCATGCTAATGCATTTCACTAGGCAACACCAGAGGAAGCAAATCAGAAATTCTAGAATTTAAGCTTTATTTGCTCTTGTATAGTTTTAGTTTCTCATTATAGACCAATAAAGAAATATGGTCCAACTATAAAAGGAACTGTATGGCTACAGCACTAGCCTGGGTCTTGGGAGACCCTGGTTGTATTCCCAATTTTGCCAGTAGGTAGTTGAGTGACCTCAGACAAGTCACATCACTTCCTTATGCCTCAGGTTCCAATCGGTCCAATGAAAAGCACTTATTGTAATAGTATGATATCATACTTGCTTCCAATGTAGTTCTAATGTAAGTAATAATATATTACTCTTTTAGAGCAAGTTAGTGCTCTTTTAAATACCTTATTTTTAAGTGCAAGTAAGGTTGAAGGTTGCTAGACCACCTGCAGAAGCTTCTGTAACTTCCATTTACTCCAAAATAGCTATATTGTCAGTGCATTTTTCTTCACTTTATTTTTTGCATTTTTCCCATTTGCTACCAAACATAAAGGGGCAAATCCAAGGGGTATGCAGTAGTGCAGTTGCACCCCCTGCCCCAAACACAAACACTTTGATTCCTGCTCCACCCAAACTTTAAAATCAACTGCTTGGGAGAGGCAGAGTAATTTCTGTTCAGGCTGTACTGAGGGAATCAACTGACTTCATGGCTCTTTATAGTTTACCCAGTTCCTCCTAATCTCTCTCCTCTCCACATGTATTAACAACCCTCTCTCCTTTTTGATTGCCTAGATGTTCCATTAATCAAGTTATTCTTTCTTCTGCAATTTTGCTGTCTGTTAGACTTCTGCTAATTTCTCTCATTTCACAGCCTTGATGACTGTTTTCAGTTCTAGCTAAAAAAAAAATTAACTCAGGTATGGAAATGATTGATAGTAAAGTGTTAAATGGCTAGATAGTTTTAGGAATCTGAATAGGAGATGTACATTTAACTATAGCTACACAGACACAAAGCCAGGCAACCTGGCCCGGCATAGCAGCACACTGCCTCTCAGCCTGCTCCACTATTACTCCCAATCCTTCTGCAAAACCCTGATGACCAGGCACAGAGCCTCAGGGTTCCACAGAACGCAATTTGAAAACTGCTGACTTTGTTCAATGCCCTCCTCTTCCTAGCCCTGCTCTCTAGGTCAAGCTTGCTTCCTTAGTCTCTCCTCTTTTCCCCAGTGTTGCAGGAATATCTAACAGTCTCTGGGTATGTCTATACACCATGTTTACTGCACAGCAGACTAATCTACTGTGAAGTAAAACTTCACCATATATGCATGTGGCCCTATTAAAGTTGCAGTAGACTAATAAATACTGCCACAGGGTAATCCAGCTAAACTCAAGTACCACTCTGTGACAGCAGTTACCGTATTTTTTGGACCATAAGACGCACTTTTTTCCCCCCAAAAGTGGGGGGAAAACGAGGGTGCGTCTTATGGTCCGAAGGTGTGGTACCCCAGAACATTTGTTTGCAGTCCCATGCACCCGCTTACTGTCCGCTGTCCGCTGCCATTCCCATGCTGTGGATTGCTGTGTGTGTGGGGAAAGTCCCGCCTCCTGGAGTCTCAATGTCAGTCAGTCAGTCAGGTCACATGATCGGCACAGCGCACGCCTCCCCTGCGTGTGTGTGTGTGTGACACTGACAGACTGACAGGATTAGAACGTTGAGACAGGAGGCAGCTAGGTACGGTACCAGGTAACGTCCCGGCCAGGACTATGTGATGCAGCACAGTGCCCTGACAGGCAGGCAAGGAGCCCGTCATGGCAGGAGAGACACACATAGTCTCTCCTGCCATGCAAAGCCTTGCCTGTCAGGTTGGTTGGTGCCCTTTAATAGTAATACCAAGCGGTATGAGTCAAACTGGGTGCGTCTTATGATCAGGTGCGTCTTATGGTCTGAAAAATACGGTATGTGCCACAGTACAGACAGCAGTGGGGCTGGCTGAAGTAGGAGGGTACTTCAGCCCAGGGCTGCTGGCTAGGCCCCATGCTGAAGCACCCTGGTGACTGGCCTAGTCCCACTGCTGTACTTGGAGCCCAGCCAAAGCATCCGTGGGCTACAAGAACGACCCCTCCCTCTCCCCACCCAGTACTGTGCCAGCCTGGGCTGCTCCCACCAGGCTCCAAGTGCTGCACATGATTAACACTGGAGCAATATGCTCTGGAGTTTGCATTCATTAATTGCACGTGTCAATGCACCCTCTAGGTTTGTTCCTCTCTCAGAATTATCATTTGATTAATGGAGAAATCAGATGTAAAAATGGAGACTAAGATTAGGAGAGTGGGAATATGAAGGTAACTGGTTCAAGGCAGTTGATTGGGGCTAGGGAGTGGAT
This sequence comes from Crocodylus siamensis, assembly GCF_052110815.1. Lineage (NCBI taxonomy): Eukaryota > Metazoa > Chordata > Crocodylia > Crocodylidae > Crocodylus > Crocodylus siamensis. The sequence goes on along the minus strand of NC_143395.1, from coordinate 387,194,188 downwards.
AGCAATTCAGCATAGAGACAAATAGGGCAGAGTTACTCACAGGCGTAATTTTCCTTATGTAAGCAGCCTTACAGGTTTCTGTGACTGATAACACTTCAAAATCTGAATCTGCACTGAACTATCCATTATCTCAAATAATCAGTAATGAATTAAGTGCAGCATCCCAAAGAAATGCTAAATAAAGATCAAATCTTTCAAAACTGTAAAAGAATCAGCCTATAGCACTGAAGACTTTGAAAGAAAAGTCTATACAAATTGCCACCCAGAATATTAAATTAGTCTGCTTTGTGAGGTGTCAAAGTAGATAAAAGAAATAAATAAGGTTTTATTGTTGTTAAAAAACCCAGCAAATATTAGAAGCTGAAATAGTAACATTAATAGTAACTGTTAAAAAGTTAGCAGCAGGACTCATAGGAACCTATTTATATGCTCTGAAAAATGAAAACCAAAGATAACTATGCAATGAAAGAAAGTACTGTATACAAAAGATTAGGAATATAAAAAAAAAGTGTTCACTGAATAAAGATAAAGTTGGAGAAGATCAGAATTCCTGGTTTTATATATACCTTTGGCTATTTAAACTGAACATAAGCCCGAGGAAGAAAGTAATAAAGCACGCATTAATGAGTAAGACAACAAAGAATGTCCTTTCATCAGACCGAGTAGAGCATTTTGCAACAGTGCTCTTTCTGTCTAAATGAACTTGATGTATTTTCTCAAATAAAAAGATTCCTCCACTCAACGGCTCTTAATATGAAGACTGTACTGTGATTTCTCTCTCTTACAAACTGTGGAACCCTTTTAATATTTACAGTGCTCACTAGATGCAGAATCCAAAGCTCAAAGACACTGGTTATCTGCCCATTTATTTCAATAGCCTCTGCAGTGGTCCCTAGGAGCATAGCATATACCTCTTCAGGCCTTTGCAACAGGGACACCACAGTGACAAAGGATATAGGGTACACCAGTGTATCAATGTTCTTCCTGCAGTCAACAACACCAGTGTATCATCTTTTAATCTGATGAAACTGTACACTACATACAACTGATTTATAAATGATTTTGGCCTCTTGTAGGCTAAGTTCAACTGCTATATCAATTCCAAAAAGGCTTTATTATTAACAACAACATCATAACAGAAGCCATCAGTACATTTAAAGTACAGTGAAAGCTACCCCACCTATGTTTCTCATTAGTCCTCTTCAGTCCCACTAGCTGCTTTAAAAAAAAAAAAATGCAGCCTCCATCTAGTTCCAACCTATCCACGGCAGGGTTGCTGGTAACTGCAGATACCCTGGCTACAGACAGAAATTACACATAAACCAGTATAAGTAATCAGAAACTGATTCAAATCTGTAACATAACAGAAGTTCAGTGCACATAAACTGCTTTCAAAATGGCCAAAACTGGCTTAAAAGAAACCTGGATGGAGGTAGTATTAGACTTAACTAGTTTTACTGAACTTCTACCCCAGATCCCCTCTAATTTCAAGTTAACTCACAGTCCCCCAGCATCCCAGGATGCTTTGCATCTCCCCCACAAGCCTCCTCTCTCAGAGTGGGTGGGTTAGCCTTGATCCAAGATGTCTGCTCCAGCCAAGCAGGGAGGTATGCTCTAGTGCCCCCTGGCTTCTGGCCTGGGCCACAGCAGGCATGTGGCTGCATTTCCAAAATCAAAAATAAATGTCTGTTTGCTTGTTTATCAATGCAATCTAGACTCACCTGTGAAGACTGAATCAATTCAGCATCGTGATTTTTGGCTGTCTGTACTTGACCCCTGCCTCTTTTCCTATCTGCCATATGGGGCTTCCCCCTTGTGGCATTCTTGTCTGTCCTTCCAGCTGTAATTTTTTTCCTGAGCTCTCATCTCATCAGACCACAAAAAACCCTGTTTTTAAAGGGCCCTTAAAGCTTTTGTTTGTCCTGCAGCCTTTTCCTAGTAACAGGGCAAGGGTTTCCTGTTGCCGTTCCCAGTTAGCATAATGATTCCTTGAGTGCAGTTACCAGCCTGTACAAGTTGGACCAGTTGTGAGGCTGAAATCAGTTATGCTGGAGTCCAAGTAAGATTCTTAAAGGCCTTGGGATTGGGGGCCATTTCTAGCCACCTTGAGCCTGACCCCTTGAAAACTGCACTGAGCACAGCCAGCTCCATGCACTGGGCTCATGAGTAATATCAAGCTATCTCCAACTTACAGCAATATCATACCAAGGAACTGACTGTTACCCTCAGCACATAAGGAAGTTGGGCCCAGTCCTGTTCTCACTGCTATAAACTGAAATAAATTTCACTTAGACTAAAATGCAGTTACTACTGATTTGCAGTGTAAATAAAGGCACAGTCATTTGGACAGAGAAGAACTATGTCTGTACCTCTGCAAAATGGGAATGTATTCTCCTAATGATGGACACCAATAACTTCTCTTATTGTCAATGGGAGTTCTATGCACACATCAGCAGAAAACTAGCTCTCATAAATCCTTAAAATGATTAATTAAAAATAATAATAAAAAGGAGAAGAGGAACAGGTTCCATTGTCATTTCCTTCTAAAGCAATTAAATGGAAGCCTTTGATCTTCTTTCCCCACCCCCCCTTTAGGTTAGCCAACCTGCAATTTGAAAGAACCCTTTCTTCAGATAAAGGCAGTCACAGGAGAATTACTTCAGATACATGCAATATAAACTTCACAAAGAAGATCAAGTAAAATGTATAATTTCCCATTCAAGTTTAATAAGTTTCTATAATCAGAGATCATTTTAGTAGCACTTTGTCCTTTTATGGTACTGCAAGCTGATCTAGCAGAATCAAATTAAATATCAGTCCCTGGAAGTCCCATCTACAGTGTGTTCCTCTCTAGCTCTGGTGAAAGGCTTGCCTTGTCTAAACACTGTCAGGAGACTGTAAGGCTGTCACTGCAATTGCATGATGAATTCATGTATTCCATACTACAGTACTGTGAAGCATCACTAGACATGTCAACATGCATCTTAAACAACATACTATCGTGCTAAATTAAAGTGACGCTATTGAAAATTAAAGTCCTTTCATAGCTCATTTAGACGACTAAAGTTATTGCTTTTCAGGAGTAAAATCCAGATATTTAGATTAGGGTTTGAATATTCCTCTTCCTTTTCCATATGAGCTCTTTCAGCCTTTGTCATCTATCTATTCCCAAAACAAACATAGTCAACAAAGCACAAAATATAGTCAATATCAACTAAAACCTACCAGGACCCCTAGGAGCCCAAATCTATTGAAAAGCTCGTGGACTTGAGTTCCTAAGCCACTTGGACCAGGAAATCAATAGGAAGAACTGACCCACAGGGTCTTCTGAGAGCGAGAAAAAAAAAAAAGATCCCCATTATTATTTCCTTATTCATAATCTGAAAATATTTTTTCAAATTATTGTACACAGTGACTTTCATTAGTGATAGGACATTAGGGTACAGATACAAGATGGAGTGCATGGATTAGCTGTCACCCAGCAAGGTTCCATAGTCCATAATTACAAGATTTGTAAATTAAGTGCTTTGTCAGAACAGGACCAATAGAGGTCTACTAAAACTGAAATGTTTCATTATGATAGTTAAGGTTGGACACCCACTGTTGGGCACAAGGTGCAGTACTAAGTAAAATGCTTCCTCTAGCAGTAGTACAAAGCAATTGGAAGAGAAAAAAATTAGACTGGGGTCTTAACTCAGATGTTAGCCCGGGGAGCTCCTAAGATGCAAACAGAAATTCACTCTGAATATCTTTAAAATAGTTACAAGTCTAAGGTGAAACCAAGGCATCTCACTTAACTAAAGACTTACCACTGCAAATTATGAAGGAAAAGCCAGCTGAGCTAAACAGGTAATAATTATGTCACAAGTTATCCCGGGAAGGGACATACAAGTAGTGATAAACACTCACCCTTAGCAGGAGACACAGCCCAGCAGGGGCGGAGGGAAGAGCCCACGCGGTGCATCAGCTGCTTATTTATTCTTATTTTTCTTTATTATTATTATTATGCAATAGAGCATTTTCGCTATTATCTACTAGAGAGGGAGTTCACTCTTATTACCGATCATGCGCCCCTCAAGTGGCTCAACTCCACCAAAACCGATAATGCACGTATAACGAGATGGGCATTGGCACTACAGCCTTTCAAATTCAGGATAGTGCGCCACCCAGGGAATAATAATATAACAGCTGACTTTTTATCCAGATGCAGCGGTGACCCAAGACAAGGAGTCAACCAGCAAGTGCATCCAGATATGCTTACAATCACAGGTAACAGAGACGTGAACCCAACTGAACCGCCCCAAGGCAGCTTTCCTGGGAGGTTATCTACTGGAAAGGGACGTACAAGTAATGATAAACACTCACCCATAGCAGGAGACACAGCCCAGCAGGGGTGGAGGGAAGAGCCCGCACGGCACGTCAGCCACTTATTTATTCAATTAAGACCAGCTGGTGACGTAAGCCATGAGCGCTGGCCGGTGATCATAAAAATGGCGGCCGACGCCACGGAGGAAAAGGGTGGTGGAGAGAATGGACCCCAGCTGGCCTGGAGAAGGGAGGAAACCCCTACCTCAGGTCTTGTAGGACCTGGGGAGCCGGGAGCAAATGGGAGCAGTGCAGCCTGCCAAGAGTCAAGAGTGGGAAACCGTCAGGCAGCAGGAGCCCCAGACCCGAACCAGGACCCAGGAAAGGACTGAAGACTCTGCAGGATCCCAGGTGGGAGTGTTGGAGTGGCCGGGGTGAGAGTGGCACCACGCTGGAGGGAAGAACCACGAGGGGAGCTCCGGAGTGGTCACAGTTGGGGCGGGTATTGCTGCCATTGTCAGCCGAGTTGACGGCAGGGTGGGAGGAAACCCCAGGGATGGCTGATGCCTGGGAGAGCATCCCCGAGCTGAAGTAGGGGTGATCCAAGTTACAAAGCAGGGTGTGGGCACATGAAGGAGCAGCACTGTGTTTTAGTTACCGCTAAAGTGTTGGCTTAATGTTTCCTTGTGTGTGAAGGGGTTGAGGAGAAAAGGGTCTTTTCCATTTCCCCAGGTAGGGGGGACGAGGGTAGTGCCTCAGAGGTTTTTCTTTACATTTCCCCGGGAGAAGGGATTGGTGTGAAGGAGAAAGGCGGAGTAAGGTCAGACCCGAGAGACCAGGCCTCGTTTTGGCTAGCAGACAAAGTAGGCGGCCAGTAGAAGGACACGACTCCACAAGAGGGGCCAAGGCCAAGGGGGAGACAACGTGCACTAGGTGGAGTGAGGCTGGGGTGTAGGAGTGGCAGAGCCCCATGTATGACTGTTGTGTGAACCACGGACCAACGAGCAAACCAGGCAACCGACCCTGTCCACTGAGGAACCAACAAATCGTGCAGGCAATAGCGGGAACGGCGAGTCATGGGGAAGACACCTGCTCAGCCAAAGATTCTAGCCCAGCGAATGCCCAACGCACACCATCCGGGCAAAGGCTATTTGAGAGCGGGTACTCGAGGCCCAACAGCCACACAAGTAACAGGAGAACATAAGCTAGATAGGATCCAGATAATCTTGAAAAGGTAGAGGGTCAAGATCCATAGGCTGAGGCATTCAAGAGACTATGCAAAATGGTCAACAATCATTTTGGTTTGTCAAGATGTAGCATTAACAAACATTCAGTTATGTATGATTAACATCTGCAAAACCAAACTGAGAAAGGGAATAAGCAAACTCAGATCTAGAACCTACAAGATGTTCAGGAGATTGCAGGGCACTTTACAGAAGTGGGTACAGAGAGAAAAATTAAAACTTTAGAAGAAACGGTCAGAGGAGAAGAGAGAGACTATAGCAGCAGCTCATTATGGCTGTGAGACAGGGCCAGACCACAGGGACATCTGGGATGCACATTGGTGGCCACGTGGCTCCTGCCCCACTCTCTCCTTGGGTTAGCCTCCTTGCACTGCTCACCTGCCATACCTTGATGTAACTTGTCATGTACAAGGAGGCTGCCCCATGGTTCCAGAGCATGCTTCCCTTAGTCTGTCACCCAGTTGGTCCTTCCTATGCCTAACTAGTCCCAGGCTTGCCTCTTGGGCACTCAGTGGTGGCTTTTTGGGTGCCCCAGGACACTGAAAGGACCATCACCTTAGGGGATTATGTCCATGGCCTTCACCCTCCCTTGTAGCCATGCCCATGCATTGCAGACGTTACTGTCACTTTAAACACCATCCTGTACAAGCTTCAGCCCACTCAGCTTTGGACTGCAGGTTACTCTAGTTAAGAATTCCTATGCCTAGGCCTCAGGGATTCAGGCTCTGAGCCTCTCACTCATAGTCTGTCCCCATCCCATCTTATCTTGGGACTCAGGGATAGATCCTCATGGTCACAGCCTGTCCCTGGGTCTCTGGCCTCTTAGGGGATTAATCCCTTGGAGACTTCAGTTCCACCAGTCACTTCCAGCCCTCTCAGTTTTGACCCCATCTCTTATCACCACCACAGGCTCAAAACTTGGAATACCTCAGGCAACCCTATGTGGCTTCATAAACATGTCTTCAGCCACAATCTGGCCCTGTAGTGTCCATTTTCTCTACCATTGTGGAGTACAAACAAACAAACCACACCCACACTGGATATCCACAGATCAAAGATCAAACTGAACTGAAAAATGATCCCCACCCCTGGGCAAACTTCAAGCAAAAGAAAAGGACCTTTTTTTTACCTGCATGCCAGTGCTGTCTTTACCATTCCTCCCAACTCCATAGTGACATGCCTGAGAAACCCTCTCCCTCTCAGCCAGGGCTAGACTGACCCTGCTGATCTAAAGGTGATCTAAAGCAGATCTTATACTGATAAGCCCCTCCCCTTCCTAGCACACTGCACAAGCCCAGGGTTCTCTCATTAGGCTGCTCCACCCTCCTTGGGTTTCATCCACCGGTCACAGGGCTGCTGGTAGCCATAGGAATCCTGTCTCTAATCCCTATATTGTTTTTGTTTGCAATTCTCTGAGCCAAAAGACTCTACCCTTAAAGAGTCTCACAGCTCAGCTTCTCCTCCAGCTCTGTCTCAGTAACAGGGTGAGGATTCCCTGTTACAGGTTGTATCTGCTGGGCTGACCAGTATAATTATCCCAGTGTGACACGTTCAGGCCCCAGGAGTAGCTATGATGTCCCCTGGTGGTTGAGCAATTCCTGCTCTGGCTTCAACTCTAGGGGCCCTCATCTCCTTTACTCACCCACCATGCCTTTTATGCTATTATTTAGAAAGGAGGGAGGCTGCCTGAGAGTCTTAAAGTGAGCCTCAGCCTTTTCAGCTTTCACCCTTTTGCTTTAGCCCCATCCTTTTGTTCTAGCCCACTGATCAAACTGAGGTTTGGGGTTTCTACCTGTTCATCTGGCCTTCCAAGGCCTTTGTCTATGACCTCTCTTGGGCTGCTGAGCCTCCCTGGGCTCTCTCAATCTGGGCTGCAGTCACTGTCTCTGCCCTTCAGGTCCTGTGGCCCCTAAGTCCAAGTCCTTCTTGGGCTCTGGGCTCCCCAACCATTGTTCCCAGGCCTATCTATTCCAAGGCCTCCCTCACCCTTCAGGTGCTATGGGATCACTCCTCACAGGCTTTATGAGATCACCCCCCTGGGCATCACAGGTGCACCTCCACAGGCACTATGGGACCTCCAAGCCACCCTTACAGTTTCCCCCACAAACCCCCCCCCCACCAGGTCTGGGCACTAGACTCTCCTAGTCCCCCCCAGCACTGGGCCAAACTCAAACCAAAACAAGCCCTTCTGGCTATAACAAAACTCCTATCCAATCCTGGGTCTCCATCAGCTGTTAGCTCTCAGCTTCCCTAGCTGTCTCCAGGCCTAGAACACGCACAGTTTTCTTCTCAGTTACAAGCACCTCTGAAAAGCTCTTCCCTGCACAGCCTCCACGGTTAGACTGCCTGCCCTGGGTCTGGCTCTGCCTTTTATCTTTCCCAGGGCCCTGCCCCCTTCCAGTCAGATGACTCCCCTGGGTTGCTTGCAGGTGCCTACTAATAAATTTAATCAACTGGTCTGCATGGCAACCCAATTGCAGCTGTGCCCTGCCTGCCTGGCACAGCTCTCCCTTGGTTCTTTCTCTCCTGATGTAATAGAGCACCCCAGGCTCTCTCCCAGAGCTCAGTTTCTAAGCATTTCTAAATATTCCTAAATAGCCATAAGGTAGAACTGTTTTTAAAATTCCTCAAATTGAGTCTTAATAAATGGTTTGTTATGTAGTGTAGCAATCTGCCCTTGGAATACAGAGATTGACATGCTAAATCAGAATCTGCCTTTTTACCACAGCCAATTGTCAAATCCTTCAGAAGGCACTGTAATGGACAGTTATGGAGTAATATGTTCTGCTCATAAAGGAAGTTTCTTCATAAACCCTGTGGCCTGGTAATAGGCTTATGCCTCTGAATTCTGATGACTTAAACATCCTTACATTGAAAAGAAATCCTATCTAACATATCTAATTTACCAACAGTTGGGGGGGGTTGATTGTTTGGTTTTCTTTTTTTTTTAACCCTACAAAGTTCTTGGTCTTAATGACCTTAAGAAAATGAATTGATTAGGCACACTATAAAATGCAATGGGTTTTTAATGGGCTGGCTTTCACTTTCACTGAATAGCAGCACCATACTGATGAATTCTTGCCTTGCTCACGAGGTAATATTTGATTTCATTTGATGACAGGAAATTCAGAAAAGGAATATGAATATGTTCACAAAGATTACTCAGGTCCTGTTATGAGGGTGATATATACGAGGGCTGTGTGAAGCTTTGGTCACTGATTTGATTCGGCAGAGATTCAGCCCAAATTGGCAGCCGAATCTCCAAATCCAAATTGAATCAGGAGACCTTTTATTCTCGCCAAATTGAATAGGAACCCTCCGAATTGATTCAGAGTGATTCGGAGAGATTCAATGATTTGGACATAGACACAGCTTTAAATGTTTTTTCTACATCCCTCAAGGTACCAGGCAGCTCATGTACACTGAAAAGATGGGGTGGATGGAGCCCCCCACAGAAGCTCAGGGTGGTCCCCAGCACGCTCGGTGGTGGACGCCCCCCTCTACCCCGCAGCATGGCAACTCATGCCTCCTGCATCTGGGGAGGGACCTGGGGTCCTCTCGTGGCCGATTGCTAAGCCAGTCCACTTCCAGCTTGCTTCCGGGTCTGCCACTGAGCACATGTGGGGGGAGCCCCATGCTCCTGTGGGACGCTTCATCCACCCCACTATCTCAGCATTCATGAGCCATGCCTGGTACCTCAAGGTATGTAGAAAAAATACTTAAATCTGTGTCTATGGCCAAATCGCTGATTCTCTGAATCAGCATTGAATCTTCAGATTTGGATTCAGCCAACTCAAAATCGGGACAGTGATCTGAATCAACTAATCAAATCACAGTCCCCTGAATCAGGCCGAACCCAAATCAAATACAGCCCTCTTTGAACACCCCTGATATATATCCATTTTAGTCTTCAACTGATTATAGGTCAGACTTAGAGAAATCCTGTGCTATTTCTCCTGTGTTACATTTTCAAACAGTGTTACAACTAATATGAGTCACTAATGCTTGCGAATGCCTCATGTTCTGGGTGCTAAACGGAGGTCTCTTAAAGATGATCAGCTTTGGAAAGTGCTGAGCCCTGCCCTTTGCAGATCAAGTCTCCTGGGTGTTTATTGGGCATCCAAAAATTGTGGCACCCCAAATCACCAGTTCTTTATAAAAGTGTAAGTCACAATCTAAGGCTCTGTTTCTAAATGTATTGTGAATGTTAAGGAAATTAAGCATTACTGTATTACTGGTTCATTGATGGTCAAATGAGGTGCTGACAAATGTGGAAAACAAAACAAAACAGTGCTTTACCATAAGAGGAATCACAACTGTTTGACCCAGCTGGCCTGGCACCGGTATAGCTCACACACTTCAGCAGGACTTTCGGGCTCTGTTATCTAATAGCTGAATCAGCTATTAGATAAAAATACCCAAAAGCCCTGCTGGACAAATGCTGGGTGGGCTGGGTCAAACTGACGTGATTCCTCTTCTGGGCATGCACTGTGCTTGGCATGGGGGTGCACTGAGCTGAAAGTAAAGCACTGTTATGCACTGGGGGATTTTTCTACATCTGTAAGCACCATATAAGGTGTCGCACCCCTAACGCCGGTGCACCCTTGACCTGCGAGCCTGGGTCGGCACGACCGGCTTGGCACGAGGAGGGGGATTTATGACCGGGCAGGTGGGTGATAACAGTGAGCAGGAGTCAGTATGATTTAAACACAGCGTGGTGGTTACACAGAAAAGGTTTATTTTACTTACGCTACTGATGGCTTGCAGCGTAGGCAGAGGAGTTGATTTATTCAGTTACAGCATGCAGATATCATGTTACCCAGCATTTACAGGGTGGGTAAGAGAGTTGCTTGTTACAAATTCCGAGCGATTCACATAAGCCGTTGCAGTCTGCAGATTACCGGGAGCTCTTGATAAGAAAGATAACACTAGAGATAGAAAGATAGACAGGCCAGCAAGATGGAGATACGCCAGAAAAAAAATACGTAGGCGGAGAGAAATATTCATGCACGATCCATTCTTCTTGAGTGTATACACAGTTTTGTGTTCTCTGCTTTTGAGTGTATACACAGTTCTGTGTTCTCTGCTTTGGGCGGAAGTTCTTTCAAAGTTATGTTAGGCGAAAGTGACACTAGCATAAAAAATTAATGAGTTGGCACTTGTGCTTTCTTTGTTTGCTCAGGTTTCAGAAAAAAGGGGGGTTATTTTTACTTGGGTGGTACTGGTTCTGTTTGGTCACAGGATGGTGCGCATAGCATATTTAATTTTACAACTTTACTAAAGTCAGCTAATCTCGTTACTATAGGTACTTTATCTTTTGTGCTGGGCCGTCAAGGTCATTTTCTCTCTCTCGTATGAGAAGCTCAAGCGATTTGAAATGAGGCACAGATAGGGGTGTGTATATGCAGCACTGTTAATACAGAGGGATAAATTACAATTACAGAGTTTGTTGTGTTAGCTTCTGACCTTTTGCCATCTGACCTTTTGGCCATCAGCATCTGAAATCAAAGACTTTGATCTTTGACATAAGGTATGATAAATGAATGACATTTTTAGAGCCAGTAAAAGAAGGTGTTTTCCTTTTCCTTCCCTGAAAGAATACAGCATTGAGATCCACTTGCCCATCAAATCCAAATCTAGAAAGTATTATTAAGATAGGAGATACAGAGATGGCTTCATCTTAAAGTGGTGCTACTTGCTTCTACATGACTGAATAACTGAAAACATTGATTTTTGGTACAGGTCTCCCATTGACCTCTTTTGGAATACCTTGCCTGTCTTCTGAGACCACTTAAGAACATCATTTGGGACCTACTGGCCATATCTAAAGCCCACCAAAGTCAGCAGGAATCATTCTACTGATTCCTGTGAGCTCTAGCTCAGTTTCTTCACTTAGAATATTTTATCTTAACTAAGTCATTCACAAACCAAAGACAGCAAACCTGAAACTAAATGGCTGTAAACTTACAGATACTGGCCCTGCTGTGCATCATCTATATTTAATAATATTAAGAGCTCCTCTAAAGAAGTAATATTCCTACTAGAAACTTGGCGTCTACTTTAGTCATGCTTCTTGATTCTCTATTAAAAGATCAGTTGTGTATATCACTGACAGCTTTATTATTATTTGACAGGGAGTGTCTGAAATTTAAGCAAAAGCACAGCAAGAAGACAAGAAGATTGAAAGCAACAGAGACAACATAAATTAAAAATGGGCATCCAGTGAGGCAGGCTGGACATTAGTAATGACAGACAGTGCTCAGTGAACCTCATTGCCCCAGAGGATTCTAACAATGCATTTGGGAGAAAGAAGAAAGAATCCAGCAGGGTCCTGGTACGACCAACTGAGTATATGCTGGCAGCTTATTTTGAACCATAAAAGCTGATAAGAAGTAATGCTTAAGTCACCCTTGAGTAGCCTAGACAGCCATTTTGTTCTCATAAGGGTTCTCTTGGATTAATGCTCATACTTTTTTTCCAATAACCATGATAATTCAGTGATTAACATTATTGCTTGCCAATTCTTGACCAGCTCATAAAGCAAGTTGAAAGAATGCTCCATTAACCACACCAAAAGGGAATATGCTTGGAGTCTGTAATTATGAATTATATGGGGGGGGGGGGAACTGAGCTCCACCCCTCTGAAGGCAACTGAATTTTTCTTTGTTTCTGTGTCTTTTGTATAGTGTCTCCTGCTGTTGCTGTGTTCTGTCATCCTAATAAAGTAGAACAATTCAAAAGCTGTTTGTTTTCTAGTCTTTAAGGATTTCCAAACCTTTTACATTTTAATTAGTACTGAAAACCCTAACTTAAAGATATAGTTACAGTCTGAAACAAAAAGGAAATAACTTGCTATCTTAGAGGTGGGTATTAAACATGGACAAGAGTGAAATATTTTGCTGTGTCCTGCAATCATGTAAAAATTGCAGTATTTTCACCTTGTGTCTATTTTTGGTTCTCCTGCACAAGCATTCTTTTCAGTCCTCAGAATAGTCATCCATCTGCCATGACTTGAAAAGCTTAGTCAAGTGAAAGCACTACAGAACCAGGTTAATCTTTTCAAATGTGCAGCTGAATCTCCCTATACCCCATAATGTGGCAAAACATCAAACATTCCTGAACACTGGCAACATATTTGTTATCTACTTCACAGCATCTTGAGGAGCAATAGATCAGAAAACAAAAGGCAAACAGAGCCCTGTTTTAAGCTGGTATAACATCAATGAGGTAAATGCAGTTCCTCGCACCAGGGCTGAATCTAGCTCTCAGGGGGCATGTTTACACAAGACACTAGAAGTGCAATAGACTAATTCTACTGTGCATTAGCACATCACAGTGAATTAGTCTAGTGTGCATTAGCATCACATAAAAACCTGCACCAGTGCTACTGCGCAGTAGGACCATTTATGAAGCATTAAACTACTAAACTTAATGCATCGTAATTACAGCACATTAATGCACATGAAAATATTCCCAGGTTATAGGGTCCAGTCCTTTCCCATCAGCCTTTGATGCCCCTAGCACTGAAAACAGTGGCAAAACTCTCATTGGCTTTATTTGGTGGTAGGGTCTGGATGTCTAAAGACAAAAGTATAAAAAAACCCAGGCAAATGAAATTCAATAAACTACATATCTTATAGCAAGAATGAGGAACATCATCTCTCTAATTCTTTCTCTCCAGACTAACAACAACACCCTTTGGGCGTGTCTACATGAGATGCTTTACTGAGCAGTAGCATAGTTTACTGTGCAGTAAGCATGCACATCTACACATGTGCATGCTTAGTGTTCAGTAAATGGAGCTACTTGTGAATAAATTTGCTACCTACAAATACAAGTAGCAAATTTACTTGTAAGTAGTTACTGTGCAGTAATGCACATGTAGAAACTAACAAGGAGAGGATTTGATCCCAGTCAGCCCTGCCACTAGGGGGCCAGCCTGAAGCGAGCCCCAAGATTATGGGACTGGGACCCTCTCCTGCCCCAGGTCTGGGCTGGCTGGGGCCCCTATGACAGCCCCAGCCTCAGGACCTTAAAAGCCTACAGGCATTTTGAGCCATGGGGAAAATGCGGGCACCCTGAGGCCACTCCAGGCCCCTGTGTCCCCCTGGGCATGCCACAGGCCAGCTGTGCCAGCTGTTACCTGTCAGCTCTGTGTTCTTGGGGAATCCTAGCACCGTACGCAGTCTGTATCAAAGGACTCACCTCTTTCCCCCCCCCACCCCTCCTCCCCGCCTGAACAAGAACTGACTAGAGGAAGGACTTACAAAAGACGATGAAGATGCAGTGGGAGGGGCACCTAAATCCCTCCAGACAAGGGTGATAGGAGTGAAGCAGCTCCCCTGGTCTCAGTTACATTGGAGATGGAACCGGATGACAACTCATGTAAATGGGAGATGGGACAGGAAAGCACCTTCATCAGCATGCAGGATGGAGAACAGGGATTCCAAAGCGAGGACTGCACTGAACTCTGGGACCAGAGAAGCAGGGGAGCTCTGCATGATGGGGGATCTCTGCTCCAAATGCTAATCAACCCACATCTACAAACACCCAGCTCACCATTTATCAGACCAATTTTAGTAATGACTCCTGTACTGGTATCCAAAACACTGTATCTGCCTGTCTGTATTGCGAGCTCCCTCAAAGTAATGCCACCCATAGCCAGGACTGATCAGTTGCTATTATCCAGCATATGAGCCATCATTTACCCATAAACAAACCTAGTGTTCTCCCTTGAGCCATTGCTAGTTCTCTCCAAAAACTCCTACCCAAGCTCAAGTTTCTGTCCTTGTGCTTGGATCCAAAACCTGCACCAGATCCACTCCTTTTCTGTTTGTAATCCCTCCACTGGTCATGCTGAGGGCTCTGCCTATCTATAAGCTCCAACAAACACCTGGGAACCTCAACTGGTTCAAGCTTCGCTGAGTGGTGAGATCCTAATTCTCTCTCTCTCTGACTCCAGCAACCTGACTTTTGTTCTCTTACTCCAGGCACAGCTTTCTAAACCTGACTTTTGCTGAACAGACTTGAGCTAGACTTCCCCAAATATCTAACTGAAAGTATATAATATTGTAACTGTTTTATTTGTCTCTCTTGTATGGCTATTACTACTGGTATTATCATAAGTTCATATACCTGGCAATAAATAACTTTTATGGTCAAGCTGGTTGCTATACTCTCTCTCTCTGAGCCTCACTTACTCTTCCTTCCTCTTGACCTCCCCATTTGCTCTGCAGCAATGCTTCTTTTACCTAAGCCAACGATCCCTGTAATGCCCCAAACTACGGTGGGGTCTGCTTATCAAGGGATTTACTAGAAGGACCACTGCAACAAGTACTGAGTTTTGAGGTGCCTGAGGATATCAGCTGAAAGTGCTGATCAGATCTAGCCTGCTCAGATGTACTCTGTTAGTGTGTATGTATGTGTGTCTAACTGATGAACTGAGTTCAAGGCACATGAGGGTGTCAGCCTATCAATGTTGAATAACCCAACCTGACTCAGATGCACTCTGTTAACCCATATGCTTGTGTCTGATTGCATTTAATTGTTGCCCTGATGAACTGAGTTCAAGGCACATGGGGGTGCTAGCCTGTCAATGCTGAATAACCCGGCCTGGCTCAGGCATGCCCTGTTAACCTGTATGTATATGTGCATATATGTGTTTGATTAATTTGCTGGTTGGAGGAACCCAGCCCCACTGAAACTGAGTCCTGCAAGATAGCTCCACTGGGGGGTGAGGACTTGCAGAAGGGAAAGATACAACTACATATAGAAAGGCAAGTAACACAAGCAGCACATTGATAGAATTACAGAGACCCCAGAAATGTACCCCTGATAAATGAGCATACCCCAAAGTGACGGGCAAATCTGATAACACAGCCTGCCTGAAACCCAGCACTGCTGACTTCAGTGCCACGCAGCTGCCAGGTCCATGCAGTCCAGGCCTGGAGGGAGCTGCAGGTGCCTGCCAGGCCTGCCAGCACCCAAGCAGGCAGGCAGGCAGGCAGCAGGCAGCTCCTAGATGGCAGAGCCAGCTCCAGCTGCCCTCAGCCAACCCCCAGCAGTTAGCTTGTGGCCTGCAGGTGCTGTAGGGCAATGCCTTGCCATGTAGTTCCCGGTCCCACACAATGCCTCTGTGCTGGGCACTGCAGGCAGCTGCCCAGGCCCAGCAGCACAGGGACAGCCACGCAGAGGCCTGGAGAGCCGGCGTGGAAGCCCTGATGGCCTTGTCATCACCCATGTCAGTGCCTGCCACCCAGGGCCCCAACAGGTCACAGGAGGAGACTGGAGACTGTGGGGCAAGGAGGAAGTGCAGCGCCAGTTCACATGGAATGGGCACACAGAGGAACTTATCAATGCTAGCGGAACTCATCACATGCAGAGAAACTCATCAATGCCAGCAACAATGTCCTCCTTGGCTGCAGAAGGAAGGGACGTGTAGCACAGCCACAGGTAACCCTCCAAGTAGCAGAGAAGGTTCTGGGGCAGCCTGGGCTTGTCAGTTCAATCCCACACCAGCTGGGCAGGTACATCTGGGCCACCATAGGGATCAGCAGCAGGGCATAGTGGGCTGAGCACCCATTGGTCCACACAAACAGCTCCTCAGGAAGCACCCAGGACACATGCAGCAAAGGCATGCTTGGGGCACATTGCCACCATGGGGGGGGGGCCTGGCCCTGGGGCACCTCCCCAGAGAGCACCCTGAGGAAAGAGCAGGGGCATGAGCAGCTCTCCATCCTGGTCATCTGGCAGCCCCATGCCCCATAAGCCTGGGCGCTGTGGCTGTGGCAGCAGTACAGGAAACAGGCTGGTCTGCAGGAGAAAAGAGGGAGCATCGGGGTCTGGAGCCATGGCAGCAGTTGCTGCCAGAAGCCTGGCCTGTTCTGCCCTGGGAATGGGCAGTGGCCCACCTGACCCTACAGAGTGAGCATAGAGAGGGGGTTTTGTCAGCAGCTGCCTGGGCCCAGGCCTGCTCACCTGACTTACCATGGTCCCTGGGTATCCATGCATACCCAGTCCCTGATCTGAGGCCAGGCAGCACATGGCTCTGGTACAGAGCATCTTATCTGAGAAGTGTTGCCAACTCTCACAAACAGCTTCTTTCTCATGGCTCTGCAGCTGCACATGGGGAAGAGGCCACAGTTGGCAGCTGGAATGCAAACTCAGGATCCCCATCACCCATAGCCAGAGCACTGCAGATGTGCCAGTTCTGCAGGAGGAGGACCTAGGACAGCACCCTCCTCCTGGACCATCTGGTGATGGCATGGGAGAACCATCTGGTGGACACATGGGCCTGGTGGGTCGAAGACGTGGCCTACCAGGACAGGTAGCAGGCAGAGGACATGGCCCAAGAGGAGGTGCAGGACCAGTACAAGAAGGCACAGGACAAGGCATACCAAGTGTTCTGGGCACAGCTCCTGGTCCTGGAGTGTGAGTGGGTGGAGAGGCTCTGTTTGTTGGGGAAGACAGAGAGGGGGGTTCTGTTTGATGTTAAGAAAATAAAAACTAGTTCTTCTGAGAAATATCTACAGTAAGTGTGGTGCTGGGAACGGGCAGGGGGGTAGAGGGTCCATGGGTGGCTGTCCAGGTGGGCTACAAAGTGTGCAGAAGGAGGTGGACAGACAACACTTCTCATACCTGGTGCTCTGGCCCCTAGGGACAGATGTATGGTTCTCCCAGGGCCTTGGCAGGGGTGGTGCACCACTGTCACTGCCACCACAACTGGTGCTCCTAATTCCAGGCATCCTCCACCCACTGTGCCTCCTCCAGAAGAGCTCCCCCTAGGCATGCATTAGGGCTGGCAGGGTGGAGTTGTAAAAGATGTGGATATTGTGGGCACTACCCACCCAGCTGGCACTCATGTTTGTGAAGGCACTGCAGTGGCCAATGACAGGCACAACGAATGGAGTGAAAGCCCCTCCAGCTACAGCAAAGGTAGTCACTGTGGGGTGGGCAGGTGATGGGGATGTGAGTCCTGTCCTGGGCCCCAATGCACTGGGAAAATCCCAGGGCATGGAACCCAGCCACCACTACCAGGGAGTCATGCACCTGGAACACTATGTGCCCCACCATGTGTCCTGCAGGGCGCCACACACCTCCAGTGTGGGCTTCCCAGCAGTGGCCTGGGCCACCTCAAAGAGATGGCCCACATAGCAGAGGTCAGCAGGAATGGCCAGTTTGAGCAAGTTGAGGACTAACCAGGTGTCTGCAAGGAGGGGCACCACATGGTGGTAAAAGCCATATGGCCAGAGCTCCTCCAGGTGTCCTAGAAGGTGGCCCAAGTCATGTAGAATGCCTCCACCCACTGCTCATCATTCCAGGTCTGATAGATAATGTGCAACCATCAGTTCTGGTTGACCCAGTGGGCCCAGAGGCAGCTGGAGACCCAAAAGAGCAAGGGCAGCCCTGGCAGTAGCATCCAGCAGCCCATTGTCAACATCCCTGCTGGGGTATGTCAAGCTGGGTGGGCTCCAGATGACAGATGCACAGCCCTGGTCACTGCATGTAGGGGAGCCATAAGGGCCCAGATGACCATGGGCCAGCTGGCAGTCAGCACAGTGGGCCAGAAGGGCCAGCATGGTGGCCAGCAGGAGCCCAGGGTATTGGACACTGCTGTCAGGGGCAGGGGCTGGAGCAGCCATGGCATGGGAAGACAGAGGCAGCAAAGAGAAAACTGCTGCATGCTGCTTCTACACTGTGCATGCCAGAGAAGTGGCTGGCCACGGAGCAGAGAGCAGAGCTGCCTTTTCAAGATAGTTGGCAGCTGCTGGCAGCTGCAGCCAGAACCTCAAGCTCCCCCTGGTGGCAGCAGGGACTCATTGCAGGGCCACAGGAAGGAGCACCAGTTTGCTGCTAAGAGCACCAAATCTCCTGCCATGTCCCTGCATGTGTAGACACCTATGCAGGAGCATTTACTTGCAGATAAACTAATCTTAGACAAAATGCATGTGTAGACATGCCCTTTGAGTAAAGGGCCATGGTTTTGTTCTGTGTTTGTACAGTACCTAGCAGTAGCTAGCACAATAGGGACTTTACCCATGGCAGGGGCTCCATAAAGCTATTGCAATGTAAATAAAAACTAACAACTAGTGCAGAGGAATTAAACAGTTTAATCACTATTATCCATACTCTGAAGCACATCTCTCCTGAAACACCTTCCTCATTCACCTGTTATGGTTCAGACACTGCAGCTTTGATAGTTAGTCTATCTACACCCCTTCTTTGAAGTGCAGGAAGATCACCTGCAAGACAGTGGACATGTCTACAGAGGGAATTAATGCAGCTGAAAATATAGTAATTTACTCTGCCATCAGCTAGTACCTGTGTCTGAGGGGACTATCCTATGCTTAAGTAAATTAATCTACTTGCACATGTAGACAGTGACACTTCATTGTGCAGTAAAGTGCATGTGTAGATGCACCCAGTTCTAATAAGAACTATACATCTGTAGGGATACCAGGTCTGAGTGTAGACTATAAAAACTTAAATGTGATTTGCCAAACAGCTACAATCATAAGAATTGTATTTAAGTAATTGATAGGTATTATAGCCTTGACTACCTTAGCTAAGGTGCCTGCTTCAGAATAATGGGCTAAAGCCTTAGCTGGAATACACAGGGGTAGATCCAGCCTAGTATACATATAAGGCACTGGTTCTCAACCTTTTTTGACTTGGGGCACCCCCCGTAGGATTTAAGGAAGCCCTCATTGGCCTCAAGGCACCCCTCCAACTTCTGTGAAATGGATGATGCCAGTTTTTAAAAAATAATTTATATATTACAGAGCTTACCTCCTTACACAGGGGCTGTTCAATAAAGGTGGGAGATTATCCAAACAGGGACAAGCCTAAACCTGGCTTATTTGCTTAGTTTATTTGCTTATCTCCTCACTTCTCACAGCACCCTTTGAAGTATATGGCTGCACCTCAGGGTTCCCTGGCATCCAAATTGAGAATCACTGCTTCCCTGCTAGTCTTCTCCTGCTGTTGAACTGCCTTAAGAGGTTCAGTCAGTCTGGTGGTATGACTGTTCAAACAGGCAGTTCAAACAGGAGTGCCAGTCAACTAACCACGGCCCAGATTCCAAAAGGTATTTGAGATGTCTCACATACCACCAAAATCAATAGGAAGCCAGGTCCCTATGCAAGACACCTCAAATACCTTAATAGATCCATCCCCAGACCAGAGTAGTCTGAAAAAGCATTCATTTACACCAGTCCATTTTGAACAGCTCAAAAGGGACCAAAATGCAATCATAGGAGCCCCTGCCTGCAACAGTGGTGAGCATTGCTGCTTTCCAAGCAGCAGATCTACGTTTGATTCCTGGCCAGCACACTTGTGCTCCCCTTTCTGCTTACCTTCCCCCTTTGCTTCTCTTCTTGGTCCCCCAAGGCTCAGTCCTTGGGCCAGTTCTGTTCAGTATCTTCATCAGCAACCTGGATGAGGGCATGGAAAGCACTGTCTAAATTCACAGATGACACCAAACTATGGGATGAAGTAAACACACTAATGGGAAGAAATCGAATCCAGGCAGACCTGGACAGGTTAGAGAAGTGGGAAGAGAACAAAAGGATGAAGTTCAACAAGGAGAAGTGCAAGGTGCTGCACCTACGGAGAGGGAATCACCAGTACACCTATAGGCCGGGGTGTGACTTTCTCAGCAGGACAGCGGTAGAAAGAGATCTTGGAGTTGTTGTCGACTCCAAGATGAATATGAGTCAATGTGACAAAGTAATTAGCAAAGCTAACCACACTTTGTCATGCATTAATAGGTGCATCACGAACACGGAGGTGATGCTCCCCCTCTAGCTGCAGTGTGACCAGTGCTGCATAGAGTACTGCATCCATTTCTGGGCACAGCAATTCAAGAAGGATGAGAGCAACCTTGAGAGGGTCCAGAGGGCCACTTGTATGTTTAGAGGCCTGTAGGGAAGGCTTTATGAGGAAAGGCTGAGAGACCTGGACCTTTTCAGCCTCCACAACAGAAGGCTGAGGGGGATCTTGTGGCAGTGTACAAGTTCACCAGTGGGGGTGGGCAGCAGGGACTAGGAGATGCTGTGCACCAGAACACCACTTGAAATAACCAGAAACAATGACCACAAACTAATAAACAGCAGATTTAGGTTTATCTGAATCAGAATCTGGAATGGGCTTCCAAAGGAGGTAGTGCTCTCCCCTGCCTTTGGGGTCTTCAAGAAAAGACTGGACAAGCACCTGGCTGGGGTCACATGACCCCAGCACTTTTTTCTGCCACTTGCAGGGGGTCGGACTCCTCACCTCAGGGGCACACCAGATTCTGGCAGGGCTCCAGTATGCTCCTGAGGCTAGGAGCAGCCATACATTCAATGTAAGCATGAAAGGAAACAGCCACAATGTCATTACACGTATTTTACATGATAACTTTGTGTTTTATTCCCTATTTTAACTGCATGTGGCCAGGTTACTACTTAAGATGCAAGTAACTGGTTAATCACATCTTAAGTGTAACATCTGCCAGGGGCCTTATAGATTAACAAAAGTAGAGATATAGATATAAATATATTAGGGGTGCACCAATAGAGATTTTGGGGACCAATACCAACAGCTGATATATAAGGAGGCATATTGACCAATACTGATCTGATCTCCTATATAGCTGCCTCCAGGTGGTACATCTGTTCTGGTGGAAGGGGAGGGGTGAGGGGACAGATCACTGCCCACCATGGTGAGGGAGGGAGAGGGCAGAGGCAGACACTGCCCAGGGAGGGGAAGGGGCACAAGACGGAGGCGCAGCTTATCGGGGGCAGGGGGGAAGGGCAGCTCCCAACACTGCTTGCATCCTGGGAGGGTAGGGGGGCACATATGCCCCTGGATCTGTGCAGGGTGGGGGGGCAGGCTAAAGACAGCACTGTGCGGGGCTATTCTCAGCAGAGGCTGGGCTAGGAGTGGACACCAGGAGCGCTGGGAGGGGCTGCAACCACCCCAAAATTTCACTGCAGCTCCACTCCCAGTACTGCTGCTGCCACCAGCTGCCTGGCACAGCCTCAGTTCTTCCCAGTGCATGGGTGGAGGTGGGACATAGAGCTGAGCTGTGCCATGCTCTGAGCCCAGCCCCAGCCAAGAATAGCCCTGTGCAGCACCAGCTTCATCCTGCCACACCTAGATCTTGGGGGGTGGGGGTCAGTGATAGGAACTGCCCACCCAACACCCGCATCTCCATCCTGCACCCCTGCCTCTCCATAGGCAGCACCTGCCCCCTCCTTCCCTCACCGCAGGGGGTGTTGAACTGCCCCCCTACACCCCTTCCCTCCTCCCTCCCCTTCCCTTCCAGCTTACCAGCTAGAAGAAGCTCTACACACTGCCAGCTCTGCTCTGTGCTGCACTGCAGCTGTGTGCAGCACAGGCATTTATCAGCCAAATTATCGGCCCCATTCCATTGATATCCAATACAGCAAATTTTCTTTATATCAGTACCAATCCAATGTCAGAACAATGTATCGGTGCACTTCTAATACACACACACAGAGTAGCAAATTCCCCATCAAGAATAACAGGGCGGCGGGGAGTGGGTCCAGCCCCACTTCCCCTGCAGCTTTGTGTCCACACCCCCCAGATGCTTCAGGTCTGGCCCTGCTCCATGCCCCTCCGCCACAGCTGCTTTGGATCTGGCCTCACTCTACCTCCTCCCCCCTCAGCTTTAGCTCCAGTCCCACTCCTCCCCTCCCCCTGTGCTGCTTCAGGTCTGACCCCACTCCCCCCTCACAGCTTCGGGTCCGACTCTGCTCCCCCCCCTCCCTGCCACCTTGGGTCTAGCCCCGCTCCCCCCTCACTGCTCTGAGTTCACCTGGCCTGCATCCACCTGCCTCCCCACTCCCCTTGCTCGCTGCCCACCACCTCCCCCTCCCTGTTCTGGGGGGCATCCTGGTCAGGCAGTGTGGGGGGTGCTGCCACCATGATCCCCCCTTCTTTGCCATCAGGCAGAGAGGCAGGGGAGAGGCCCCGCTGCTCGGCCCGCCAGGGCATGTTTGCCGTCGCCACAAACTTGCCCAGCAGTGGCACAAACTTGGGCCCACACAGCCCAGGCCATGCAGCCAATCGCCGCCTGTCCTCTCAGCGGTGCATGCACAGTTGGCCAAAACCATTATGGACAGACAGACGGACAGACTAAGTCTTTTATTATATTATAATAGAGAGAGAGAGAATAAGATTTCATGGGCTGAAGCTCACTTCATCAGATGCTGCCATCAGATGAAGTGAGTGTCAGTAAATCTACCCTACCTTCTACTTTACCCTCTTTTCTCTGATATGAGGCAGTACCATGGGTGTAGGCCACCCAAAGTCAGTATGTTGGCTCTGTGCCATGGGAGGATTTCTTTATGAGAAGGTTAAATCAGCCAAGTATATTAAACTAGTATATTTACATTAAGGTTACCCATTATCTCTCTTTTTGTTAAAGTGCCCTACTTTTCTATTTGAGAATCCTACTGTGGTCTGTAGAGCTTACTATCATCTGAACCCCTCATGAGATTACTTACTAATATTATAAAAACAGGCAAGAGAGGCTTTGTGAATATACAGTTTAAGCAAATCTAGGCACTGTATTACCGCAGTGATCAAAATAGCTGTGGCACAAGAACACTTATTTCATTAATTTCAACTACAGATAAGTATTCACTTACCCAAATGAAAGGCAGATACCATACATTTGTCATATTCCATTACCATAATAGTTCTTCTCCTATCAAATGTTTCCTTTAGGCCACATATATTCATTACACAGCATGATGGGTATTTTGTAGACTGCTTCACTTTAGCTACAAAGGCACAAAGTGCTGGAGTTCCAGAAAAGCCTGCACGCTGTGCAAAATAATATTTCCCATTTTAGAAGCACTAGAGCTGAAAAATCTATTCAAGCAAACTACAAAGTCATCCTGTTCAAGAAGATGTTCTCTTAGACGTTGGCGATTTATTTTTTATGAGTTTGTGAAGACTTTATAAAGAGCAGCTTAAAAAAAAGTTTTACTGCCCTGGAGAAGGCAATTTTAAATGCATCAGACACCTTGCAGAATGCACTTATTAGAAGAAGCAGCACTAATATTTAACAATAGCACCAATATTTAACAACATGTTCAAAACATAAATACATTAATGAATATACAATTTTCTTTGTTTGACTGTGTTCTAACCTATGCCATTGCAATCAAGCCATCAGGGCCCAGTTGTTAATGTACAGAGACAGAAAAAAGGCAAAAAAAAAAAAAAAAAAAAAAATGAAGTTCTGCAACAAAAAATATGCAACATTTCCAAATCCTCTCCCTTGAACAAAGCCCCAGGAGCATATTGGAAGTATCAAGTGCGTAAGATTATTCAGTGGACATATCTAAATCAAGTACTAAATAAATGCGCAGTAACCAGAGTTACTGTTTCGCCAGCAAATGACTTTTTAGTGACACTACTGCACAGTAGCCTAATAATACTGTGCAGTAGCATATTAGCACTTTGTGCTGTGACACACTACTGCGCAATATTACTCAGCTACTGCACAGTGTGTAAGGATTAGAGAATCTGGGTTCTAATGAACTGAACTTGAAGTCTGACACAGGAGTGCTAGTAAGAGACTGCCCATTGCCATCACCTGACCTAGGTCAAAGATATAATAGTTAATAGTCCCATTCCATAGCAGAGGTCAGTATTGCACAAACTTCATAGGTTGCTATGGCAACAAAAATGGTTAACATATGCAGAGAAATCTCACTTTAGGATATACAATGTTAGCAAAACCTCTCTGAAAATACTACCAGAGCGCATGGAAAATAGTCAGTTCTAATATTTGCCTTTCAGTTTCCCTGTCCCTGTGTAACTGAGAGCTAGTCTTAAAGGCCTATGCCCTTTACCCCAATAGCACTTTGTCTCATACTCTGTGCAAGTCGCTGACTTAAATGAAGTTGCACAGGGTTATACCCTGTGCAGAATCTGGCCATTTGTCTTCACATTCTCTCCCTTGTGTGAGTTTATCCTTGCTCAAAGGGTTTCTAAGACACCTGGGCTTCAGCTTATTCACTTTTTCATGAATTGTTGTGCTTTCCTACCTTCAAATAGTTCCTCAAGTGTGCCTCCTTCCTGTCTGTTTAATTCCAGCCCTGGTAAATCCACTTCCACCTCAGTGTTTTCTGCAAATCCATCAAGCACTTAGATGAGTCATTCAGTACATACATTTTAACCTAGTCAGTCAGCCTTGTCATTGCATTTACTTTAGATTCTTGCACTTTACTGAGTAGAGCAATTTGCTGAAGCAAAAATCTGGGGTAAGCTTCCACAGCAGTGAACAGTCAGACAGCTACAGAGCTCCCATTGACACTGATGAGCCTTGAGGCAAAGTTCCATGAAACAGTTTGAATAAGCCTTGCCTATTTCCTTTGGATACATTTTATGTTTCTGCCTTTTACTAGTGGTTAATAAGGTTACCATTTCCATTTGCTCCCACACAGAGGTTCCTGTGTCCTCCCTGTGACCGACCTCTTTTTTTTTTTTCCATAGGGCAGCTGGAAGGGAATTCCAGAAGCCATCTAGTATGACCGCCTGCCTGAGGCAGGATCATCCCTATTCAAAACATCTTATACAAATCCATTGTCTAACCTATTAGCAAAACTACACAGTCAACCCTAACAAAAGTGTAGGACATAACACCTTAACCTGACATAGTTAAAAGAGGGGGACCATAGTTTCATAGTTGTAGGATTGGAAGGGACCTGAGCAGATCATCAAGTCCGACCCCCTGCCATGGCAGGAAAGAGTACATCTAGCCTCCTCTTAAAGCCCCCCAGGGTAGGAGCCAGCACCACTTCTCTTGGAAGTTAGTTCCAGACCCTAGCCGTCCTGACCGTGAAGTAGCGCCTCCTGATGTCTAGCCTAAATCTACCCTCTGCCGGCTTGTGACCATTATTCCTGGCAGTGTTCGGGGGAACAGGGACTCCCCCAATGCCTGCTGGTCCCCTCTGACTAGTTTGTAACAAACCACTAGATCCCCCCTCAGCCTTCTTTTGTGGAGGCTGAATAGGTTCAGGTCCCGTAGCCTCTCCTCGTAGGGCCTGCCCTGCTGTCCCCTGATCATGCAAGTGGCCCTCCTCTGGACCCTCTCCATGATGTTAACTTCCCTGTTGAAGTGCGGTGCCTAGAACTGGATGCAGTATTCCAACTGCGGTCTGACCAGTGCCGCATAGAAGGGGAGGATCACCTCCTTGGACCTGCTTAAGATTCATCTGTGGATGCATGACAAGGTACGGTTGGCCTTCCTGACTGCATCCCCACACTGCCGGCCCATGTTCACCTTGGCATCAATGACGAATCCAAGATCCTTTTCTGCCTCTGTAATGACGAGAGCAGAGTTCCCCAGCCTGTAGGTATGGTGCTGATTGTTCCTCCCGAGGTGCATCACCTTGCACTTATCAGTGTTGAATCCCATCCTATTCTCATCCACCCACCCCTGTAACCTGTCTAGGTCTGATTGCAGCCTATTCCTCCCTTCTAGCATGCCCACATCCCCCCACATCGTAGTGTCATCAGCAAATTTGAACAGGGTGCTATTTAAACCTTCGTCCAAGTCACTGATGGATATGTTGAACAGTGCGGGCCCGAGGACCGAGCCCTGCGGAACCCCACTGCCCACATCCCTCCAGGTCGAAAATGACCCATCCACTACCACTCTCTGGGTGCGGCCCTTCAGCCAGTTGGCGACCCATTTGACTGTGCAGTTGTCGACACCACAGTCCCCCAGTTTTTTAATGAGAATGGGGTGAGAGACAGTGTCGAAGGCCTTCCTAAAGTCCAGAAAGACTATGTCCACTGCTACCCCTGCATCCAAGGATTTGGTGACCTGGTCATAGAAGGCCACCAGGTTGGTCTGACAGGACCTGCCTCTAATGAACCCGTGTTGGTTGCCCCATAGCAGGCCACATCCTGCTGTTGCAAAGTTGTTCAAAAATGCTCAAAAGGAAGGAGGGCAGGGTAGCAGAGAAGAAATAATTGTTATGGAGATGTTGAATACTCATCGTTAGGGAGATGTTGAATTCTTCAGTCTTGAACAATGATTATTGGACATGTGGGGAACTGAGCTAGAGTCAATTTAGATTAAAGAAGACAACATGTCTATACTGCTCCTAGATGTTAACTCTGTGAGAGATCTTGTGTATGACCTCATGAGCAGATCCTCTCTGAAAATTAGATGCAGTGTATAAAGAACCAAGAGAAAGTCCATCATTCTATTAAACTGAGCTTCAATTTCCCCAGCATCCAGGCACACCGCAGAACCAACTACCATTTCTATATTTTCCCCCTGAACTGTTGCTTGTGCTAGGAATGCCCCATCTCTACTCATGTGCTGGTCCATCAGTCATTTTGACAAGTCAGAGCAAGGTGTCTTCCAGGTGTCATGAATTGTTGTAAAAAACTACAGTGCAATATGCAGCTGACATTTCCTGCTTCCTCACATGGATGTAGACAGACGGAAGGGACACCTGCCAGAGTGCAAAGCTCAATTGCTTGGTGGCATCATTTTGTATATACATACAAGAGTTGTTTTCGTCTTCATTGACTCTTTAATTAACTGATTGTCAGATATCTATACCAGCATTGCCTGCATTAGGCCTGCCATTTTTACACAATACAATAGGCATCTTGTGGAATTTTGAAAATACTGCAGGCAAGAATTGATGGGCTGTACAGATTCTGATCTCCTAAAAACACCATGATGATCCGGGCCAAGAAGTCACAATATCTGAGGGGAGGGCAAGGGAGCAACATGCAGACTGAACAAACTGCAGACCTCAGAATGACTCAAATCAAAAACATTAACCTGCTCAGATACAACCACCATATCCCTGGTAAAAATCAAAGCCATGCAAAGCAGAAAAATTGCCCAATCAGTTTTCATAATTCAATATACTCACTACTGTGAGTAGGACCTAGACTGCCAGGATATTTTTTGTGATTCCAAAAAAAGGGCCACTTTGCCACTCTGCACTTTTGTGCCAACCACTTTCAGGACTGCATGTCTTCATACTCTGAGCAGAGGGTCTTTTCCTCTTAACAAGTCACAAAGCTTATAATTGTGAGGTCTTTTGGGTGTCAGATGCTGGCCAACCTGCAGCGCACATGCCATAAGTGGTGCAGGCACACAATCATCAGAAAGGAAGCAGGAAACACAGTGGTAAACTGGGCAGGGAATAGAAAGCAGAACCACAGATCAGGCAGCTGAAAGGGATCAAACTGGCATTGGAGGAGGGTTCAAGGCTTAATTTGTGACATGCCTGCCGTGGTTTATTGTGGAAAAGCTACTGCATCACCCTCCTCTTCACAGCTCCCTACTGGGTCCACTTTCTCTATTACAGCCAAGGTAAGCGCTTTCCTTCAATTTCACTACCCTACATGGCTTATCCCTTCCCTAATTATCATTCAGTATTCACTATTGAGAGATCACTTCCTGCTCATAAGGCATGAGCACCATCTGCATGGTAATTTTCAAACTAGCTCCTTAATGTTGTCTCCCATATATCCCTCACACCTGAGAGAAGCCCTTCTTATACATCAGAAAAGCCACTTCATGATTCTCCTTCAGTTTCTTCCTTACCTCTCTCATTTGCCACAATGCCTGCAAAAAACTGACAACAGCTGAGCTGCTGTAGGTCCGACACTACTGTTCATCATCTTGATTAATACAGCTTCATTGTGCCCCTGGGCCCACTGTCTGTCTACATCTGCTTGTTGTTTCTTCTCTTAGCTTGTAAGCTTTTTACAGCAGGGACCATTATTTATTCTGTTTTATAATTTCCTTCTTTCCTTCAGCAATCCTTCAACATATGAGAATGACGGTCTTCCATGATTGTCTTATTTGTGTGTCCAAAGATGGCTGTAGAGATTTATCTTGGATCAACTGTCTCTACTGCAGCTCAGACATGGGTTTCTGTGTAGGGTAGGTTGTGCTGGATTCTTGATTTGGTATGTAACGTGCTGATTCTGCCTCTCCTGCTTTTCCATCTACTGTTGTTGATGTGAAATTTCAAAGTACAGAAAACCCTGCAGCAGACTCTTCCTCCATTTGGGGTGGTCCTGGGCAGTAGTCTCCCATGAATTGACAATGATGTTGCATTTTTTCAAACTGGCCTTGGGGATATCCCCGAAGCACTTTCTCTACCCTCCTCTTGAGCATACCCTTTGGCTGAGCTGGGAAAATAAGACCTGCATCAGGAGTCTGGAGTTGGATATCCAAATGATGTGGCCAGCCCAACGAAGTTGATGTTGGGTGATCATTGCCTTGATATTTGTGGTTTTTCCTTCCAGGAGGACTATAACATTGCTGCAACTGTCTTCCCACTGGATTCAAAGGATCTTCCGCAGGCAGCATTGATGGTACTTCTCCAACAACTTTAGATGTCCCTGTACGTTGTCAATGTCCCAGCTCTGTACAGCAAGGTGGAGATCATGACTGCTTGATAAACCATAAGCTTGGTTTCGGATCTGATGTTGTGATTTTTGAACACCCATTTCTTCAGGCTTCCAAAGGCTGCACTTGGACATTTGAGGCAATGTTGGATTTCTTCAAATGTCAGCCTTCTGCAAGAGATGGCTTCCAAGGTATGGAAAATACTCACCATTCTCCAAAGTCTCACCGTGGATCTGTATTACCAGAACTGTTCATTAGGAGCTTGGTGGATAAACTTAGTCTTTGGAATGTTTAGCATCAGTTCCATTTTCTCATATGCCTTGGTAAAGACATTGATTTCATAGACATTAGGGCTGGAAGGGACCTCGGGAGATCATCGAGTCCAGCCCCCTGCCCAAAGGGCAGGAAGTCAGCTGGGGTCATAGGATCCCAGCAAGATAAGCATCCAATTTACTCTTGAAGGTGTTCAATGTAGGTGCTTGAACCACCTCCGCTGGCAGACTGTTCCAGACCTTGGGGGCTTGGACAGCAAAGCAATTCTTCCTTATGTCCAGCCTGAAACGGTCTTGCAGGAGTTTGTGACCATTCGACCTCGTCATCCCTTGGGGCGCTCTGGTGAACAGACGTTCCCCCAGATCCTGGTGGTCACCCCTGATAAACTTATAGGTGGCCATCAGATCACCCCTGAGCCTGCGCTTTTCCAGGCTAAAGAGTCCCATGGCTCTCAGCCTGTCAACGTAAGATCCGTTTTCCTGACCTCTGATCATGCGCGTGGCTCTCCTCTGGACTCTCTCAAGCTTCTCCACATCCTTTTTGAATTGTGGAGCCCAAAACTGGACGCAGTACTCCAGCTGCGGCCTCACCAAGGCCGAGTACAAGGGGAGAATGATGTCCCGGGATTTGCTCGAGAAGCATCTATGGATGCAAGCTAGCGTTTTGGTCACTTTACTAGCCACAGCATCGCACTGCAGGCTCATGTTCATCTTGTGGTCAATGATGACCCCCAAGTCTCTTTCTTCTGTAGTGCTATCCAACGTACCACTGCCGAGCCTATAAGGATGCTGCAGGTTTTTCCTCCCAAGGTGGAGAACCTTGCATTTTTTGGTGTTAAACACCATCAGGTTCTCATCCGCCCACTTGCTGAGCTTGTCCAGGTCAGCCTGGATCACCCGCCTATCTTCTGGCGTGGATGCTTTGCCCCAAAGTTTGGTGTCATCGGCGAACTTGGCCAGTCCACTCCTGACTCCAATGTCAACATCATTAATGAAGATGTTGAACAGGATGGGTCCCAGGACAGAGCCTTGAGGGACCCCACTGGTCACAGGGCACCACGATGAGTGACTGCCATCGATTACAACCCTCTGGGTCCAACCACGGAGCCAGTTTCCCAGCCAGCCGATCATGGTGGAGCCAAGGCCACAACTGGCCAGTTTGGCCAAGAGGTGATTGTGGGATACCAGATCAAAGGCTTTTTTGAAGTCAAGATATATGACATCAGTCTCTTCTCCCTTGTCCAGGTGATAGGTCACCTGGTCATAGAAGGAAATGAGATTGGTCAAACAAGACCTACCCGCAACAAACCCGTGCTGGCTATCCCTCAGGATGTTAGCCTGGGCCAGTCCCTCAAGGACGGCCTCCTTAATAAACTTTTCTAAGATCTTCCCCAGGAAAGATTGCCTGAAGGTCTGCTTCTGAGTGAGCACACACTCCAGCATTTTCAGCATACTGGAGCTCAATGATTGAGGCCTGAGTGGTCTTGGTTTTGATTCTGAGTCAGCTGAAGTTTAACAGCTTACAATCCACTTAACAGGTTAGCTTCACCTCAGCTGGAAGCTTGTTGGCAGTCAGATGTAGTATCATGGCTAGGAATATTGAGAAGAGTATTGAAGCAATGATGCTTAACTCCTGTTTTAACCTCAAAGGAATCTGTGACAGATCCAATACTGGGAACCACCACTCATATGCCATCATGGAACAGGCAGAGAATGGTGACAAATTTCAGTGGGAATCCATATTTCAGAAGGATGCTCCACAACACTTCGACTGACAGAGTTAAAAGCTTTTGTGACATCAAAGAAGGCCGTGTAGAGAGGCTAATGTTTTCCCAGAATTTCTCTTGCAGCTGGTGAGCTGTGAAGATCATATCACTTGTGCTTCTTGAAGCCCTAAATCCACACTGAGATTCTGGGAGGAGTTCTTTGGCAAGTGGAAGGAAATGGTTCAGGAGGGTTCTCACACTGATCTTTCCTGTGTTGGTGCAAGGCGATCTCTCTGCAATTTCCACAGTCAGACCTGTCTCCTTTCTTGAAGATTGTCACAGTCATGGAGTCTGAGGTCATCTGGGAATTTCCTCATGATTTCAGTTCCTTAACATGAGGGCATGAAGCTATGATGTGATCTCCTTTCCCCCCTGCTTGAAGATTTCCACAGGGATTCCATCCTCTCCAGATACCTTGTCGTTCTGCACCTGCTTGATGGCTTTCCTCACCTCATCAAGGCTTGGAGGGATTCTGAGATCATCTCTGACTGTGTGTTGTGGGATGGAGTTGAGAACACTCTCATCACTAACAGAGTCTCAATTGAGAAGGTCTTCAAAATACTCTTTCCAATGGGCATTGGTAGCTCCCCTTCCTTGATCAGGTCTCTTCCATCCTTAGGTCTCAAAAAGGTTGGTCCCTGAGTGGTTGGACCATAGATGGCTTTGGTGGCACTGAAGAAACTGCATGGGTATCAGCAAGATATTGAATCTCCTTAGCCTCGTCTTCCCACCATTTGTTCTTTATATTGCAGGTCCTTCTTTGGACCTCTGCCATGGCTTGTTGGAGATTCAATTTCTCTTGCCTGGAGTTGGTGTCATTTTGCCAAGTACAAAGGTTTTGTGCTTGCAATCGATCATCTCTTGCATCTCCCAGACATTCTCATCAAACCAGTCTTGTTGTTTCCTGGTAGAGAATCCAAGTCTCTTCACAGGTGCTGATGACAGTGGCCTCGAGGACACCCTGGATGCTGTGAAAATTATCTCGTTGTTGATTGGAATTCACCAGTTTTTCATTGAGGCACTGGTGGAAGAGCTCTTGCTTGCATGGGTTCTTGCATCCTTCAACATTGATCTTCTGTTGGCATTGCTTCTGCTGCAGCCATCACTTGGGAGCCAGTTTGAGTGACATAACTGATCAAATGAGTTGGTGATCGGCAGGGATCCAGGTTTTCCATTTCTCATGGAAAAACAGAGAAAACCACAGATTTCCTGGTTTTATCAGAGAAAAAAAAAGATTTTTTTCTTTTAGCAGAGAAATGCACAGATTTCCCCCTTTTGCAAAGAGCTCTGCAGGCTGGCTGAGTTCCAGCCTGCAAGAGCTGTTTGCAAAAAGGGTGGGAAAGCCCCAACCCTGCTCGGAGGGGCAGGGGGGGTGGGAGACCGAGGGGGAAGGGTGGAGCCTGTGGCTTTTAGTCTTAGCAAGCCCTAGGTCAAGCTCACTTTCCTCCTGGAGCCTGTGAACTGGTAAGTGGGCTTTCAGGGGGCTGAGGGAGCATGGAGATATTGGGGAAATACATGGAGTGCCTGCCCGGCACCTCTATGTGCAGGTTCCCTTAAAGGCTGCTAGAGCCACTTAGGTTTCACATGCCCCTGGCCATGCACTCAAGCCACGAACAGGGTGGTGCTGGGGAAATACACAGAGTGCCTGGCTGGCTCCACATCTCCCCGCTCACGGCCGGAGTGCCCAGCCAGGGGCAGGTGAAACTGAAACAGCTCTAGCAGCCCTTATGGGAAGCCACACATTAAAGTGCCAGCTGGGAGTGGAGCGATGTGGAGCTAGCCAGGCACTAAGGGAACAAGGGGGACCCACACCTCCAGATCTGTACGGGGAGCAGGCTGTGGGCTTGAGCTCCCTCCCTGCTTCTCTCCCATGGGGAGCCGTCCTGCTCCCCTCCCCGCAACCCAGGATCCCTGGTGATCAGGCCAGCAATCATCAGCTCCTAGTGTAGCTCAGGTGATGTGGACATCTTTATGACCCCAGGCATGGACAATGACATTGTCAATCAGATGCCAATGCTTAGATCATGGGTGTTTCCATGATGTCTTCTGCCTGTTTTTCTGGCAGAACACAGTGTTGGTGATGATGAGTCTATGTTCCTGGCATTTGGTCAAGAGGAGAATGCCACTGGAATTGACCTTTCCTACTCCTTCCTTGCTGATGGTTCCATCCCAGAATAGAGCCCCTTCTAATTCTGGCACTGAAATCACCAAGAAGAATAAGTCTGTCTCCCTCCAGAATGTCAGAAAGGACTTGGTTAAGGTTAGCATGGAATTCCTCCTTGGTTTTGTCAGAAGTCAGGATATACACACTGATGACAGTGGCATATTGGCTCCCTGCCAATTTAAGATGGAGAGTCATGAGGCACTCATTAATTCTGATAGGGAACTCAATGAGTTAGTTTATGAGTTCATTCTTAATGGCAAAATCAACTTCATGAAGTTGGCATTCTCTTTCCTGTTTAGCCTTCCAGAAGAAGATACACCCACCTCCATGCTCTTTGGGCTACCCATCTCCCACTCACCAGGTCTTGCTCAGTGTAGCTACATCGATGTTGTGTTGCCGGAGTTCTCGGGCCATGATTGCAGTGCAGCACTCTGAGTGTTCAAAATTAGGTTTGTCCATGAAGGTGCTGATGTTCCAGGTCCCCAAAATGGAGGTGTCTACACTGGTATTTTTGACTGCAGTAAAGGTGATCCCACTGGATGTGGTTATCCAGTCAGGAAGTAATACAGAATACCGTATTAGACAAGCTATGTTTAGCACACCTCTTCTAACCCCCTTCCCATATGAGGTGAGCAGAGCAGATCCTGAAGTGGGCTGCTCAGTCACAGTTACAGCTACTGAATTGTACTCCTGTCTCATCCAAATGCTAGACTACCTACTTGTAACTGCCGCCTTCATGCCAATTCATGACTAGGAGCTTCCAGACCTCACAATCCTGCTCCTGTTACCATTAGTTGGTCATCAAAGGGCTTGATGAATATGCTGCAAGAACTGCTTTTATGGAAGATGCCTGTGCATGACTTCTTTTATCATGGAAAAGCTACTGCATATCAGTTTCCACATGGCTCTTGACAGGACAGGACCTTGGTCCAATGGCAAGGAGATAGAGACAACTGGGGATCTCGCTCTGCTGCAGCCTTCATCCACCTTCACAGCTGTTGAGATTCTAACATTTTCTTTCACCTGCTCTGCCATTGAAGACATGTAGACCCATGGCAGGGGGGTGGGTAGGCTTATGATAGCGGCAACCTGTACTTACCATTTCGCAAAATATATGTGGCTTTTCAGGAGGGAAAACATTGCCAGCTGCTGTCCTCACCACATTCTGGTGGTGTTTCTGTAGCTTGGGCCACAGCTGCTTATTTGTCAGTGTTATTGCTGCTTATTTCATAGGTAACCTTCCCTGAAGGCTGTTTCAGTTAAAAGCAGGATTTAAACCTAGTACAGTTAAGGATTGACATGGCATACCTCATTTATTGCAAAAAGAGTCTTTTTTTTCCTGTCATTTAGTTTTATAACTCGTTTGTGATAGCAGAAAGCCTTTAATAACAATACTGTATCTCCAAAGTCCTGGTATATTTTAGCTACAAAAGTTCTCTCACCCATGCAGGCAGGAGGCGGTTTTGACTTTTACAGCCTTAACTGGGTATGAATCCATCACCCAGTGAAGGTTGTAGAGACCAAAGAGAGGTGAATGACTGGGTGCAGAAATGATTTCTCTCTCTCTCTATTCTGGTGTGCACACCTTGCTTTAGTTTTGCTCTTATACTGTTTAACTGTATAGCTTCAAAGCATTCTTCCTTGATAACTGGTCAACTAAAGTCTGAACAAAGCAGGAAGGAAGGGACTGTCACATTACAATTGCTAACTGTGAGGATCCTGTTTTTGGATGTCCAGGTGTGAACTTGTTTTTTTGCAAGCCCTTGACCAGTCCGGAGGTTACACTGTAATCGAGTAGGATGTGTTTTGATTGATTGAAGATGGATCTTGATTGACTGAACAAAATACCTTGGGGCATTGATGGCAGGACTTTGGGTAGCTGTTTTAACAATGGGGCAGAATTTACATTTAGAATAGTTCTCATGATGATGGTCTATGGAGGCATTTTCCAAACCTCAGACACACATTGAATCCATGTTCTGAGAAATATGCCTTAATCAAGGGGGAATGTCTCAACAAAGATGTAGTCACATAGGCATTCATGAATGGTTTAGCAAAACAAAACATTGGGTACTTTTGCAACCAGCACGGAAAATGAAATCAATTGGGATAGCTCTATTTTGTATGGTCCCAGTTACAATCTTGCATTCTTGTCCAAGATGCACTGTTATTTTACATTTTAATTTGGTCATTTAGATGTTATGTGTAGGCATTTAAATTTCATGTGTAGGTCCAGCCAAACTTTCACAGCCATCAAAAGGTCATTCCACTATCCACCATCTGTGGATATGCTTGGTAGCAATACAGGTCTGGCCCATAGGTATTTATACAGTATCTAGCTCAATGAAGCCTTGGACCATAACCAATACTCCTAACAACTATGATAACATAAATGATAAACAAGCACAGGGCTTGATTGTTGCAGATGCTGCATGCACTCACCGATAGCATTCAGAGTTTCAAATGCTTCATGCTTCTGAAAATGATGCTTACAGCTGAATCGTTTTCCATCTTCCAAACAAAGTATTGATTCTTAAGGCAGTTATAGGAGGTTGTAAATGTCTTATTGTCACAGAGTGGGGCCTGCGAGTGGCCGTGAGCTCGCCAGCGTCCCCTGCCGTGTCAATTACAGCGATCCAGCACCCTCTTCTCGCCCGCCACATCTTTGATCTTATGAGTTCAGTAAGGGAGGCTGCCTACTTCCACCTTGACACCGTGCTGGTATTACCCCCGTTCCAAGTGGGGTGCTCCAACACCCCCAGCCTTATGGGCGATGCGTGCCTCCTACCTCCCCTTTAGCATGCCCCAAGCCTCGCAGCTGTTCCTGGACGTTAATCTGTCCTTGCCCTCTGGCGCCCTCTCTGGCACCCCTTGGGCTCGTCCTGCCCTGGTGCCCCTCTCTGGCACCCCCGGGCCTGTCACCCACCTGGTGCCCCTGGGGCTCGTCGTGCCCCGGCACCCATCTCCGATCCTCCTGGGCTGGTCACGCACCTGGCGCCCCTTTACCAGCGCCCCTGGGCTTGCCGGGCCCAGGCCTCGCCCCACTGGGCCTGTCTTGTGGTTTTTTCCCCCGCTCCTCACCCTCTCTGGAGCCTCTCGCCCCCCCCCCCGGGGGCCTTTGCCACACTTCTCGCCCCCCCCCCCCCCCCCAGGGACTACAACCCCCACACACCGAGCACCTCTCCAGCACTCGTCACGCTGAGCCCACTGTGGCACTGCTCACTGTGCCCCCGCTGGGCACTGGGAACCCCCAAGCTACTGGGAAGCCCCCGTGAGGCCTCCTTGTACCCCTACAGCCTCATCCAGTCCTCCAGTGTAAGGAGGACAAAACCATGAGCCAAGCAGCTGCAACATAAACAAGAAGCCTACTGGCTCATAACACAATCATAAGCCCCCGAGCTTATAATCCCAACTCCGCTCTATGCTGGCTCTCTCCCATACCTCCATCAGAGTCCTCTCCACCCTTGCATCATTGCAGCCAGTCAGAGTGGTCAGGCTGCAACCATCGACCCGGGCTGCTCAGCTCGCCCGCAGAGCTCCTGCTCCTGCTCCTGCTCCTGCTCCTGCTCCTGCTCCTGCTCCTGCTCCTGCTCCTGCTCCTGCTCCTGCTCCTGCTCCTGCTCGAAGGGAACTGCTACTCTGGCTCCGGCCTGGGCTGTTTATAAAGGCCCAGCCCTGCCCCCTTCTGGTCACCTGACATGTCTGGTTGCTGCGGCAACCAGCACCTGAGCTGCCCCTGGTGATTGGCAGCTCCTTAACCCTATATTAGTCACCGGACATCTCCTTGATCCTGTGACACTTATGCTCGCTGCAAGTGGCGAAACCAAATGCTGCTCCACTTTTAAACACTACTTCTTTTAAGTTAGATCCTCCCAGAATTTCAAGGGGCTGCACAGTAATTTGGACCCTTTGGAATCTGGTAAAGCATAAAAATTCTGCAAAATCTAGCAAAATTGAAATGGTGGAAAAATACACTCGTCTCATTCTAGAAGCTAAATTTAGAAAATACATAATTGTTTTGCTTTTATGCTCAGTGTAGAATCCACAGAGAATGTTAGGGTTTAATTTGGATTCATGTCAGGAATTAAGTTTATAGATAAGATTCAGTACTATACTTTTGGCATCAAAGTAATAAAATCTAGCATTCTAATTTTTTTTTTTTTAATCTGGAAAAAATAATACTCCCAGATTATTTTCAACAGCAGACCTTCACACCCCCTCCTTGGCATACAAAAATCATCAGTGAAAACTTATGATATTGAAAGTGGTGGCTGGTAAGAAGAGAAATAAGAAACAGCAAATTTGATAGCAGAAGCAGTAAGTATTGTTTCTATCTTGCAACTTCCCTCCTAGTGACATACAAAAATAACAGCTACTATACCTAAAGGTTTTGAGGGATAACACAACATGTTTTCAGCATGAGAAGATACTCACTGATTTTGAACGTACAAAGGCTGTATTTCCACCAAATCTATATAACTTGTTTACCCACAAAATATATGCTCTGGAGTTTAAACTTGCCAAATCTTGATTAGTGGCTTGTTAGTGTCCATTGTTTTCTGCCAAACAAAACTTAAACATTCATTTTCTAATGAAATTTCACACAAAGATACATTTGACTCTTCTTAAAGGAGTTAAGACCCTACATGAAACAGTAATACTGAATCTCATCTGTATCAATATCAACTTGGTTTAAGTTTCTCCTTTTCTATTATTTCCAGCTGTGGATGCAAACTACTCCAAATTTCACCTAATGCAGTCTTTTTGTGTCTAGCATCCTTCATATGATCTATATCCCAAAATGGTTTATTGACATAAATATATAAATGTATACTGCAGTTACAAAATAAATAAATAAATAAGCAGCAGGGTTTGACAGCAGTGAAAAGGCAGAACAGATGAGGTTTGGAAACCAAGGAGGCAGAAAGAAGCAAGTATTCTTGGAGGCAGATGCTACAGACAAAGCAATTGCAGTAGGAGAGCCATTCTGAACAGGAGGATGTGGAAGAACTCCTTGTTATTAATAAAGGAGCAGGAAAAAGACATGTATACTAGTTCATAGGCATTTAAACAGGGTAATTTTCAACAGCATTCTGAGATCTGGCTTCACATTGTGCCAAACAGATCTCAACAGGTTCTCAAAAGGGAACTGAGCGTGCCCTGCACCCTTCATCAGGACCACTCATTTATGCAGGGGAGGGCAAAATGCAGCCCAGGGGCCGGATGCAGCCCCCCAAGCCATTCTATCTGGCCTGTGTGGCCCCTAAAAATTTAGAAAATTAATATTTATCTGCCCCTGGCTGCCTGTCAAGCGGTCCTCGATGGCTTGCCAAAACTCAGTAAGCGGCCCTCTGCCTGAAATAATTGCCCGCCACTGCATTTATGGATATATGTTTGAAATAGGGTTTCACCAAAAGACAGTATCCTCAAGACTGAGCAATTTTTCAGGAAAATTTCCACTGTTAATTTTAACATAGTGCCATGAGTTCATTTCGATTACACTTCTAATATACATATCAGTAAAGGCACATGGGTCATACATGCATCTTTGCAACAGTTAGTCAAATTAATTAAGTGATTCTGAGCTCCCAACTGCATTTTGCAATCTGCTACTGAACTGTGTGTTCTGCTTTCTGTCTTAGGCCTAAATTAATTATGTCAGATACTAATAGAACAAACACAGTCCAAATTTACAGTGACTGTTATATTACAAATGTGTGAGGAATCATTAATATGTAGTGAATTACAAAGTTCATAGCAAACTAGAGAACTGAATTTACCTACTGCAGAATGTATTTGTTATGTAACACATTAGAATAAGTGATAAATTCTTTGGCTAGTCACCGCTGTAATATTTATGATTTATGTACTTTAGAAGAAAGTGTTGACTATCATTAAAAGTTACCAGCATGTATTTAAACTCTTCCCAGAAAACACTCTGAAACACACTTTTATTTGGGTAAAATAAATGAAACATGTATGCCAAACTTTTATTAAATGTACCATCTAAATGCTTTCTTCAGACATTTCAAAAGAAAGAGGAACATTCTTCTCTTAGAACAAGGAGTTAAAAAAAATATTTATAGATTGAATGTAAACTCACTGCAAACCGAAACACTAGCTACAAATATTTTTTCCACATCTAGTCCAAATATTGTATTATCTTTTGCCAGTAATAAAGTGGTTAC
Source organism: Crocodylus siamensis (assembly GCF_052110815.1). NCBI lineage: Eukaryota > Metazoa > Chordata > Crocodylia > Crocodylidae > Crocodylus > Crocodylus siamensis. Next base: position 387,154,836 of record NC_143395.1, on the reverse strand, counting down.
TGTAGAACTTTGGCCTCTGTAATGCAAGATTTCTGGCTCTGAACATGATCATCTTAGAAGTGATCATAATGTAATTGATTAGATTAAATACCTCAATTAGAATTGTATGTAAATGTAAAAGTCTTTATCATTTAGATTTTGCTCTTAACTATCTCTTCTTTTTCTCTGGGTAATCATCATCATGGTAATGACAATGATAAAGGGACATATGTTCCTTTATCTTGCATGCTGCAGGTTGAGCATGTGACATGCGAGTTAATGTAAAAATGGCCATAGAATATCCTGCATGAGATAAAAATGGCAGAGAAAGTGAATTGTCTAGAAGCCAGGATGTGCACATACTGGAAAACTGCCAAATGAAATGAGGACATGGTTAGTCCAGGGTGTCAGGGATCAGCCAGGAGTGGGACCAGATTTGTTGTATGGTTCCCCCTTCAAAATGATAGATATTGCATTCATTAAAACTAGAGATGTTAAAAAGGTGCCCAACACAACATTAACTCACAATGTGCAGGAACCACAGGTCTGCAGATGCTCCTGTCAGCACAAAATCCAGTTTCTGAAGGGTGGTTATCTGTTAGTTTTCTGAGGCCAAATCCAGATTAATAAAATTAGATGCCTACTGGCACTCGAGGACAATTTAAACCCCAGAACAAACACAAAAATATAATCCAAAATGCCTCCCTTCCATTCACATTCCAATAGCCACATAATTTAGTAGGCATCCAAATTGCATTCTTAATCGCAGGCAGGGGATGAAAGATGTTGACACCCTTGTATTCAGGCTTCTACACGTTTGGAAGCGGTCCAGTCAGAGTAGCTAGATACTAGCTCCTACCTAAATCAGTCAGAATGGCTAAATCCCACTGTAGTTCAGTTAGATTAAGCATTTCTCCACCTCCTAAGGTGAAGTACATACAGACAAAAAGCCTGAGACTGAACTGATACAGCCTTTGCAGGTTAGTCTAAGCTACAGAGATTGAACCGGCAAGCAAGTGACTAGACATTCACTTTTGATTCAGGAAATGCAGGCACATGCCTGCAGTGACTTAAGCCAGAAGCCAGGGGGTGCTAGAGCATGCCTCCCAGCCTGCCAGCTCCAAGCTCCACCCCCCTCCTTTCCCCCCCCAGCTCAAGTGGTGGGGGCATTGCCAAGCCCCAGGCCAAAACTAGCTGGAGGGTCTGGCTGGGTAGAGGCAGTGCCTGCCAGGCTCAGGAGTGGGTGGGTGGGGAAAAAGGTAGTGGGACTGGACTCATAAAAACTTGAACAAGAATAGTCCTTTCTCTGAAAAGAGCATGTAAGTGTAACAGGCTGTAATAGAAGGGATATTCACCTGTACGGGGCATCCCATGATAAGCCAAAACCAGGCTGAGCCTCAGAGAGTTCTTTGGCCCCTTGAGGACACCAGAAGAAAATAACTGAAGAAATTCTGCCTTTACGCCCTGGAAATAGGGTCCCTCTCAGAGCCCTCCAGAATTACATACACAAGACTGGCCACTGCCAGGGTCTGGGGCAGAAGGTTGACAGCTGGGGAGCTGAGGAGAGAGAAACTGTTGTGAGGGGACTGCAGAGATCTCACTGGGGGACCAGAGTGGTGAATGAGGGAAGTGAGCAGAGCCCAGAGGTGAGCCCTGGCTCAGATTAAGGAAGCACCTGGGGCTGGGAGTTGGCAAGTGGACATAGCCCTCCCCTCTTGTAGTGGACCCTCACATGGGGGTCCCTGAGAGAGTGAGCAACCAGGACCATAGACCCACCAGCTCTGTCTGAGGCCGCTTCCTCCTCCCCTTCCCTGAGCCCTGCCACATGCCCCCCAACCCCTCTGCTCCAGCTTTGAGTGGGGAATAGCTTGGCAGAGGCTGCCCCACTCCCATCCCCTTGTCAGCCAACCCTCAGTGCTTCAGTTAGGGCGCAGAGGGGCAGGGCTAGTCATGCTTTCTGGAGCAGACAGCACAACCCAGCCCAGGGCTGCAAATCACACTGGAGGACTCTGATTTAACTTGAACCAGGAAGGCATCTGGGACAGAGGTTTCATAAACTGGTTTGACATAAATCAGTTAAGTCTGATACTACAGTCAACCAGATTTATCTTAAACCAGTTTCAGCCATTTTGAAACAGGTTTAGGTGTACTGAATTTCTGTTCTGTTACAAGTTTAAACCAGTTTCTGACCACTTAAACCAATTTATGTGTAACTTCTTTCCCTAGCCTAAGGGCTTCTAGACATGTGCAGGGAGCCAGCTCCAACACACTGGAAATCCAGCATGTTTGAGCAGACACAATTAATTGAGTTTGCTGGAACACAGAAATAAATATGCTCCAGCAGACTCTGACATCACATGCATTAGCGTCCACATGCCAAAAAATGTCAGTGGAACTTTAATTCAAAGCGCCCCATTGCCATTTTCAACATGGCAGCTGCTGATACAATTAGTGCTCAGGTGCTTTTAATTAAAAGTGTGCACTAATTAAAGCGCATCTCCCGGGCGCCACATCTCCCAGACCCCATGTAAAAATGGCCACGAGCCTCAGAGGGGCTTATCAGTTATTTAAGACCACTGAGTTCAATGCAATATATAACAGCCACAATCATTTTCACTCAAAAACTGTCACTCAGTAAGTGGGAAAGTGAGTTCTTCTCCCCCTGCAGGTATTATATCACTATCTTCCACCTGTTCCATCCTCTTCCTCTCCTTTGAGAGCTGTGCCACTGTAGACCTAAGAATGCAATAGTCATGGGAATAAGAACAGCAAGAATGGCCCTTATTCTGTAGCCTAGTGGTCAGAGCATTTAACTGGGAGGACGGCAAACAGGTTCCAGCCCCTACTCTGTGAGTTATTTATTCATTTTTGGGTCCTCGGTTTAAACGGATTTAGGACTGATTTTTCAGAGGTGCTGAACAACGCATTTTGTATTAACTTAAGAGTGCTCAACAGTTTTGCAAATCAGATCCAGGGTGTTTTGAGTTGGGCACCCATGATCATTAGTTGCTTTTTAATATGTCGTTCTTCACCTGAAGTACAGAGGGCTTTCAACAGCTTGTATATACACTTTTTCAACATTCAAAGGTAGCCAACAAAAAGTCATCCTACTTCAGCATATTTGTGGGCTTGATTTAAATTCACATTTCAGTTGTTGATCCAGAAGATGCTTTGTCTTCCAGAGGCCTAGCCTCATTCATTCTGACTTTAATCCTTTACTACAGAAATAAGGGATTGGTGCTTTAATTTAAAGCAGATTCTTTGATTGCATTTATAAACAAAGGCAGAGCTGAGATTTTTGTATGACTTTTATCTTCCCTCTCCATTTTTGTCAAATTAAAAAAGATACATATTGTTGCTCTCAGTTTTACAATTTTTGTGTGTTGCCATGCTACATTAGAACTGCCAGTTTGTCTCTCTGATCAGAAAGCTACTACTCATTCTTGAAGGACTGACCTTGATTCTCCCTTTCCAAGTGAAACAGTAGATGCTTTTTGGAAGAGAATCCAACAACTTGTTTAACTGTGCATAGAATAACTTTTTGGTGGAATCAGTTCTTCTTGCCAACATTGTAAGCCTTGCAGAAAGCTTTCTGGCTTGAGGAAAGATTGACTTTCAGCACATGCTGCATGTCCTTGCTCTTCTACCTTAAGGCATACTTTGTCTTAAAATGAGGCAGAATTCTAGGTCAGGTTAAGGAATCTTACTGAAAGGGAAGGTCTCCTTTATCCAATCCCCTGAAAGCTACAGATGATAAACCATTGCTGCAGGCATGACAGACAGAGGGCAAGTCCATCATTAACAGAGTTTGCCATTTCACATCACAGATGACCTCTCTCCAATGCATACTCAAACACATTTGTTGCTTCTGGAGGAATTATGTCCAACAGGGAAAAAGAGCTGCCTCTTGAAAATGCAGTATATCTAAAGTACATCAGAATAAATGTCAAAGTTTTTAATGGTGACCACCATTGTATTATGGCTATCAAACAAATACTGACTGGTTCTTTTGATGAAGCTCCTTTAATGCATTCAGAGTCACACAATACTTTTGATGCCTATAACAGCTAGTATTACTGAAATCTATTTTGAGTGCTACATCTCTGCTTTATAAGAAGTTATAAAAGTATTGTTATGACTACAGAGTGGTAATTAAGTTTATAACAATGACCCTGGCAATACATTTGCATTTTCACAGGCCTGCATTTTGCATATTGGCTTCTATTCCATCCAGGAGAATACAAAACAACAGACTCTCCCTATGCCTGAAGAAGGGTGTTTGTGCCTGAAAGCTTGCAAAGAACAATTTTTCCAACTATTTAGTTGATCTAATAAAAGATATCACATTTGCCCAGAGAACCTTGTCTAACAATGTCCACTGCATGTAGAAAATACAGCATGAAATGAAATAAAAGAGTGTCAATCAGCACCATTTTCTGACCATAAGGGTGTGTAAATTACTGCAGTTTATATTCAGATTTTTCTAGGCTCAAAATTCTTAGGGTCTTCATACATTTCCCAAAAATAACTTGGTCATAACCCCTGTGTCTCTGAACATAGCCTAAAGTGGTGAAACTTACATCTAGCAGGGGACATAAAAAAAGCATACTTTAGACAGTCCCTTATGTTTTTTTAAGGTAGCTTCTGAATTTGACCTTCCATTTAAAACCTTGGTAAGGAATTTCTGGAGAATGGGGAATTACTGTTTTTGCCCATCACCCCATTTCCCTATCAATGGTCTCTGCAGGTAAGCACTGTGAGACAAAGTGTCACTGTACTCATATCAGGAAAGGGTGCTGACTGTTCTCTCCAGAGAAAATGATTTTTTATGAAATCTACTTAAATCAGATAGCAGGATGGTTTCCATTTATCTGAAATTTCAGCCTTTCTGTAAACCAGTGTCTCCTTATCTCAGCCCTGATCATAAACTTACTAAAAATGTATTTGCACATCTCACAAATGTCTCTTTCCTGAAATTACTGCAAGTCCCTTGCTGACATCAACTCTAAGGAATTCCTGAGGTTAGTTAGATTTACATTATTCAGTGTTTAGATTAAGAGGAATTTAGGTAGAATTATGGTAATAGAATACCTCAGAAACGTGTTGAATAATTATTTGCAACCCCAGTGGTTAGTACTGTATGCTTAATTTGAAATATTGCATTTACCATATATATTTTTCAGTATTAGAATTTAATCAGTCATGTTTCTTGCATTATATTATATCAGTTATCTTGAAACCTGCAACAGGTTACTTGAAAACAAAAGACTTTAAACACTCATTGTTTTATATGAAAATGCAGTTGGTGTCAATGATGTTTCTGCTGATGGTTTGGAAACTTCATGTTGAGAAGCAAAGCTGGGGCAAAACAAGATAAGAAACAGAAACAACTTTTTGGAGGGGACAGAGAAGAAAAGTGCAGAAAAGGAGGGACCAGAAGCATAGACAAAGGATAAGGATGGCAGGGGACCGCAAAATGAAGAAACAATGAGATACAGCCCACAGTGGAGGGAAGAAAAGACCAAATGAAAATTGTCTTCTTTAATATTTCATGCAAAAAAACATTAACTATTATTTGCACTTTGCAAATATTTTTGCAAAATGAAACACTTTGAGACATGTAGGAAATTCTAAAATTAGGGCTGTGTGGGTAATCTGAAATCTACCCCATTGTACCCTAAATGAAACTAGTAGCATCTTATTATCTAGTTAAAGCCTAGTATCATTTGTTTGTATAGGCAGCCTATATAGTTGAACTTAAATGTAAGTGCTTGCTGGTGCATCCTAAAAACTTTTTGTATGCAATTTTGTAACTTTTTAAAAAAAATCTATTACTTTTTAACTAACAAACCTCTGATTACATCTGCACAGCAAACATACTGCTCCTGGAAATGGTGACCTCAAGCATGCTATGTGCTCTGTGCCAGCTGCATCCAAACAGAAAGCAGTGTAGCCACGTTAGCACAGCACTTTGGTGGGCTAATTCCGTCTGATGAGTGACAGTGCAAGTTAGGCTGCCCACTATTTATCCTCTCCCAGCATTTTGCTGGTGGGGATACAGTGCTTTCAGTTGGGAGGCAGTTGGCACAAAACAACATAGTATTTTAGTGGCACCACCACTGAAGGCAATGAATTTGTTATATAGTCTTAAACTCTGATGCTTTAGCAACAGAATCTGAATGTGAGCTTTCAGTACAGACTTGAATCATCCATGCTACAGAACTAACTAAACAACCAGCACTGGCAGCATCCTGTTATTACAAAGACAGATATGGGCTGCTTATCCCATACGGTCAATCTGAGGTATTCACTAGGGGAGTATGGCCTAGTTCACTGTTCCCCACCATTTCCCTTGAGTAAGGACCTACCAAATTCACAGTGGAAGTGAGGTGTACTGCAGCTTCTTTAATCTTGCAGGTTCCCCTGTGTGCCCCCCTACTGCTGATTGATGGAGAGGCTCCACCACTTGCTGCTCCCCACTCACTCCTGATCGGCATGGTTTTAAATATGGTGCCATTTTTGCCTCCCCACCTGTCAGATCAAGCAGCAGGGCTGCCAGGGCTCCTCAGCCAATCTGTAGCAGAAGGCAAAGGATGCCATATTTAAAATCCTGGTTAAAACCATCAGGAGTGAGCAGGGAGTGGCAAGTGGCCAATCAGCAGGGGTGGGGGGCATTTGAGGGAATCTGCAAAATTAAAGGAGCTGCTGCACACCCCACTTCCACCACAAATTTGGTAGCTCTTTAACCATGAGGTGCTCCCAGAACAGGGAATGGGATGCTGTTCCTATGTGTTAAATGTGGGATACAATCAAGTGTAAGATAGCTGATTGTACCAGCAAAACCTGAACAGAATTTCATGGGGCAAAAGCACTTCTCTAGTCTGAGGACTTCCCCCTGCCAAATTTCAAAGGCCTAGTACAAAAAGTGGCAATGTTACAACTTCTCAAAATAAGTTGCAAGAATCTTTGCATAATGGATAGTGTTTGGCAACCTAAGTAGAGGGCTCCTCTATGATGAAAGTCATTTAGCCAAAAGTGCACATAAAGGGGCAATTCATTCTCTGGATTCTAGGATAACTCTCTACTGACTCTCCACTGTTACCATACGCTTAAAAAGGTGTGAAATTGGTGTGACAAAGTAGAGAATTGTTCTTTATAATTTAATACATGGTTGCTTCACATGCACCAAAGAGGCAGCATTGCAATCTCATTACTATTGAAGAAAGTGTAAGCACTAATTTGAAGGCATATTTTTGCAGTGGTTTTAAAACCCATGATTATTTCTACAAACTAGATGCTATACATCAGAGAGCAAAACTTAATTATTTCATAGCTGCCCACAGCAGCCTTAATAGCAATTTAATTTTCCAAACAAGATTTCTAGGTGCCACTCTAATTGAAATTTAATGGGCTTAAAGTAAGCATAGTATGAACCTAATCAAATCTCTTGGAGTCCCTAAGAGTCAGTATCTGGGGAAGATTTAACCTTGACTGCCATGTTTATGCAGTATAAACTCTTTCCTTTTGACTGGCAAGATATAAACACGATCTGATCCCCCTCTCACTCTCCCAGCCTCCTCCACAGGTGCCCCACCCAGGCCAGCTCCAGCCCTCCAAGAAAAAAAAAAAAAGAAAAGAAAAAACCCCAGGACTCACCATTCCTGCCAGCGGGGATGATCCCCACTGCCTCCCATTGCCACATGTGGGGCTCTGCATGAGCCCCCGAAGCCCTGAGGTCACTGCAGGAGTGGTGAGTCCCAGGACTTTTCTCGGCTTTTTTTTTTTTCTTAAAGGGTTGGAGCTGCCCTAGGTGGGGCACCTGTGGTGGGGTGGCTGGAGGAGTGAGGTGAGGGTCAGGGGGCTCATGCAGAGCCCCCCATGCAGCATGGGGCAGTGGGGATTGCCCTCCACCCAGCAGCTCCCAGTGAGCACCGGGGCTTTTTTTTAAAGTCCTGGGGGCACATGCCCACTCCCAAGCCCTCCCGGACCAGCTGCAGGAGCCATCAGAGAAGTCATTAGAAGAGCAGCTCCCAGGCCGGCAGCGCACAACGGCACATAATGGCAGAAGCCCCCGTCCCCAAGTCCCATGCACCACCACCCAGCCCAGGCCCCAATCCCACCTTTGCTGTGGGGGCACTGATTTTCCCCCACCATGCCCCTTCCCTCCCCCCTTTGCCAACCACAACAGACTTACCAGCTGGAGGCAGCTATGTCCAGCATGGTCAAGGACTGGTGCCTGTTTAGTCTATGACCGAACCTCTGAATCAGCACCAAATCTCCAGATCCAAATAGACCGAATTGAATCGGGACAGTGTTTCAAATCACCAAATCAAATCACTGCCCTCTGAATTGGCCAAATCTGAAGCAGATACTTGCTGCTTCACATGGGCCTTATAACAATGATAATGAAGCAAGTGTCGCCACACTCATATGTTGACAGAATGAATGAAGGCCAAAAAGCCAGCAACAGGTAGAACGAGACCATGGTTGCCCAAAGGAGGGTCGCAAGGGCATTCATAGATGTGGTCAGCTATCTGAGCTCAAACACCACAGCTGCAGCCAGGGTCATTGGAGAGGCTCCAAGAGTGCATGCTCACCTTAAACTGTCCAACGCCCATTCTGAGGCAGCTAAGAGTAGTCCAGGCCTTGCAGGGCAGCTGCCAGACTGAGGGGTAGAAGCTAGTATTGGGGATTGAGTTCTTATGCAGCATATTACCTGCTCCACTGATGGGAGGTCCATGCTGTAGATGACATGCCATCTGCAGATTCAGTGAGTTTATTGGTCTGAGTGGAGAGCAGGTTCCAAAACTTCAGGTGGTAGCTGGTTTTCTGGTTTGCAGCTACTAAGCTAGAGCGCAAAGAACGGTCCAGATCTTGGGCTTCGAGGCCCACGGCCAAGGTAGCAGGGAAGAAAAATGCCTGAGAGGACTGGTAAGTAGTCAACTGGAGTTGGCGTAAGGTATCCAGTGATGGTCCACATAATGCTGCTAAGGCTGGACTCCACTAATTTAGTGTGCATGCTCTGCCTCCATACTGTTGCACAGTACTCAGCAGGAGAACACACAAGTGTCAAAACATAGGTGTGAAGTGTTTGGCAACTTGCACCTCAGGTGGTGTGATGAATAAGAGCTCCTTTATACATAACAATTATCGGCTGCTTCTTTTATCAAACATTCCCCTTCTGAAGGGGCTCCAAACATTCATGTGTCCACACCTTCATTCTCATCTCATTAATCTGGGTTCATAGGGGTTTCATATGTCCCAGATCATAGTTGTGTCTGAAGCAGAGGAAAATGCCAAATATTTTTCCCATTTATTTCATTTGCTGATACCACAACCAGGGAGGCAGCCTTTATACTATCCAGGGCCCATCAAGGATAAGGTCCTCTTGATCCCAAGATGATATCTTGAATGCATGGCATTTAGATAAAGCTCCAAAGCTGATGTATCTATACACTTACATGATGTGGTATGTTGAGCCCACAGATTCATGGGAGACAGCCAGGTTCAAATTGACAGCATCTCCCTTGCTACTCAATGAGACATCATTGCATATTGATATAGTAGACCCCAGCTGTCAAAGCAAACTGAAGATGATAACTATGATTTTTTATGCAAGGCATGAGAACTTGATGGCAAAATGACTCCATAGGAGACCCTTTATTCTTTACAGCAAGTACCCATTTATGAACATCTTAATTGTATTCTCATTTTAAAAAACTGCGTATAGTCTGTTGAACCTGACACAACAGGAAATCAGACTAGCACTACAAACCCTGACCACAAATCAGCAAGCTTATAGCAAGGTAATATTTCCACACCTGAGAGCAAAAATAGGGAAATGGGAAAGGTATGATTTTGTTTTGCAGGGAGACAGGTAGAAAAACAAGTTAGGTGTGAAGCAAAGCACATATTTCAGATAGATACTAAGGATACTGTAGGTATATTTATCGAATATAATGCAGAGCCTTGTAGGTACCCACACACGACCATCTATTTAGCTAGCTCAGGTACTAGAAGAAAAATTGCTATGTTAGCCCATATACCATGCTGTCCCTGCTAATTAGCCCTGCTCAAAAGCAGGATTTACTGGCCCAGGGAAAGTCACAGTATACCTCTCTACATGTAAATACAGAATTTCATCAGGTACAATATACAATATGCCACTTAAAATGATTATACACACACATTTTTTCAAGGATCATAAAATTAAATCATGACAAAGTTGTATGTCAAATATCTTATAATTAAATGTTTCTCATGTAATCCTACTTTCTTCATACAATGTAGCTATGGTCAACTGCCTCAAATGGAACACTAACATATTTCTTTTTCTCTTTGGAAGAGTCAGAAATGTTTCTGTCTCATTGCTTCTAACTGCAACATATATGTCTATCTAAATAAAAAGAATCTGCTCTTGTTCTTGCAAATATATTTTCCTAGTTAATTTTAATTTCTGTAAGTGATAAATTTGCATTGGAGAAGATGTAATAAGTTTGATGACTAAATACCTTTTTCATCCATAAAGCACATATTATTTTCTTAATATTTTCCCCTTTAATCTCATACAATATTCAGGATAGATAGATTGTTGCCAGAAGTGAGAGTTGACTTAGGCAACAAAAAGGTTTTATATAAAGCATCTCAAATCTTCCAGAGGTGCCATCTCAGATTTAACATGTTCAGTCCAACTGATAGGTTTACTGGAGAAGTTTTTAAAATAATGGACAAGTGCCTCAGCCTTTCAAGATAGATTACCTATCAATCTTGTGGAACAACTGAGCAAAACAATCTTCTGAAATATCAGTGTAGCCCAAGGAAAAGCAAGATATTTTCCTATATCAGTTACGTAAACAGCCAGGATATATTCTTGTTTTCAGAAATGCTAATCTTTCTAGAATTGACCGGTAATTTTCATATGAAATTAAGAGCAGGCAATAAAGTGATGGATCTAAAACTAGTACTCAGGGATAACAAACAAATCCTGTTTAACCTATAGCCAGAAGTGGATTCAGGATTTAGCAGGGAGGGATGTGAGATCAGCCACCTACACTACTGGGGTGGCTATATCCCCGCTCCCAGCCTCCTCCCTGACATCCCAACAATGCAGACAGGACAGACTGCCACAGGAGCCTCTGGGGACTTTTTGAAGTTCCCAAAGCAGGTAAGAATCCCCTCCTCTCCCCCATTTGTCCCTGCTGCTTTCCCAGCAGTGGTGATGAGTAGAATAGTGGGATTCACCACACCATTCCCAGTCCCCTGGGAGCAGGAGCAGGGAGTCGGCATTCACCCTTTACCACTGTTGCTGTTCCCAGCTAAACCAGGCCCCCACATAACCTGGCTGACTCTCTGCTGCAGGGACAGTGGTTTGTCTGGGAAGCAGTGGAAGGGGAAGGAGAAAGAAAAGGACGGGACATATCCTTGAGCACAAAGGGGAAGGGGGAGTTCTCTTTGGGGATGTTATCAAGCCCCATAGGATCCAGCAGCACAGACCAATCTGACAAGGGAGTACAGCCTGGTCACTGCACCCCTCGGGACCTACCCCTGCCTACAGCTGTGGGACTCTCTGATTTGGAGGATTTAGAAACATCTGAATTGATTGCAGCTTTTTGTCCTTTTTCCTTCCAAAGAGTCACTGACAGAACATCACTGACTTTAGTGGAGTTGTTCCTATTTACATTCAGTTGTAAAGAAGAAAAGAAGCAAGCCCAAATGTTGTGAGTTGTAATGGGTCTTAAGATAGTAGCTGCTACTAAACTTCTTAAGGTAGTAGCTGCTAAAACAGAATTCAAATGGTAGAAGAGAAACCAGGGGGTAAATGTGATTTTCAATACCTTCTCTCTCATTATCCAGTAGGCTAAGAAAAAGATATGCTATATACATTGTAATACATGTTCACATCTTTCCATTATTATACAGTTGCCATTTCTGTTCATAATAGCGTGCAAATTATTGACTCGTAGACTTACTACAGCCCCTTTAGTCAAAAAAGTATATTTTTATATTTATCCAAATTTAACAGTGCACATCTGCATGTTCATTCATGTGCAGTACCTACTGCACATTAAATTTAGTACTTGCACAATCAAGCACTAAATAAATGCACATTAAAGTGATCACACGCTTTTTGTGTAATACTTAATGCACAGTAGACTAATACTACTGCACATTAACATATTAGCACAGTTTGCCAAGCACACTAATGCACAGTAGAATTAGTTTACTGCATATTAAGCATCTCGTGTAAACACATTCACAGTAGTGTAAGAAGGGGGGCAACTAAGGGCATTTGTACACATGCTTGCACTAGCATGTACACACCAGCCCTAGGCACTGACCCTAGGGTGGGGCAAAAACATCAACAGCTGCACTATTGGCCCAGCCACCACACTGTCACTACTGGCAGCATGGCCACTGACATTGCCCCATGCACCTATCACTCAGGGTTCAGATGTCCAGTTATGCCCCTGGGACTGAATAAATTAAACCATGAAACATATTAAATGATTTCCTTCATCTTCCTATAAGTGCAGGATTGTCCCTTACAGTATATTTTTCTATTTTTTTCTGTAGTCTCTAATTCTCTGAAGAATGAGGATTACAACAATTTCCTTAGCAGCCTGTTGCATGGCCATATACATATTGTAGTTCCCAGAGCATGTCACTAATACTCAATTCAACATTTGTAAGAGGTATAAATACCCAATCCTAAACATGCCGTCTTAGCTCAAGTAAATCCTCATTTCAGTCAATGGGAATGACCCTTGTTGAAAAAAGCCAGAGACTATGACTAAGAATAGAGAAAGAACCAGGATGTCTTTGCAGATAATGGAGTATAAACAAATCTATATAAGGATATCTGCTAAAATATACAGTCAGACTACACTAATATCTAAGGACTATGTCCAAACAGCTCCTTTGTAACTCAGAATATATATCCCAAAGTGACTATGCTACTTCAGAAATAGGCTATTTCATAATGATCAGAGTGCTTCCCTGTTTGTCCATTAAGCATACAAAATAATGCCATAATTTAGTGCTTAGGCACAATTCAAAAGAGGTTAATAAAAGATAAAAGAATTAGGAAGGCTTCATATACTGCCATTTTACCATGAAAGGAAAGCTTGAAAATAGAAAGAGATGCATATGATTTATAAAGATGCATTTTACAGGCAGCATAGTCACCTCACCAAACAGATGCTCAATATATAGTATCTCTACATTTTGAAAAAGTCTTATGACTGGTGTACACATTCCAGGATGAACGGCATAGAGTAAATCTTTCAGATGAAGTTAACATCATCATGCCTAGCAAAAGACCCTCTCTAGTGAAAAGGGAGTCAGCTGACAAAGTTCAACTGAGAGAGCTTTTCAGTTTATACTTCCCAGGCTAGTTCAGGAAAAGGACTAAACCTGTTGCCAAAAAAACTTTGAAGAATGGAGAGCTGTATATAGAGAGCTGTATATTTATTAGAAGGTGTCTTTGGACAGCCCTGTTGGCAGAGCATGGTAGTAGAAGAGAACAGGTTGAAAAAGTGCCAATTTACTGACAGTATGGTTTATGCTAATGAGATTTTAATTATGTTTAATGATGTGAAGGATGCCAAGGGTACAAACTATTAATATATAAAGAAATAAAGTAACAACGGATTTTGATTTGCCTGCTTTGCAAGCTCTTTCCCTTCTGCTTTTATTTAAAACTCACTGGGAACTGCTGCCTTAGGTCTGATTTTTAGGCATGAGTCTTGGCCCTCATTTCAGACACAAATTTACTTTTATTCCATACAGACTGTGTGATGACACTTCTATTATCATACTCTATATGAGAAATATTGAAACATAAATCTGAAGTAGTTCATGTTATTCAGGCAAACGAACTGATTTCACAACATTATAAGTTCTTTTACAATTATTGTGTTCTTTATTCTAGGCCTTATCCTACCTTACTTACCACATTTAATCCACAGAAATTCTGAAGGTATTATGTATTTATAGCATGTGCTCAAGGCAATATTTATATCATTTAATGGACATACGATACCCTCAACAAATCAGCATAATGCAATGCCACTTTTTAGAATAAATTGAAATGTTCTGTATATTTGACAGAGAACACCACCAAAATTCCTGTCCAATTACTCAATCTACTCCTATCAACCTAACATCTGTCTACAGGTGAGCTTTTCCAGAAAATATGTGAGCAAACATAGTTTCATATTTTCTAGGGTTGGAAGGGACCTGAGCAAATCATCGAGTCTGACCCCCTGCCATGGCAGGAAAGAGTACTGGGGTCAAACGACCCCAGCAGGTGCACATCTAGCCTCCTCTTAAAGACGCCCAGGGTAGAAGCCAGCATCACTTTGCTTGGAAGTTGGTTCCAGATCCTAGCCGTCCTGACTGTGAAGTAGCGCCTCCTGATATCTAGCCTAAGTCTACCCGTTATTCCTGGCCACTCCTGGTAGTGCTCGGGGGAACAGGGACTCCCCCAATGCCTGCTGGTCCCCTCTGACTAGTTTGTAACAGGCCACTAGATCCCCCCTCAGCCTTCTCTTGTGGAGGCTGAACAGGTTCAGGTCCCGTAGCCTCTCCTCGTAGGGCCTGCCCTGCTGCCCCCGGATCATGCGAGTGGCCTCCTCTGGACCCTCTCCATGTCGTCCACATCCCTCTTGAAGTGTGGCGCCCAGAACTGGACACAGTATTCCAGCTGCGGCCTGACCAGTGCTGCATAGAAGGGGAGGATCACCTCCTTGGACCTGCTTGAGATGCATCTGTGGATGCATGACAAGGTGCGGTTGGCCTTCCTGACTGCATCCCCACACTGCTGGCCCATGTTCACCTTGGCATCAATGATGACTCCAAGATCCTTTTCTGCCTCTGTACTGACGAGAATGGAGTTCTCCAGCCTGTCGGTATGGTGCTGATTGTTCCTCCCGAGGTGCAACACCTTGCACTTATCAGTGTTGAATCCCATCCTATTCTCATCCGCCCACCCCTGTAACCTGTCTAGGTCTGATTGTAGCCTATTTCTCCCTTCTAGCGTGCCCACATCCCCCCACATCTTAGTGTCATCAGCAAATTTGAACAGGGTGCTATTTACCCCCTTGTCCAAGTCACTGATGAAGATGTTGAACAGTGTGGGGCCAAGGACCGAGCCCTGCAGAACCCCACTGCCCATATCCCTCCAAGTCGAAAATGACCCATCCACCACCACTCTCTGGGTGCAGCCCTCCAGCCAGTTGGCAACCCATTTGACTCTGTGGATGTCGACACCACAGTCCCCCAGTTTCTTAATGAGAACGGGGTGAGAGACAGTGTCAAAAGACTTCCAGAAGTCCAGGAAGATTATATCCACTGCTATCTCTGCATCTAAGAATTTGGTGACCTGGTCATAGAAGGCCACCAGGTTGGTCTGACAGGACCTGCCTCTAATGAACCCGTGTTGATTGCCCCTAAGCATAATCTCCCCTGCTGGCCCCTCCTGGATGTGTGGCAGCATAATTTAGACCATGTATGATAACCCCTAAGGTCATAGGCAACGCATAGGGGAGGAACGGGGGGGTGTTACCCCCCCCATTGGCCACTGCCAAAGCCACCACTGGTTTCTGTGGGTAGTCACTGCCCCCCCCCCACCCCGCTGCTGACACAGCTGTAGATGGCTGCAGGCAGTCCCCACTTGCCACCCACCCTTTACCACCACCACCCCCCTGCTGCTGACACTGCCAGCAGCAGCTGCAAGCAATCCCCGCTCACTGCTACTGATAAAATGGGCAGCAGCTGTGAGTAGCTCTCACTCACTGCTTCCTGCCATGGTGCCCCCCCCAGTTGCAGGAGGGACCAGTTGTTCATGCCTAAGGTTATCATACTCAGACTGTAGTGAATTGAAAACTGAGTTGACTTCTACAACTGAGATTTCTCCACCAAGAATGTCTTCCCTATATTATCTAAGATAATTCCCAACATTTGTCAATTAAAGCAGCATGAAAGATCACAACTACCTACAGTATGCATACTATACACAGACAGTCTCTTACCTACTCAGGAACTGAATCATCTAGACCTTTAGAGTTAAATACTCACCTGTTTAAGCTATTTCTCTGATCGCAGCTGGATTGTAGATGCATGTGAACATTGCTTCATTCTCATTTTAATTAGACATAAATTAGCTTACTGCTGTCTGGACAAGTTGTCCTCATTTGCTTGTTTCTGGGAACCCACTTAAGCCCAGTAAAGGCCAACATCTTCCTCTAACGTAAGGGCTATACTATATATACAGTACCACAGTTAGCTTTTCTAAGTGAGCAGCGATAGAATTTCCATCGTTCAAGATTCCTAAAGCTGGATTGGTAACTGTGGAAACTGTACTGTAGGAAATAGTACTGAGCTAGCACAGATGTACTCATGTTTCACTATGCCTCTCCAATCTCTGTGATTCTATGGCATGTTTACAATTCTAATATTATAAAAGCCTAAGTCTGTCTGTCTATCCATAAATGCTTTATTCACACTCTGATTGGCTGATGGAAACAGAGTGCTCCAAGCATGCGGGAACACTGCCATGATTCTGAAGCCATGCTGAGGACTGGACAGAGGGTGGGGGAGCCAAGGCCAACCCTGCAAGAGGCAGAACAGCAGCAGCATGGGGCATTAGGTGGCAGCACTCCATCCCAGCCCTCTCCCTGCTGCCCCCCCATCATTCTTGACAGGCAATTGGCTAGTCTATTTATAATCTCTTAGAACTACAGTCCAGGTGAAGAGGTGTCTAACGTTTTGCTGAAAGGATTGTTAAACTTTATTTTGATATTAATGATGCAACAAAGGTCAATTTTATTATTACAGTCCATGCCATCAAGCTGTGCATCTACTTAGTCATCCAGCAAGGATGATTAAAGGTATGAAGGAGTTGTTTTTCACTTTACAGCAAAAGTACTAGGCCTCTTCCTTGTTCATGAGCTTAAAGTAAAAAAAAAAAATCCACTATTAAAATTCCTATTACGCAAAGGTCACAGACTGTATTGGAGTTTTTAGAAGTTTTGAGAGTCAATCACTTGCCAGGCAGGCTAGAGTAGAGACAAGTTTTAAGGCCACTCCTATTTATTCTTCCCTAGAAACAGAAGCTTATTCAAAACATAAGGCTATAATTTCCCTGAAGGTGATCATAATTAAGCTTTTCTCATATGAAGTGGCTATTCCATGTCCAACAGTTCCTTAGGAAAAGTGGCATTATTTAAAATATCCTACTGCCAACATATCATCCACAGGATTTTCCACATCTTTATTCTTAATTAGTGGCTTTGTACCTGTCCTCAAGATAAATGCCAGTGGTATTCTTACAACACATGTTTAAAGCATAGAAAAACTATTTAAAGCATGAATGGCAAAAAAAAGAAAAATACCAGAAAACCCTTTGTACTGTTCCTAATCTTTACAGAACTCTGAGGACAAGAATGTTGATAGTCAGATCCTGATAATGAAGGTGACATGTTCACAGTTACATTAACATCTCTAAATGTCAGCAGTACAGAGTACTCCAGTCAAAACACATTATGGCAAAACAATCAGTGAACTTAAAGGGCCTGATGCTTCACATCCTCACACAAGGTTTATGCCAATGTGACTCACTGACTTTAATGTAGGCATACCAATGGAAAGCAGGTATCTTGGAATGGAAAACAGAGCCCAATATGTTGAATCTAAAATTTTCACAGGTTACATTTTTAAAGTAAGTTTTCTCTGTATTGCCAAGAATGCAAAATAATTACACTTTAAACAGAAATCAGCTAAACTATTTTTTAAGATTTTGGACAATAAAATGCCTAGAACCTCTCTTATATCTAAAGCAAAGTGGACACTTTCCCTGGTGTTTGACACCTTTATAAATGATCCTGAAAATATGAACTGGACTTGTAAGAGGGAAATTTCCAAGGTGGTGAGCAGAACGTGCAGTGAAAAAAAATCAAGCACAATGAAGCACAAAAGGATTGATGCATACATTTCAACATACTGTTCCAAAGCCCAGAACATTTTTACTCAATGCAGCTAGAAGTGAATTTGAGTAAAGTAAGAGCACATTCATATGTAAAGGAGCTGTATCCTTAATGTTTTCTAGATTTTGCTACAGAGAGAAAACTGGTCTATCACATTGCTGAACTCTCCATATTCAAAATATGAAATTTGCACTTTAAAGTACAAAATATCTATTTGTTCCTTGACCAGTATATCTCTATGAAATATATAGGCAAAATAATTTGGGAAGTAATGTATAGACAAAATAATTTCACCAAAATAAAGGTTTCCTTTATCTTGGTATGACTGGAACAATGTCAGGAACTTTAGGCATGTTGTCCTCTGCTTCTAATACAGCAAATTTTCTGGTTCAAAAACCCAACTTTGAGAGATACACAATAAGAGTATTCCATTTTTAGTCTATATTAGATGTATATCAGGTCCTTCTGACATTATACTTGTAGATCACTTCCTGATTAGGAGGAAAACACAAACAAGTTACCACAAGATAAAGAAAATGGGACTTTATTCTACATTGGTCACTTCACGGTAATTGTTTAACCTGTGGTAGGTTTCTATCATGGTAATAGCATGCACATGGACTATTACCATGAAGCAGCTGAAGCAGTGTAAAAGTTCTGTCTACCTTTACCTAGTGGTAACTTGTACCTATGTCTTTTTTCTCCTACTTTGCCTAAAATGCAGATTTTAGAAGACAAAGCAAAAAAAAAATTGAAGTATAACTAAAAACGTGAGATTTTATTTTGGAATGTAGTGGTGTGCTGTACTGTGTTCAGTTTTGGGCACCTCACTACAGAAAGGATGTGAAGAAGTTGAAGAGAGTCCAATGTAGGGCAATAAAAATGGTGCACATGTCTTATGAGGAAAGACTGAGGGAACCAGGCTTGTTTAGTCTAGAGAAGAGAAGACCGAGCGGGGATTTAATAGCAGCCTTCAACCACCTGAACAGGGGTTAGAAAGAGGATAGAGCTAGATTGTTCTCAGTGGTGGCAGATGGCAGAAATGTTAGAAATATTATTAAAAATGTATAATGAATAGAGTGTTGTTAGAACTGCACAGTTTGTATCTCGTACCTGATAAAAAGAAACACCACCAAGGACATCCCTCCCCTCTTGGCTAATTTACTATCTTTTTCCTATACTAAATCACACTCCTCTGCTTTTCTCATGTAGATTACAGAAGCTGTAATTTAATTGGCTGTGTCCTTGGAGGAGAGAGGGATTTGAACTTTTGGTAACCTGGAGAGCTTTCTAAGCATGCGTAATTAGCTAATGCATATATGCCTATCCGCCCCGCATACTTAAGTAGTTAATTATAATGAACATGCGACGTATGAAGTGACGTATTTACATATATGTTTGTATGAACCGGAAATAAGTTGTAGGAGTTCCTGTTTCTGCACACGTGCCCAGGAGGGAGAGTATATAGAGCCGGCTGAGAGGTTTCTTCAGGGGTGGAGTGGTCTTTTGTCTTCACTCCAACCCTATTTGCAAATATACCTTTTGTGTTGCTAATAATGTGTGCCTGAGGAATTATTATTCGCGAGCCTCCAAAAGAAACGAACCGCAAATTTTTGCATCAGAACAAGGAGCAACAGTCTCAAGTTGTAGCAAGGGAAATTTAGATCAGATATTAGGAAGAATTTTCTCACTAGGAGGATAGTAAAACACTGGAACAGGTTACCCAAAGAGTTGGCAGAAGCTCCATCCTTAGAGGTTTTCAAAACCCAGCTTTGGCTGGGATGGTCTAGTTGGAGATGGTCCTGCTTTGAGCTGGGGGTTCGACTAGATAACCTCCTGAGGTCCCTTCCAACCCTAACTTTCTATGCTTCTATGGTGCTGAAAAGGACTAAAAGGTAATGGCAAATAACTTGTGTGTCCTGCGCAACAATGTAGCTAAGAGAATAAACAGAGCTGATGAATAAACAGAGCTGATGGCTCTGTAAGTAGATGGAATATATTGTAGGAACAGGGAGGTGGTTTTAGTTTTGCATATAGAATTACTGGAGTATTTTGTCTAGTTCTGACATCACATGGATGTTGACAAATTGAAAATGATTCAGAAAAGCATGATGCAATGTCTAGAAAGCAAGCATTATTGCAGAAGGCTTTAAAAAGATCAATTTTAGTTCATCCAAAAGAAAAGTTAGAGGTGACTTGATGAGTCTACAAGTACCTATGCTGAAACAGAAAGTTGAAGCTAGAAAAACTCAGAATAGAAATAGGGTGATGTAGCAGGCTTGGTGAGTTCAGCCTTTATATCTGACACCCTCTGGTGTCCTGACTCACCTGCTGCACTCTCTGGCCCCCTAATCTCCTGCCTCTTGTCTGCCATGTCTGTGATGGTGATAGTGATACACTTGGGAGACAAGGTGGCAATGTCTCAACCACCTACATACCAGGTTTGGATGCTCCAAGGAACTAGTGAAGAAGTGAAGCTATGCCATTGGTTCAAACACCTGTAACTGTGGCACGGAGCCTCAGACTATGCAATACCTGCTGCAATGCCCACTGTTTGAAGGCACATGTATAATGAAAGACCTCACAAAGTACAATAAACGAGACCAAGCATGTGTAACAAAATGATCAAATGCGGTATAGAAACACGAGGAGAATAAAACTTGGGAGGCTGCCTCTAGATCAGGGGTGGGCACTTATTTGGGGTGGTGGTCCACTTAATGAGTTTTGGTGACTTGTTGAGGGCCACACTTCTCTCTCCCTTTCCCTGTTGATGTCCTTCCTTCTTGGGGCACCGATTAGCATGGAAGCCTGAACCCTCAGTTACAATTCAGACACAAACCCTGCCCCAGGTCTCTAATAGCTGCAGGACTCCTGCCATAAGGAGCTGACTTGTTTCCAGCCCCCTAGATACCTCCATTATTCTTTGGCAGGCAGCTGTCAGTAGCTCCTCTCCCTACAGCCAGGAGATCTAGACTGCCTACCCTAGTGCAGAGACTGGGCTTATATTCACCTAAGCCCCACTCCCTTCCAGTCACCTGACAATAGTCTTTGAATATGAGTCCAGGGGTTTCTATTCAGCTCAATGGCTGGCTTAGTCCCTCAGCCCTTCTTAGCTATTCTGCAGTCTCAGGGCTTTAGAGTTTGGGTTTTTGTTCTGGCTGGATGTTTTGTTGTGGCTGACAATCTTACAAGTAGTCATCTAATCCAGTGATGCTCAACTTTCTGGGCATGTTGGCTAGATGAGTGGAGAAAAGCTGGTCTGAGACTGGATACTGTACACAAGGCTGGTTGTAACAGGTCGCCCTCCCCAGCACCATCTTCCTGGTCATCCACGCCTTATGTGGGGCACCCTTGGAGCCTTCTCTGGAATTCTTCTGTTCTGCCCTAATCTCGCCTGCCATGTTTTGATGGAAATGATTATGTGAGCAGGAGACTGCCTATTATATTGGGTATATTGGGGTCTTTCCTAGGATGGCCTGACCCCTACTTTTTTCCCCTCTAGCTAGGCCTCCCCATCTAAACCCACTACACAGGGATTGACTCCGAGGCTCTAGTTTTTTTTCCGTGCTTGGAGGCTCATGGTCCCCTTTCCTGCTCCTTTCTGGAGCCCAGCACTCCCTGGCCCAGAGGCATGGGCACTGGCCCCACAGCCGGGGGGGGTCGCAAGTTCATAAACCAGGGTGCAAACCTGAATCCACAACCCAGTCCAAACAAAAAAAACCCAAACACAATTGTACCCCAGGTGCAACAGACCTCCTTGGCCTTTTTAAGGTCATCCTCTGAGTGCCAGGGTTTGTGCCCCCCAAAAGCTGCACCCTCACTGGTGCTATAACCCCCAAAAGCTGTGCCCTCACTGGTGCCGGGGCTATACCCCCCAAAAGCTGCACTCTCACTGGCGCCGGGGTCCCCTCTCTGTAGTGGGTTCCCAAAATTGAGATGTTCTCCGTCCCCTAATAGTCTCACCCAAACCACCGGTGTTATTCAATAATCACAAAAAAAATAATAATAACTGCACATGATCAATCAACGTAGCAGATCAGCTTACTTGAACTTGTTTCGAGCCTCAGCTCTGCACCATCAGCTGCAGTTCTGGTTATGGATGCAGCTGCCATCTCTCAAGGGCTTCCATAGCTTCCCTCTTCCTGCTGTGGACCGCTCCCCAAACTTCTTCCTGGAGCTCTCAAAGGCACTGCTTCCCTTTCAGCTGCTGCCTCCCTTACTGCCATTCAACCCAGGGTTTTTATAGTCCTGCCTCTTCTGGTCAGCTGACCAGCCATCCAGGTTCAGCCTTTAACCCCTTCCTCACCAGCCCTCCATGCCCAGAATGTTCTGGCCTTAAAGGGGCAAACCTGTTTCCTCGTGGTAGGATTAGGGTTCCCTGTTATACTGGTCCCTGTGGCAGTCCAGCTCCTTGCATGGGATCTGGCCTCAGAGTGACCCCATTTGCCAGCCCCTGTATGCTGGCATGATATAAGAGACAGGTCCATGTAATTTGGACTGTGGAGCTCCCCCCAGATCCTGAAATTTGGCAGCAGGGGAGCAACAATTAATGCTACCATCATTCCCCCTATGCCAAATTTTTGGACCTGTGGGGAGATCCATGGGGTGGATAGCATGACCTCAAGAGCTAAATCTGGCCCATTGGCTGGAAGTTGCACACTAATGATCTAATCCAATGACCTGAAAAGTTGATATATGGCAAAAATCCCCAGTCTACAACACAGCCTATGATCTTTCTCATGTCCTTTAGCCTACCTTATGCTATTAAACATGAAACTAATACAACTGTTCACCCAGGAGAGTTTATTGACTAAGGCATCTATATTACTTCAGTTTGGGGATATAGAGCACACAGTTAAGGTCATATGTGTCACTGTGATTTCCACTAGCTGGATCTTGATGTAGATCTTGATGGTTCCTCTCACCCCACAAAAAAATTCATAGATTTCATAGACATTAGGGCTGGAAGGGACCTCGAAAGATCGAGTCCAGCCATCTGCCCCAGGGGCAGGAAGCCAGCTGGGGTCATAGGATCCCAGCAAGGAAAACATCCAGGTTTCTCTTGAAGGCATTCAAAGTAGGTGCTTGAACTGCCTCCGGAGGCAGGCTATTCCAGACCTTGGGGGCTCAAACAGTAAAGAAATTCTTCCTTATGTCCAGCCTGAAAGAGTCTTGCAGGAGTTCGTAACTGTTTGAACTTGTCATCCCTTGGGGCGCTCTGGTGAATAAACGTTCCCCCAGATCCTGGTGGAATACCCCTTATAAACTTATAGGTGGCCATCAGATCACCCCTGAGCCTGCGCTTTTCCAGGCTGAAGAGTTGCATAGCTCTCAGCCTGTCATCATAAGGTCTGTTTTCCTGACCTCTGATCATGCACGTGACACCAGATAAATTACCTCCCTGATACCATATCCTCAGGGATGCTCAACACTTTCACTCCCCATAAGTGACCCTTGGTACCAATTTCTTCTTCCAGTAGAAAGTGGAGCAGCCTCTGTGTTTTGGGGGGAGGTGCTGTGTTTTCCTCCCCTGGTTCCACAGAACCTCTTCTAATAAGAACAACATAGATGGCTGGACCAATTTTCAAAGTCATACAATATACATGGTGATGAGAATGATAAGAGCAGGCTCTTCTTCAGTTAAGGGTCAGGCATAAACTCAATACAGATTAATACACCACTTCAGAAATCTAAGGACTTGATGACTACAGACAATAATGTGAACTACTCCAGCCAGTTCTCTGCATCTTGGTGCAACTCTCCTGAGAAAATAGTTGAGGCTAAAGTTTGAGGTTCTCATAGTTTCATAGTAGTTTCATAGTAGCTAGGGTCAGGAGGGACCTGAACAGATCATCTAGCCTGACCCCCTGCCACAGGCAGGAATGAATGCTGCGTTCACAAGACCCCAGATAGGTGATCATCTAACCTCTTTTTGAATTTACCCAAGGTAGGGGTGAGGACCACTTCCCTAGGAAGTTGGTTCCCGATTCTGGCCACCCTAACTGTAAAATATTGCCTCCTGATCTCTAACCTAAACCTATTCTCCATCAGCTTATTACCATTGTTCCTCGTCACCCCAGGTGGTGCTGGGGAGAATAGGGCTCTTCCTATTTGCTGATGATCCCCCCTGATGAGCTTGTAGGCAGCCACCAGGTCCCCCTTCAGCCTCCTCTTGCTGAGGCTGAACATCTTCAGGTCCCTCAGTCTCTCCTCATAGGGCCTGTCCTGCTGCCCTCTCACCAAATGGGTGGCCATCCTCTGAACTCTCTCCAGGCTGGCCACATCCTTTTTAAAGTGCGGCGCCCAGTACTGGACACAGTACTCCAATTGCGGCCTGACCATGTTGCATAGAGGGGGAGTATCACCTCTCTGACTGGCTTGTGATGCATCTTTGGATGTATGAAAAGGTATGGCTGGCCTTGCTAGCTGCGGTCTGGCATTGGCAGCTCATGTTCATCTTGGAGTCAATAATGACTCCAAGATCCCTTTCCACCTCTGTGCTTTCAGAGGGGAACCCCTGCATTTGTCTACGTTGAACCCCATCCTATTCTCATCTGCCCACTTTTCTAGTCTGCCTAAATCTAGTTGCAGCCTTTCTCTCCCTTCAAGTGAGCCCATCTCGTGCCACATCTTAGTGTCATCAGCAAACTTGGACAATGTGCTTTCAACCCCCTCATCCAAGTCACTGATGAAGACGTTAAACAGTGCAGGCCCAAGGACTGAGCCCTGGGGACCCCTCTGCTCACATCTCGCCGGGTTGAGTATGACCCGTCCACTACTGTCTGGGTGCGCCCCATCAGCCAGTTTTTTACCCATCCAACTATGTAGGCATCAATGCCACAGTCGCTTAATTTATTAATGAGAATGGGGTGAGAGACAGTGTCAAAGGCTTTCTTAAAGTCTAGAAAGACTACGTCCATGGCAACACCATCATCCAAGGATTTAGTTACCTGGTCATAAAAGGCAATCAGGTTGGTCAGGCCTTTGATGAACCCATGCTGATTGCCCCTGAGCATGATCTCCCCTGCTGGCCCCCCACAGATGTGCTCCTTGATGATTTTCCCCAAGATGTTCCCTAGGTGAGGCTTACGGGCCTATAGTTACCTGGGTACTCCTTCCTCCCTTTCTTAAAAATGGGGACCACATTATCTAGTTTCTAATCCCCCGGCACCTAGCCAGATGACCACGAATGCTCATACAGCTGGGCCGAGGGCTCCACGATTACCTCTGCCAGATCCCTCAACACCCTTGGGTGGAGGGCATCTAGACCTGAAGATTTAAAAGTGTCCAGCCCTTCCAGAAGATCTACCTCTGCGCTGACCCAAGGCCTGTCAGAGCTATCCCCGAGATTGTCCCTAGCTCTGGCAGGAGGGATGTCCCAGTCCCTATTCAAGAAAACAGAGGCAAAGAAACTGTTAAAAATATTGGCTTTCTCATCTGGTGTAGCCACAAGGTTACCATTTGAGTCTTGCAGGGGCCCTACATTGCCTGGTGCCCTCTTCTTGCTCCCAATGTACTTGAAAAAGGTCTTTATGTTGTCCTTAATCCTGGATGGTAGCCTGAGTTCCATCTCTGCCTTGGCCTTCTTAATAGCCCTCCTACACTCTCGGGCAGAGGAGGAGTACTCCTCCTTGCTGATAGCCCCTCCCTTCCACTGGTTGTACACCATCCTTTTAGTCCTCAGGCATTCCTGAATGCTCTTGCTGAGCCAAGGAGGTTTCTGAACACCCTTACCCTCCTTGCTTCTTTCAGGAACTGTTACCTTTTGGGTCTGGAGGATTGCCCCCTTAAGATACGACCATCCCTCATGGACTCCCAGCTCCTCTACCTTCTGGGTCCTCAGTGCCTCCCCCACTAATCTCTGAAGCTCATTGAAGTTGGCCCTTCTGAAGTCAAGGGATTTAGTCTTGCTATAAGCCCTTGACACCCTGCACTGGATAGTGAATTCCGGCAGGTGATGACCGCTATTGTCCAGGTGGTCAAGGACCTGCAGTCCCCTCACCAGGTCATCCCCAGTGGCCAGGACCAGGTCCAGCAAGGCGTTACCCCTAGTGGGGCTGTGCACCTCCTGGATAAGGTGAAGGTCCTGTAATACAGCCAGAAACCTATGTGAGTGTTCAGACCTGGCTGTCTGCTCCTCCCAGCAAATGTCTGGGTAGTTTAGGTCACCCATGACAATGACATCCCTTGACCTAACTTCTTCCATAAGCTGACCGGAGAAGTCCCAGTCCAGCTCTTCCCCCAGTTGCGTGGTCTGTAGTAGACATCCACCATCAGGTCTCTTTCACCATGCCCCCCTTGTAGTTTGACCCACAGTGTCTCCGCCCAACCCTCCTCTAACCCAAAGCTAATCCTTGATGATGTGTGTTGCTCTTTGACATAGAGCGTGCCCCCCCAGCTTTCCTCTTTGTCCTGTCCCTTCTATATAGGGTGTATCCCCAAATACCCACTGCCCAGTTGTGGGTAGGGTCTCACCAGGTTTCTGTGAGCCCTACTAGGTCTGGATTCTTACTTGCAATCAGGAGGCACAGTTCCTCCTGCTTGCTCCCCATACTATGACATTGGTGTAGAGGCACTTGAGGCCTCCTGAGGGTGCTCATGCCTCCCAGCTACTCCCAGGACTGTTGTGGCCCCCTACTCCCAGGATGTTGCTTACCTGGGCGTCCCTTCCTCTTGTCACCCTGCATGCTGGTGAAGCATCCTCTCCACTCAGAGCGGCCCCTTCCCCTAGCAAAGCTAATTTAAAGCCCACCATACAAAATCAGCCAACCTAGAAGAAAAAATACATTGGCCCTTAGGGGAGAGATGAAGCCCATCCCACCCCAGCATGCCCTCCGTACAAAAACATGTCATTGTCAAAAAACCCAAAGCCCGCCTCATGGCACCAGCTCCGAAGCCACTGGTTAACTGCATCAATACAGGCCTTATGACACCTACCCCGTCCACTTACCGGGAGAATGGAGAAAAATACCACCTGAGCTCCCATCTTCTTGAGTTGGTGTCCCAAGGCCTTGTAGTCTTCCATGATGTTGTCCAGCTTGCCCTTGGATGCATCATTTGTCCCCACATGGACCACAACCAGTGGGTAGTAGTCAGAGGGCTCGATGATTTTCAGGATGGTCTGTGTGATGTTCCAAATCCTCACTCCGGGCATACAGCAGACCTGCCATGACCAGGGCTCAGAGCAACAGATTGGACCGTTGGTTCCCCTCAGGATGGAGTCCCCGATGACCAGAACTTTGTGTCTCCTCCTCCTCGGGGTCTGCCTCTTCTCAGCCCGTGTTGTAGGTTGAGCCGCATCAATGACTCTTGGGATCTGCTCTTCTGCCTTCTCCTCCAGGGGAGCCAGGGCCACATACCTGTTCCCAAGGGATGTCTGGGGAGCAGGCACAGCAGTTGTATGAGCTGCCCTGGCCTTAACAGATACCTGCTGCCACCGATTAGTTGGAGGTTTTGCATGCGCGGTCTCTCCTGTGGATTCCTGGCCCTGCAGAGAACAGAAATACAAATCAGTTTCATCCTCCGCCACCCAGATCCCTCGCAACATGCTTACCTCGGCCACCTGCCTCTCCAAAGCCTGAAGACACTCACAAGAAAGGTAGGCAGAGGAGTCACCAGACCTTAGCCCCACCCCCCAGGACCCCACCCAGATGCCCCCACAGATCAGGGAGCAGGTGGTCACCCAAAGCCTCCGTCTAGGTGGCAGCCTCAGAGGAGCCCTGGAAGGGCGGCATCACTGGGGCAGGGCCCCTGGCAGTGCTACGAGCCCTCACCATGGCTCGCAACTAGTCCTTACCTCTCTCCTTGTTAGTGGAGCCTCTTAGCATCTCTGTCCTGAAAACGTATACAGAGCCAACAGTAAAAGTCCCTCTCATGGTCTATTCAATTTGGCCATTGTATCCTTTCGAAAAAGAGGCTGATATCTCCTGAGAGGGGCTGAAGAATTGGTCTCTGGAAGGCCTAAGATTTAGAAAATCTTTTTACCCTCTCACCACAAAATGTAAGCTATTTCATTTGGAATTCATTCATTTATGATGTTGTGGTTACTTAATGCAGCCTGTATGCCATTGCAAGGATTTATACTGACTCTTCTATGCATTTATTCTTTTGTTGTATCTTTCTATCTCTTGGTGCTATATTCATTTTTTCTATCACAAATGAAATAGTTTCACATGAGTTATGTAAGATGACAAAACATATTATAGACAATAAAATATTGGAAATATCTTGATCCCACAGGGCAAGTTGATACAAAGTAATTTAATGATAACAGGATTTTTCCTCTCAAGAGATCAGTTTTTATATTTTTAACCCTGTTGTTTGCAAGGGAGAGAGTTAAGTTAAATCACTCTTTTTAATATAGGATAATTTGCTTGAAATAGGCAAACATAAAATCACATCTCCTGGATGTTGGTTACAGCTTCCTTTGACAGCTTGTGCAGGGCAGTGGTCAGTACTCTGAAGAATGTACTGTGGCTGGTGTAGCATAGTGCAACTAGTGTTTAAACTAGTTCCTGAATATAGTACAGGTGTTATACAGGATATTACACTTAGATTTATTGGTGATCAAAATACACCTGGTTTATTAGCTTGTCCTAGTCATGCTCCTTCTGATTTCTGCTGAACTTAAGGCTTGTCTATACTGGAAAACTGACCACAACAAAAGAACAGGGCCCCACTTGTTCTGGAAGTGAATTAAATTACTAGAAAAGGGCACTCTTTCCAGAATAAGAGTGTCCATGCAAGGATTTCAGTATAGCTATGGCTTTCTAAGTAGCGTTGAAGCGATGTTGTAGCTGTGATGGTCTGGGAAATGTGTAAGGCAAGGACTTTTGTGGGTGATATAATTTACTGGACCATCATTGGGATAGATTTAGACAAGCTTTTGGATATCACAGTACCCTGTGTACTTAGGAAAATGACTAGTAAGACCCAAGGAAGGATACTGTATTACCTAAAAGCTTGTCTAGGTCTATCCCAACAATCCAGTTGAGCTAAAAAAAGATATCACCCACAAGAATTCTTGCATATGGCTTTCTAAGCCATTTTAGGCAGTAACATTGAAGAGGTAGATTCATGCAAGTATTACAAAAAGGCCTCAGATACTATTTCAGTCTGTAGGCAGCAGGTTGGAGTGTTGCTGCACCCATTAAGGTCCAAGAAATATAAAAAAGACAAGGATTTTTTGTGATACCTTTTATGGGACCAACTGTGTCCAAAAAAAGATCAGCTTAGATCTGAGGAAGGGGTACCCAAAAGTACTATGGTGCTTAGTGAACATCCACATTGAATATATTGACAAAAGTTTTCTTAAGTAACTGAAATAAAAAGATTTTTATTTAACATTTTTTCAGTAGCCTATGCTAAATTGTTCTGCTGCAGGATAGGAACAAAAAAATTAAACTTGTAATGGTAACTCATTTACAATATATGGATGGCATCCAATATAACTTGAGTTAATCCTTAGCTAGGTTTTTTATTTCACATGAAAACAAATCTTTGCTTCAGCTGGATCACGAACAGTAACAAAGCTTTGTTATTTTTGGTAATGATAGTAGTAATAGTAGTAGTAAAAACAGAATTAGTAGTTTAAATGGTAACTCTGGTATTTTTTAAAATAAAATATATTTTAAGAATTATTGAAAACAAATAGTATTTAATTGTGCAGAGTTTAGGGAAGTTTTTTCAAAATATTTTGTCAACCTGAAACCTGGATGAGCTAATGTTGGCAAAATACAAGACTGTTCTGACATAAATCCCTTATATGAGACAGATGTCAAACATACAGCCAATGAATCTATTCTCACCCATAGAATGCATTTATATAGTGTGTGTGCGCACACACACATACACACACACAGAGATTCTCCAAAATTTCAACCTCCATTTTAAAAAAAGGCAGCTAACCTTCACATTTGCAGAGAACTATAAACCTGAACCAACCAAGCATAACCAATGCAATAAAGTAATACCGGCATTGATTACACTTGCAGTAGCCGCCAAATAATTCTAATA
The DNA here is from genome assembly GCF_052110815.1 of Crocodylus siamensis. Lineage (NCBI taxonomy): Eukaryota > Metazoa > Chordata > Crocodylia > Crocodylidae > Crocodylus > Crocodylus siamensis. The sequence continues at coordinate 387,124,858 of NC_143395.1, read as the reverse complement.
TTATAAAAGCTTAAGTCTGTCTGTCCATAATGCTTTATTCGTGCTCTGATTGGCTAACAAACAGCCAATCAGAGTGCAAAGAAGTATTCTGACAGAAGGCAGCCTGCCGCCATGATGGTGTGGACATGGGGGACAGAGTGTGTGTGGCGGGGTGAGGCCAGAGCAGATGGCCTCGCTCCCCCCTCGGCTCAGCTCCCTGGAGGCAACAGCAACAGAAAAGATGGAAGCCCAGGCCCACTGCTCCCCCCGTCCCCCCCCCGCAGCAGCCCACCTTCTCCCCACCCTTGAGCCTGGTCCTCCCCAACATCGGGCCCGGGCCTGCTCCTTCCTTCCTTCCACCGCTGTGGCAGGGTGGGGGGAAGTGGGACCAGACCCCAAGCAGCAGGAGGGAAGGGGGAGCAGGCCCAGGTGTGGGGGGGGCACCCCCATATCATTCTTGATGGGCAGTTGTCTAGAAGCAGCCAGAGTGCTCCAAGCATGGGGGAGCATCGCCATGATTCCAAAGCCACACCGAGGACTGGACAGAGGGTGGGGGAGCCAAGGCCAGTGTTGGTCTCACCTCCCCCACCCCACTCCCTGCAAGAGGCAGAACAGCAACAGCATAGGGAGTTAGGTGGCAGCACTCCATCCCAGCTCTCTCCCCTCCCACCCCCTCCCCCATCATTCTTGACAGGCACTTGGCTAGTATAGTAATATCTGCCTGACTGCAGACAGCTCCAAAATGGACTGTGATGGAAGAGAAACACAGGTACAGGCAATGGTGGCCTAAGAGAGATTTGTTTTTAATTCAGTGGTAAAAAACATGACAAGGGAGCACCAAACAAATAATAAATAATTAAGCATTTAGTTTATATAAAGCCTTATTCTCCCTTTATTCCATAGGCAAGCTTCCTACAGATGGCAATGGAAGAGCACAGTGCACTCTGCAAATATCCAGCCCTAAAATTATAGCCATGGACCATAACTAATTACACCATCCTTTAAATAATTTTTCCACGTCTTGAAGAAAGTAAAGGTATCCCTAAAAGTCTAAAAAATAGCAGAGTATTTTCCAAGATTTAAGGTAAATTTTTGGGAGTTACATCAAACACAAAGGCCATATGCAGGCCTGTGTCTATATACAGGTCTGGAGTCGATGCTGGCTTTGTGTGTTGCCAAGAGTGGATCTAGAGGGAGTGCAGTGGTATAGCTGCAACCCCTTTTGGACTGACCAGGTTATGGGTGTCTCTGGTAACTTCTGTAAAGTCCCCAAAGCAAATGAGAATCCCCTCTCCCTTCCCCTCTGTGGTCAGAGTCATGTCCCCTCCCCTTCCCGCTTCTCCCACCTGCCACTGCTGCTTTCCTCACTGTCCAGGGGGTAGGGTAAGCTTCAGAGCCACTCCTTCTCACTCTATCCAGGCTGAACAGGAGCTGGACTCATCTGGGACAATGACAGCAAAAGCAGAAGCACCTGCTCCTGGGAAACCAGGAAGGTGTGGGAACCCACCCCTCTGCCCATCACCACTGATGCTGTCAAAGCTGAGCCCAGCCCATGAGCTCCCTTGCTGGAGCAGGCATCAGTGGCTCTGAAGCTTCCCCTGCCCCTGGGATAGTTGAGGAAGCAGCAGCAACAATTGGGAGAAGTGTGGAAAGGGAGGGGAGGGGACTTGCCTCTGAGCATGGAGAGGAACATGTGGAGATTCTTACCTGCTTTGGAGACTTTAAAAAGCCCCTAGAACTCCTGCATAGTCTGCCTACACTGGTGGGGGGTGGGGAGGGTGACAGAAGACATACAGCCACGCCTACAACTCGGATCATTTCTCCCACACCTGCCTTTACCAAATCCTGGAACCACCCCTGGGCAGTGCATAACCTGGTTTGGACCCCTGTGCTGTAATGTCTCACAGAAAGAGACAGATCCAGGAGGGGCACCATGGTGTGATTGTACTCCCCTTCCACCATTGCCACTGCTGTCTCCAGCTGAGCTCAGAACTCCATGCAGCCTCTCCCTGCACTTAAAGCCCCCCAAGCTGGCACGGAACACTGTAGGGGAGGACGGGGACCTGGACAGGGAGCAGGAACAGAAAAGGAAGACCCACCTGCTGCTGTCACTGACCCCAGCTGACCTTAACATGGGGAAAGCCCAGAGCCACACCTGCCCCACTCCAACTGTGAGGGGCAGCTTTTCAGAGTGCTAGGCTCTACAGGGAACAGCTGCAGTGTTGGGGGGGGAAGGGTCTTCCTAGCTTGCTCCCATCCAGCAGGGGGCATAGGGGGAGGGGGCAACTAGGGAGCAGGCACAGGAAGGAGGAACCTGTAAGCCTGTGCAGTCACTCCCTGCAGGTACCCTTCTGCCCCCTATCAGGTCCTATGACATAAAAGGAGGAGCTCTGGGGCTCTCCCTTGCACCCAGATCATCCAGGAAAGTGGCAGCAGGGGGCAGGTTCCCCCTTTCCTATATCTACAGCCTGTCCTGCCCTGCCCCTCAGTGTCCCTGTTAGCCCCAGGGCTCCAACTGTGCCTCACCTGCACCCCCCACCACAGTCTGAGCAGCAGTGTGCCAAACCCCCCTTTACTAAATCCTAGATCTGTCCATGGAGGTGTCCATAATGAACAGTGGCCATTCCTTCACTCCACTTGGTAGCTTAAAAAGGGTTGACATCACCCACCAAGTGTGCAGGTGAACAAAGATAAGGCATGACGCGGGCATTTGTAATGGAAAAAGCCAAGCTGTGTTGCACTGGGTGATCACAGTCCATGATGTCTAGGTCCTTCCATGTTACTGCAGGATATACCGCTGGGAGACTACTTTAGTCAGAATTGTCAGTCTGGAATGAAACCAGCATTTATTAATTTGTTTGCTGTAAATCAGAGCAGAACAAATGCTCAATACTAATTATTTCAATTTGGCTTAGCTCCTGATAAATAAATCAGCACATTCTGTTTCTTGCAAGAACAGAAGTGTGTTTTCATTAGGGTTCCTTCCACACCCCAAACTCTCACTGAGTTTAAGTCATACTCAGCTCTCTGTGCATCAAGTCTTTCTACTACACACTGTATATATTTGCATGCAGTGGTCTTAGACCTGATTGTCCGTAAGTCACAAAGAGAAGTCTGTTGACAGAGAAAGGAAATTTATTAGCAGGCAGTAGGTAGAGATGATACTGCTTTTCAATCCAAAGATCTCTGCAGCACAAGATCTAACAGAGAGAGAATCCTCATGTAACCCTTCTGCCAGGTACTGATTGGCAACAACAAGGACTAGGTTCAAATTTCAGGGTATCTGTAGGAGTTCGATGGCATGCCGCCTGGAGCTAAGTCGTCTCTCTGTTGAGATTGTAGCGTTCTGTCCTTCAAAAAATCTCATGCCATGCCTTGATGTTTGAGAGAGAGGTGCCAAAACACTCTTGGGAGACAAAAAGTTGGTTGTAGGCTCCCAATATGCTGCCCAAACCACACCAGATGTTCCAGGAGTATTGTTGCTTGCTGATAATGCTGAGGATCTGGTCTCAGACTTATGGGCCCTTTTGCTGGGGTCCTCCTCTTAAGTTGGCTGCTTGCCCCATTCTTCCCTGCACAGGTCCCAAGACAGCCACTTCTTAGTTCTAATCCCACCCATATCTTCAAGGCTGGGATGGATTTACCCACTCCTTGAGTGTAATCTCGTTCATGTGTTTGTTCTTCTCTAGGTTACCAAAGCGGTTACCTTCACCGCCCCCCCCCCGGGACTGGACTCACCAGCAGAGCAGTCTCCTCCATTTCTGTGCTGGCTCTCACCAACCAAGCAGCCTCTTCTGCCTCTTCACTGGCTCTCACCAGGTAAATTGGGGGACTGGGGTTTTCCTCTAAGCCCTGGGGCCAGTTCTCTCTCCTCGGTCTCCACTGTCTTCTTTCTTCTCACCTCATCTCCCCCTTCTTCTGTCCAATCCCCGACACTCCCTTGGCATCCCTTTACATTTCCTTCCTGGTCAGCTGGGTCTGCCATGGCAACGTCCAATTAGCTGCCTTCCTGACTCAGCTATCTTCTCTTTAACTTTTCAGCATGGCTTTTTCTGTTTGCTTTGGCCACGCTGTTCTTCCTATCTTGGGCTTGAACCTTGGCAGCTGGGTTTGCCATGGCAGCCTTTCATCTGCTGCAGCCCCAGCTGGTTCCCTTAATTAGTCAGGGCATGTCGTCTTTCCCACCCTGGCTCGTCACAGTTTCCTCAGAGTCTCTTGGTCACTTAATTGTCTTTGTTTTATTCTGCGTGTTCTCGTGGCAGGGTGTTTCAGCCACCCTGTCACAGTATCCAATAAGTTTTCACTGTGGCTTGAGCCCCCACACAGAAATAGGAATCACTGAATTTGGCTGGGGTGTCCCGCATAAACAAAAACCCCTCCTCACAAGCACTATAAACAGAGAACAAATTTAGTACAGAAAAGGCAAGAAAAACAAAGGAAAACATCAGTTTCAATTTTAAACACTTACAACTACAAAGTACAGTCTCTAGTTTGCACCCTTTTTGGAAAGACTCCACTCATGCCCAGGCAGTCTTAGATGTGGGAGCTCACCCAAGGGCTAGTTCTGGGGCCCTGTGCCTCCTACTCAGCAGGAGTCCTATAAGCTGTTTCTTGGGTTTCACTGCATCTCAGGGAACTGCTAGCGAGCATAGGTCCTCTGCAGTGCAAAGTGCCCCTTGTTGCTCCCTGGGAAGCTTTAGACCTGTGATCTCCACTTCCACATAGTGGCTTTTGGGGGAGGGTGACCACACCCCACAGCTCTACCTGGGACAAAAACTGCAAAATAACTCAAAAGAAGGGGAACCAGGCCTGTCCTATTTCCTGGGCTTGCAGATTGGCTCAGCTATCCAGCTAGGCTATGACACAAGAACTGCTACTGCCACAACAGGAACCAGGCTTTAAACCCTGACCCACATTTTACCAGGCTCTAATCCTCATGGTTTGTTCCAGGGACTAAATACCCCCCACAGTATTATCCCACCCCAAACCTAGGAAAGCAGAGAGGGAACAAGAAAAGGGAGAGGAGAGGAGTCCCAGATTCAAAGACTCTCTTATTCTCCTGTACCTGAGAGTTCCCCTTCACATTTTTTTCTCTGGCTAGGGCCCTCCCTGGGGTTCCCCCAGTCTCCCAGCTGCCTCTTCCTATGTACCTGGGGTGATATCACCCCACGTATCTGATCAGGGGTCACCAAGTTTCTAGTTGTTTTTTTCTCATAACCAATTCATTTGAAAAAAGGACACTGCCCAGTTAGCCAGTTAGACCAGGGGTCTGATTTTCCCAACTTACAGGACAAGAAGCTAGGTTTCTGGTTCACAGTAAACAGAAGGGTAGGTTCTAAACAAAAGCTCTAAACAAAGGAGCATTTCATGCCTATATGCTGGCACAGTTCTTTTCAAATTAAGAAAGAGACAAGATACATCAGAGCAAACATATTAAACCTAGTCATAATCAAACTAAAACCATTTTTACAGCAACATAAAACTATAATACTTTGCAGTACAAAATGCTTATACATTTTATGTGTGTGAGAGAATCATAAGAGATGATGTAACTTCTGTTAAACTTTGGTCACATGGAGATGTTCCTGGGGTCCAATCTACAATCACATGGCTTACTTTAAGCAACGTGATCATAGATCAAGTCCCCACTTACATACACATTTGCTTGTCCTGGAGCTGAACTGGGAACATGATCTAAGTAAATCAGGGTGCAGGGAGAGGAGGACAGGATATGGGGATCTAGCTGGATGGGGATCTGTATAGGGTTTTTTGGGTCTGGAGGTCAGAGGGAGGGTTCACGGGAACAGGGGGGTGGGAAGATCCAGAACAGGATGTTGGTGGGTCTGCAGGGGAGTTGTCCATACAGAAGTGGAGGGGGAGGTGGAAGGCTAAAGATGGCCCAGTCAAGGAAGCTGGATTGTAGGAAAAATGCAGACCTAGGGCTGGGGTGAGTGGCTGGGCTTCTCAGTCCCAGGGCTGCACTCTAACATGTACACATATTCAGTGGGTCATGTGCAAATCTTACTGGGACTGGATCTACAGTCACATAGCTTACTTTCACTCTTAGTTCTAATCCTCAAAGGAAATTACAAAATACCTTTCATAGACAAGCCTACAAACTTCACTTCATAAATCTACTGGATATAAAAGTTCATGCACTAAATATAGACATTGGATCAGGTCTCACCTGTATAAATGTTTGCTGGTGCCAGAAGCTGTGCCATAAATGTGATCCAAGTAAATCAGGGAGGGGCTAGTGGATCCCTGGGGGGTGTGGGTCAAGTATCATTTGGATGGGATTGTGGGGAGAGCATGGCAAGTCCACAGAGAAGGTGTTGATTGGTCTGCAGGGTGGGGTGGGGGTTGTTCATCAGGGAGTGGGAGGGTTGGGGAGTTTAAAATAGCCCAGTCAGGGTTGGATGCATAGATCAAACACAGTTGCTTGGCTTTCCCAGTCCCAAGGTTGCACTTGGGATAATTCAAGTTAATCTGTGTCCGATGTAATTTAGTGCACCTCTCAAGTGAACTAAGTTAGATCAGGCCAGCCATTTTTTTCCTTCTGTCTAACCTCCCTGAACATATGTACAGTTCAGCACTTAGATTGACCTAACCCTCATTAGCTCAATCTAAGTAAAGTCTTCAAGTACTCTTTGTTTGTTAAGAGGGTCTTTGAGCTGCTTTATTTGTGTCTGGGCTTTCAGACCTTATGAAATCACAGTCAAATGAAAAGCTAAAATGTATGAAACAACATAAATTGTAGAGCACTGGAATGCAAAAGGTTAAATGAAAAGGGCATACCAAGAGGTTGCTGGTTATAGCTATATTGGTTTAAGAACATAGGCAGACATGGTTCTTTGGGTAAATGTGATATCCTTTAATTAAACAGCTGGAAAGGTTGCAGGCACAAACACCCTTCTTCAGGCATAGGGAGAGTCTGCTGGTGTTTTGAGTGCTCTCCTGGGTGGAATGGAAGCCAGTATGCAAAATGCAAACTCATCACCAGAAGCAAACTTCCTATGGCTCAAAACACACCAAACTGATCCAGACCACATCACGACAAGAAATGTAAAACCTGCCAATACATCTCTACCACTCCCACACCCGCCCCACAGGGGAAATACAATACCCACCAAGGTGTGTTTCCTACCGGTTGGGGAAAACCATGAACATGGGAGGAGGTAATATCCTGACCAAGGTAATGCATAGTTAGCCTCCCACTTTCACTTCCAGTGGGAAGATCTTGGCTTTACACTGACTTTATCAAAATGGGAGACTCCTCCCTATCTTGCTCCTGAGACCAAATGGTTGAGGGCAAGCAAAACTTGGGGGCATCTGAATCCCAGGCCTCCAGGCTTCGGCCTGCACATAGGATGCCTGCCAAAGGATTTGGATGTATCTGAAGCCCCAGGCGCAATTGGAGGATGCTTTCTGATAGCAGGGCCACATATGGTGCTTAAATGACTCACATGGATTTATAATTGATTTGGCTGATTCAAATTGGGACACAAAAAAAATTCCTTTAAAAACAAAAACAACAAAAAACAGCACTCCTGCAATAACCACACCCCACAACAGAGCCATCACCAGTCCTGGATCTTATACCTGCACCTTCAGAAATGTAATATATCTCATCCAGTACACTAAGTGCCCTGATGGAAAATACATAGGAGAAACCAAATAAGAACTCATACCAAAACAAACGCACACTGAAAATCTATCAAAGACAAAAACACCCAGTTACCTGTGGGTGCACACTTCTCATAAGACAACCACTCTCTCTCCGATATCTTAATTCTAACCCTCAAACAGAATTTACAAAACACCTTTCGTAGACGAGCCTACGAACTTCACCTACCTGTCTCACATCAATTGTCTCCTGTTTCCGCTGATCCTTACTGCATTTGGATTTTCACAGACCTGCATTTTGCATATTGGCTTCCATTCCACTCAGGAAAGCATACAAAACACTACCAGACTCTCCCTATCCCTGATAAAGGGTGTTTATGCTCAAAAGCTTGCAAAGAACAATTTTTGCAACTATTTAGTTGGTCTAATAAAAGATACCACATTTACCCAAAGAACCTTGTCAGCCTAAGGGCATACCAAAGCACCTGCTACCAAAATGACATATTCCTATAAATATACATGCATACATATTCTGGTCATCAAAACTTGTAGTAGAAATGATATATTTTATTGGACCAACAAAATTATTGCAAAAAAATTTTTTTTTAATTTTTTTGCAAAAATCTTGTTGGTCTAATAAAAGATATCATCTCTACTACGAGTCCTGATTGCTTTTTACTCTAGACCAATATGGCTACAACCTGGATACCTGGCATTAAGACCACTGAACTCTATTGGAAACATTTTTTACCTAGTAGATTATGTTAAATTGGGAGACCCTGCACCCTAGTGGTCATTTTCAATTCCTTCTTAGCTTCCACATCCAGGCTACAACCTAGTGGGTTCTTCCATCACAGTACCTCTATAATTCAACTTTTCTTTCTGTGACTTTATCTGCATTAATCTTAGTCACACTGCCACAGCACACAGAAGTAAGAGATGAAATAAAAGGGCAGTAAGATCTTTATTTAGATTCTGAAGAGAAAGGCAAAAATTAAAAAGTTAGCATATCATTTAAAGCTGGAACTTGGAAATGATAAACTTCAATGTCTCTGCAGTGAACAGTTGGGTAATCAAAAAATACACAGGAATCTGTTTTACCAAAAAGTCAAAGAAGTGTGATGAGATCCTCATGGAGTAAAGGGTTGTCAGAGTGTAGAAAGAAAACAGGGAAACAGGAACTCCAGGACCTCGCTTCCCTTTTTTGCCACTGTTGTGTAAAAACTTAATCCTTCTTTGACTCTGTTTTCTAATCCACCAAAATAGAGGAGCCAGTTGCCTAAATACCAAGGTTTTAATTACATAATTGCAAATGTCATTAAGAGTCTCATTTAATGACACTTCAGAATCAAAATATTACTACTTATTTTCTACCACCCATGCAGACAGTAAAATCAAATTTAATTTTAAAACATTATGCTCAATATATTCACTTAGGGAAAGAAAAGACAGCTGTATACAGCAGTCTTTAAATCCTGTTGTTTACTGTGGCACTAGACTTTGTCTGTCAATGATACGAAATTATTGTAATGCAATATCCTAAATGATTTTATCATATGTAATTATTTATTTTCATACCATTCTGAAATCCTAGGCAAATTGCCACCTTGATGATCATTTTTTCTCCCACAAAATATTTAATAGACAAGAGACAAAAGCCTTCAAAGGATCAAAAATAGAAATGTTTACATAACTTGCCACTTCAACTATTAAGAGACTGCTGCATTTTATTATGCTAGGACAAACTGATATGTTCTTATTAATAGTTTCTTTATATTCTTTACCTTGAGCTTCTCTCAGTTAATTGCAGTAACAATTACAAATGAAAAATAAAAAATACACAATGATTGCAAATACTATAGCTCCCACTTGTTAAACTGGACTTGGGCCAAATATCTGTAATCAGAACAACTCCTTTTATTTGTTAAAATGACTGCATGGCAGTGCTTTGTGCCTCACAAATGTACCCTAAGCCCTGGGAATGATTTCCCCAAGGCTAGATTCTTAAGCTGTCAGATGAAGGATGACCACTGTAGCCACATTTTCTTATGATTCTGGACTGAATTCTGAAAATTCAACTGCTCTAAGAATATAGAGCTAAATGCCAGGGTTTTTTTCGAGTGGGTTTGAGATTTAGAGCCCTTTTACACTTCTGCACATTACCTTAAAGCCTCTATTAGCAAAGAAATCCCTTATAAGTCCCCTTCAGATTTGCTTGCAACAATCAACAAATTCTGCATCCAGACTTGAGGGAAAGTCCTCTGAGAAGTGATTAACAGAGCTGCTTTTTGACCACAAATTCATTCTTGGCACTGCACTAGTCCCAAGACCTGACAAGCTTCCCCTTCTTGAGATCCCAGCGCCTGTTTATTGATTCTTCAGGTGATATGCCTAATGCCAAGTACCACTGCTAATGAGACAAATCCTGAGCATCGGTGGCTGAAAACCAGAGCAGCTGGCCTTCCCATGTTCTATAGCAGGGCTTTTAAATCTTTTTTAATAAGTGTCCCCCTTCTGACTCAGAGTTTCAGCTCCAGTACCCTGTATTTTTTTTCTTGTTTTTAAGGGCGGAGGGACAGACTGAGGCCCCCACAGTGCAGGAGGGAGTGGGGCTGGGGCAGGCATTGCACATCTGGGGCAGGGTGCGAGTGGCTTGTCCAGGGGCACGGGGCGGGCAGCTCCTGCTGCTGCACACACTTCAGGAGGGCTTGAGGGGGACTTGTGCCCCTGGATCTGTGTGGGGGAAGGCAGATGATGCTGCCCCAGCAGTGGGAGAGACAGTGGGGCTGGGCCTGCCCAGCCGGGGTGGTGTGTGGGACTGAGCCATGCACGGGGGCAGCTCCCACCATCACACAAACCCCAGGAGGGCATGGGAGGCATGTGCCTCTAGATTGGGGGGGTGGGGGGCAGGCTGCAGTGGCACCAGGCTCGTCCTAGTGGAGGCTGGGCCAGGCTGCACTCTGGGCGGGTGGCAGTGCTGGCACTGGGAGGGGGCTACGGAGGGGGGCTGCAGCCACTCCTGAATTCACCGTAGTCCCCTCAACGCCCCCTCTCAGCAGAGCCGCTACCCACCCCAAGCACAGCATGGCTCAGCCCCCCACTGGGGAACAGCCCAGCACAGCCTGCACCACCCTGACCTGCCTCACACAGATCCAGGCACATGGTCGCCCCATTCCCCTGGGGGTGCACATAGCAGTGGCACTGGGAGAGGGGGCTGAACTGGGGGAGAGCTCACAGGCAGCAGCCGCCATTGCCAGTCAGGAGAGCGAACTGGGATAGGGTTGGGAAGGTGCCGCAATGTGCTGCGTGGGGCCAGTGGGGCCCGGCACACCCCTTCCCCAGGTACCAGGCAAGCACACTGGGGGAGATGCCACCGCTGCACCGTGGTGCGCACTTCATCCCCGCCCAACCACGCATACCCTTGAAGAGCTTTCTAAGTACCTCTTGGGGTACGTGTACTCCTGATTGACAACCCCTGTTCTATTGGTTCCATGTTATATTTGACAGCTTACTCCCATGTAGAGGAGTGGAAAATGAATTCATTGATTCATGAACACTCATGGATTTAATTGAGAGCAGAATATAATCCAACTATGAAAGGATTATGAAAGTTGGCATCACATCTGTGCTGTGCTCTTCAACGGGATTAGAGCTGCATTGACAGAAACAAGGTTTTAGATCAGCTCCTAAAATATTAAAAAACAGAAAGAGAAATAAACAAAATCCTGTAAGAACTCTCTGGGTATCCTCTCACTTCTCCTGGGAATTTTTTCAGGGGAAAATACTTGCTATTTATTGAAATACAATGTGTTAAGAACAAATGTAAAACAAATTTGTTCTGCAAAAATATTTTGACCAGGGATAATTGCCACTTCAAAAAATATTGATTTCTTAAGGTGTGGGAATAATCAACCAAACAGCATATGCTACACACACTATCATACTATTTTGTAGCTCCGTAACACTGACCACCTCAACATTTCTGTTTATTGTTCTAAATAGAATTTACTGTATACTTTTTTGAGTTTTAAATTCAAACAACTTTTTTTTTTGTAAGCTGGAGTGCTTTAGGTTTGTTCTCACCGTTTTGTTTTTGTTTTGCATCTTTCCATCCAATTTTACCTTCCATTAGTATTATTTCACTGCGCTTTGTTTACACTTTTCTTGTCTGTGTCTCTTCGTTTTCCTCTCTTTGGGCACTGTAACTTGCTGTACCTGTCTTGAGCTCCCTGCTTAAGTTTTTCTAATTGCCCAGAGCTAACTGCAGCCTTGCAGACTGACAGTTTGACCACTGGCACCAGTTACCAAGACCACTGATGGTTCTTGTCTGCCATGTCTTTGATGAAACTTCATTCTTGGGAGAATGGTGTTAGACCCCAGACCAGTGGTATCTTGTTCGGTCTAATCGTTAGAGTGAGAACACTGGAGCTCTGCCTCACCTACACCCTGCATAGCGCCAGCCTGTTGTCACTCTGATGTAGCGTGAAAGTAATTTCACCTTGATTTAGTTCAGTCCCACTCTTGGCTTGGTTCTCCAAGTCTATACTTGGCCCCTTTTAGGCTCAGTCCGAATAAACTAATATACCCCAAAAGGATGCAAAAGGATTGTCAGCCACCTCTTGTCCTTCACTCACAGTTCTTTACCAGTTGTCTCTCTCTTCTTGTCCTGCAAATCCACCACTGCCTCAGCACCACTCTCCAAAGCTGGATCTTCACGTCCCCCTTCCCATTAAGTCATCTGACTTCTCCGAGTCAGCTTTTAGGGACAACTCCTCTGCTGGAGGCTGCCACCAATCACCCCTCCCAGGGCTTGTACCTTGACTGCAGCCTTCCTTTGGCTGCCGGGAACCCACTTCCGGCTCCCCTTTTGGGCAGGCTCGAGGGGGTTTTGACTTCATCCCTCAGTCCCTGCCAGCAAATCAGTGTCAACACATGCTTAAAAAGTGCATCCATGCCAGTGGCAGGGTTTTTTTCCTTCAGGCACCCTCGCCCCTGCCGGCTGTGGCTCGGGATGCAGTACACCTCCGGTGAGTCTTGCAGTGTGAGGTCTCACTGTTGCTGCCATGTTTCAATGATGTGGCAATCTTGCTGTCCCTGCCACGGGTGTGTATACCCATGAATATTAATGTAACACAATAAAGTTTGGCACAGTTCACACCAGCATGTATTGCTCCCAGGCATTTACACATGTGCCAGGACTGCAGCACTTTGAACCAGGGTGGTGCAGTCCCAGCTAGCAAGGGGCCCAGAGGATCAGCCTGCTAGCCCAGGGCTGCTCCAACCTGACTTAACAGGATGCAAAGGGGCTGTCTGGGGCACAAGGGTGCTATAGTGTGGCACTAGCTAGCAGGCAGCCCCACAATATAGTACCTTTGTGCCATAGCCAGCCCCAGTCACCATCTACACATTCACTGCAGCAGAGTAAATAACTCCACCAAAGGATAGTATTCATATCAGGCAGTACTAACCTACAGCACAGTTAGTTAGTTTACTCCAGCCTAATCCATGTAGATGCAGACGCTTTACTGCAGAGCTAATTAGACAACTCTTCAGTAAGCGTCTTGTGTAGATGCCCCCAATTTTCTTTGTTCCTACTCCTCTTCTATCTCACCATCTCTTTTCTCATCTACTCATTTAAGCTTCACTTTTTCAGTCCTTACTTCCCCATTTCCTTTTTCCCCATGCACATTACTAGTACCACTACAATATCTTCCTCCGTCCTCCCCTTCACACTCAACTAATCTCCCTTCATTTTATATCCAAAATGTTTTCCATAAATTAATAAGAATCTGCTTTGAACATCCTGGATTAGCTTTCTACCTATTCTGGCCATTGCTTCTGTCCTTCTGCCTGGCTGCCTGTGACTATGCTGTCCAGGTTAGAAGAACTGAGTTCAAATTTTCTATTCAGGGACTCAAATGATTCCTAAATTAAACTGAGGAGTTGCCACAAATGATTTCACTGAATAGCACAAAGAAAACACCTATGACATCCCCTTTCTTCAAGATAGACAAAAAGATGTGGAAAAAGTTTTCAGTCTATTTATTTGCCTTTGGATAAATTGTTATCAGTGATTTTTACTAAACATCCTCTGAAACTCTGTAACCTTGAGACTTAGTACAAATATTCACAAACATACTCTTGAGCCAAATTTAGTAAAAAGCCAGATTGCAAGGTCTGGAGAAAAAAGACCTCTACTATCATGAGTACCTCCCCCTATTCCCACCTACATGCCTTCAGCCTACAACAGAGGGATAGCTGGAGGGGAGAAAAGGTTTCCCAGTATCAGGTAAAACAATCCCTTCTCTGCTAAGGTTAATCTGCCAAATTAATAAACCAATCATGATGTTCTCCACATGGCAAGGAAGGACTGGACTAAATATGCTAACAGTTTAATTGATTCTAATAAACAGCTGTAAAGCATCTACTTTCAGTAACTAATGGCTACTGCATTTAAACCAAAGACCTAGAACTAATTTCACCCACTGATATGTGTGGCTGTGTATGCATGACTATGAAGGTGGTGTCACCAGCAGGGATTCAACTTCTTCAACCATGGGATATTGTTCCAAGAAGAAGGATTGCTAGGAAGAGATGGGACCCACCTGATAAAAAGAGGGAAGAGGATCTTTGCAGGCAGGCTAGTGAGGAGGGCTTTAAACTAGGTTGGCCGGAGGATAGAGAACAAAGCCCTGAGGTAAGTGGGAAAGTGGGGGACCTGAAGGAAGCAGAAGCAGGAGGGGGCAACAGGGGAGGCCTCATTCTCCTGAGGAAGTAGGGCAATTGGCTAGTGACCTCAGGTGTCTATACATGAATGTGTGGAATCTGGGAAACAAGCAGGAAGAATTGAAAGTCCTCACACAGTCAAGGATCTATGATGTGATTAGGATAACAGAGACTTGGGGGGATAGTTCACATGAATGGACCACTGTCATGGATGGGTATAAACTATTCAGGAAGAACAGGCAGGGGAAAAGGAGGAGGAGGAGTTGCACTTTATGTAAGAGCTGTGTGACTGCTCAGAGCTCCAGTATGAAACTAGAGATAGGCATGCTGAAAGTTTCTAGGTTAAACTTATAGGGGAAAGCAACAAGGGTGATGTTGAGGTGGGTGTGTGCTATAAACCACCAGTCCAGGAGGATGAGGTCATACAACTAGCAGAAGTTTCAAGATCATGGGCCCTGGTTCTCATGGGGGACTTCAATCTCTCTGAATCCAGCAAGTTTTTGGAGAGTGTTGAAGACAGCTTCCTGGTGCAAGTGTTGGAAAGACCAACTGGGGATCATGCTCTTCTTGACCTACTGCTGACAAGCAGGGACGAATTGATGGGGGATGTAGAAGTGGGTGGTAAGCTGGGCAGCACAAGATGATTGAGTTCAGGATCCTGACAAAAAAGAAGAAAGGAGAACAGCAGAACGTGGATCCTGAACTTCAGAAAGCAGACTTTGACTCCTTCATGGAAGTAATAGGCAGGATCTCCTGGAAGGCTAATCTGAGGGGGATAGGAGTCTGCACCATGGGTGTCTCATGCCTCTTGAGTCGGGACGGCATGTGCCTCCCCTGACACCAGTCAGCAACCAGGGGGAGGTTGGATTCCACCAGTGGCCAATCCTGCTGACCTGGGAAGGGTGGGGGGGTCCCCTGGCAGCTGATCCCACTGGCTGGGGACATCCCCAAGCAGCCGGCCTCACTCCTGGAAGTGGCATGGCCACTTTTGTTGATGGACCCACTCCCCAGCTGGTGCTTGCGGGGGGTGGAGACCAGTGCTCCTGCTGGCCCCCCTGCCAATCACCTAAGCAAGGAGTGTGGCCAGTCAGGGGGTGCATCAGTGCTCTCAGGGCCAGTCAGGGGGTGCACCAGTGCTCTCAGATGGGATGGATTGCACCCTCAGCAAGTTCACGGATGACATCAAGCTGGGGAGGTGTAGTAGATATACTGGAGGGTAGGGCTAAGATTCACAGTGACCTAGACAAGTTGGAGGATTGGGCCAAAAGAAATCTCATGTGGTTCAACAGGAACAAGTGCAAAGTCCTGCACTTAGTATGAAAGAATCTCATGCACAGCTACAGGCTGGGACTGACTAGCTAAGCAGAAGTTCTGCAGAAAAGAACCAGGGGATTACAGTGAACAATAAGATGGATTAGAGTCAGCAGTGTGCCCTTGTTGTCAAGAAGGCTAACAACATACTGGGCTACATTAGTAGGTGTTGCCAGCAGACTGAGAGAAGTAATTATTCCCCTCTATTCTGCACTGGTGAGGCCACATCTGGAGTGTGGAATCCAGTTTTGCCGCCCCCCCCCTCCCCCCCATTATAGAAAGGATGTGGACAAGTTTGAGGGAGTCCAGCAGAAAGCAATGAAAATGGTTTGGAGGGTGGGTCACATGACTTATGAGGAGAGCCTGAGGGAACTGGGTTTATTTAGTCTGCAGAAGAGAAGACTGAGGGGGGCCTTGATAGCTGCCTTCAACTACCTGAATGGTGGTTCCAAAGAGGATGGAGCTAGACTGTTCTCAGTGGTGACAGATAACAAAACAAGGAGCAATGGTCTCAAATGCAGCAAGGGAGGTTTAAGTTGGAGATTAGGAAAATCTCTCTCATTCGGAGGGTAGCAAAGCAGTGGTACAGGTTACCTAGAGAGGTGGTAGAATCTCCATTCTTCGAGGTTTTTAAAGCCCAGCTTAACAAAGCCCTTACTGGAACAATCTGATTGGAGGTGGTCCTGCTTTGAGCAGGGAATTGGACTAGATTACTTCCTGAGGTCCCTTCCAACCCTAATTTTCTGTAATTCTATGATTTTATAAGGGAAGTTATGGGTTGACCTGAGCCAACCCGGACCCTTGTATGCCCCCACATGCCTTGTGGCCACTGCCAAGGACTAAGAGCCCCCATGGGCAGCGTCCCAGCTCTAGGTGGCACTGGACATGCCAGCTGCTTGCTCTTGGCCCTGTCCAGGCTCTGGGTCCAGGTGGAACCCAGTTTCCTGCTCCCAGCCCTGTGCAGGGGTTGGACACATGAGGAGTGTGTCTCCTGCCACTTCCCTGCCATACCCAGGGAGTGAGCATGTTGGGGGATGTGCTGCCTGCCCACAGGCTCACCACTTGCTGCTGGAACAGTCCAGGATCCCACAGACTGCAAGGCACCCCAACAATCGTTGCCCTGGTGAGTGCAGGGCTGAGCCAGGTCCCTGCTATGATGGCATGAAACTTTTTTTCAGCTGGCATTGTGATCTTGATTGCCGGGTGTTGCAGAGCACTCGGGTGCCCTGTGCCTAAAAGCAGAAATGGCTCAGGAGAGACCCCTAGTGGTGAGAAGGGGGAGGCTCAACTGCCAGTCACCAGGGCAGCACAGGTGCTGGTTGCTAGGGGAACCAAGGGGATCAGCTGACAGGAAGGGGCAGGGCTTGGCCTCTTCTTAAGCCCAAGGCCAGGGAAGCAGTTCCCCTCCAGTGGCCAAGGAGGGGGGAGCTCGGCCAGTGCGGAGAGAAAGGGCAAGGTAGACTGCAGGAGCATCTTTTGGTTGCAGCTGAGTTGGAGTATTTTCCCAGTAGGGACAGAACATGGTTTTTGACCGGACAGTTTAGTTTACGTTATAGCCCAGGGGCTTTGTGTTTCCTATATTACTGGAGGACCGGGTGAGGCTATTAGGGGTGAAGGAGGCCTCATAGGAACGCCATGGTAGCGTGGGTTTCCTGGCACCAGAGAGGGCGCACCATTGTTTGGGGCGCATTGGCCCCACCCCTGGAGCCAGGGGGCAGCGAGAAGCCCTGGAGCCAGGGGGCAGTGAGGAGCCCCAGAGATTAGATTTCATAGATTTCATAGACATTAGGGCTGGAAGGGACCTCGGGAGATCATCGAGTCCAGCCCCCTGCCCAAAGGGCAGGAAGTCAGCTGGGGTCACAGGATCCCAGCAAGATAAGCATCCAATTTACTCTTGAAGGTGCTCAGTGTAGGTGCTTGAACCACCTCCGCTGGCAGACTGTTCCAGACCTTGGGGGCTTGGACAGTAAAGAAATTCTTCCTTATGTCCAGCCTGAAACGGTCTTGCAGGAGTTTGTGACCGTTCGACCTCGTCATCCCTTGGGGCGCTCTGGTGAACAGACGTTCCCCCAGATCCTGGTGGTCACCCCTGATAAACTTATAGGTGGCCATCAGATCACCCCTGAGCCTGCGCTTTTCCAGGCTAAAGAGTCCCATGGCTCTCAGCCTGTCATCGTAAGATCTGTTTTCCTGACCTCTGATCATGCGCGTGGCTCTCCTCTGGACTCTCTCAAGCTTCTCCACATCCTTTTTGAATTGTGGAGCCCAAAACTGGACGCAGTACTCCAGCTGCGGCCTCACCAAGGCCGAGTACAAGGGGAGAATGACGTCCCGGGATTTGCTCGAGAAGCATCTATGGATGCATGCCAGCATTTTGGTCGCTTTAATAGCCGCAGCATCGCATTGCAGGCTCATGTTCATCTTGTGGTCAATGATGACCCCCAAGTCTTTTTCTTCTCTAGTGCTAACCAACATAGCACTGCCGAGCCTATAAGGGTGCTGCAGGTTTTTCCTCCCAAGGTGGAGAACCTTGCATTTTTCGGTGTTAAACACCATCAGGTTCTCGTCTGCCCATTTGCTGAGCTTGTCCAGGTCAGCCTGGATCACCCGCCTATCTTCTGGCGTGGATGCTTTGCCCCAAAGTTTGGTGTCATCGGCGAACTTGGCCAGTCCACTCCTGACTCCAATGTCAACATCGTTAATGAAGATGTTGAACAGTATGGGTCCCAGGACAGAGCCTTGAGGGACCCCACTGGTCACAGGGCACCATGATGAGTGACTGCCATCAATCACAACCCTCTGGGTCTGACCACGAAGCCAATTTCCCAGCCAGCGGATCGTGGTGGAGCCAAGGCCACAACTGGCCAGTTTGGCCAAGAGGTGATCATGGAATACCAGATCAAAAGCTTTTTTGAAGTCAAGATATATGACATCAATCTCTTCTCCCTTGTCCAGGTGATAGGTCACCTGGTCATAGAAGGAAATGAGATTGGTCAAACAAGACCTACCCGCAACAAACCCGTGCTGGCTATCCCTTAGAATGTTAGCCTGGGCCAGTCCATCAAGGACGGCCTCCTTAATAAACTTTTCTAAGATCTTCCCCAGGATAGAAGTCAGGCTAATGGGCCTGTAGTTAGCCGGATCCACTCTCCTCCCTTTCTTGAAGATCGGCACCACATTGGCCTTCTTCCAGTCTTCGGGCACTACACCAGAGCGCCAGGCGTTTTCAAAGATCCATGCCAGGGGCTGGGCTATGACGCTCACCAGCTTCTTGCGTACCCTGGGGTGCAGGTTATCAGGGCCGGCTGACTTGAAGGTATCCAGCTTCTCAAGGTGTTCCTTCACGAGGTCAGCATTGATGGAGGGTAGGGGATCCCCCTCACCCAGATTTCCCTGTCCCATAGCAGGCATGGGCATCCCGTGTGACTGATGAAAGACTGACGCAAAGTACCTATTTAATAGGTTGGCTTTTTCCTGGGCGTCAGTTGTCAGTTGCCCCATCTGGTTTAGCAGGGGTCCAACATTGCCCTTGCTTTTCCTCTGGCTCCCCACATATCTGAAAAAGGACTTTTTGTTGTCCTTGATGCCTGAAGCTAGTTGGAGTTCAGTTGCAGCCTTGGCTTTCCTGGTTTCGTCCCTGCAGGACCGGACCAGTGCAGAATAATCCTCCTTGGAGGTGAATCCCATCCTCCATCCTTTGTAGGCTTTCCTTTTTAGCCACAGTAGGTCCGCTAGGTCTCTGGAGAGCCAGGGGGGCTGCTGTGCCTTCTTGCTGCCTTTCCTCCGTGTTGGAATAGATTTAGCTTGTGCACTGAGGATCGCTTCCTTGAGAGCTAGGGGGCAGTGAGAATCCCAGAGCTAGAGGGCAGTGAGAAGCCCTGGAGCGAGAGGGTGCAGAGAGGAACCCCGGAGCTAGGGGGCAGAGAAGAGCCCAGAGCTAGAGGGCACTGAGAAGCCCGGAGCGAGAAGGGGCAGTGAGAAGCCCCGAAGCGAGAGGGGGCAGTGGGGGGGCCCAGAAGTAAAGAAGAGGGCCAAGGCATAGGGCAAACCATGTCAAGTACCATCTGCGAGGCTTGCGCTGTGGCATAGGGGAAGAAAAAGGAGCCGCAGATCGCGCCCCCTGACACCAGGCATATAAAGTGGGCAGCTTCCCACTAATTACATCACTCAATCAATTAAGATCAAGGTATGGCAGGCAAGTAAGCAGGCGGTTAGCCCAAGACAGGAAGGCGGAGCCACCAACAGAAAGGCTCCAGTGAGTTATCCCTGTTACACCGGCGTTCAATTTGATCCTCCAAAGAAAGAGGATATATTGTATTATGATTACCATATATGACACTTAAAGTAATCCCTAGATACCTCAAAAGAAGTCACAGAGGTTTTGTTGAATTTATTCCACTATGCTCTCTATCTGGTAGCAGTGCTTTCCCAAATGGCATCTGTGCATAAGCATCATTAATAAATAAGAACATCTATGAGAATAATCAACTCCTTTTGTAAAGGCATTAAGGAAAGTATAACGTAGTGTGTTGATTTTTTAAGACTGCATCTCAATGATAGAGGAATTTAAGATTAAAAACAAACCAGTGCAAACCAAAACCCTTGTTCCCAGTTTAAGAAACATCCATGTTGAAATTTCAACCCTTTTTAAGAGTATCCCTTTAAATCCAAAATCCTCCTTGGTTACCCATCAATATTCTTGTCAGCTTGGATTAGACATGGACAACACTAAAATCTAAGACATAAAGTACCTTCTGGTAAAACACCTAAACTTCATTCCTTGTATGAACACAATCTGAAGTAATGATGGCACCAAAGATCAGTGTTCTGTGTGTCACAGGAACATAATCCTATTCATTCTAAACAGTGTTGCTTTCAGTGATATTATAGTGCAAATAAGTGTGTGCCCACCGGGCTTTGTTCACTCCTGAGGGTACTGCCCTTCTGGTGTCGCCCCACCCCCAGGACCCTTCAGGGCAAAGTAGGTGTTCTTTCGCCATGTCGCCACCCCCGCTATCTCCTGCCACGTCTTGGTGTACCATCAATGGGGAGGGTCGCCTAGCGGGTCCCTCGCTGCCTGGGTCCAACCACCCCTGCACCCCGGCCTCACGCCACCTTCTTGAGCTGACCCTGTGGAGTCACGTGGTCTATCTTGCCCATCCACCACCTTCCCTTATCCCTATCCCTTATACCTAATGGGTCGAGAAATCTGCAGTGATGTTAGTTCTCCCCAGGCAATACAGGATTCGAAACTTAAAAGGCTGAAGGGCTAAGGCCCACCCTGTGATACGTGCATTCTCTACCTTCGCCGTGTTAAGCCGTTTCAACGGCGCGTGATCCGTTACTAGGGTGAATTCCCTTCCAAGGAGATAGTATCTTAAAATACTCAACCACCCACTTGATTGCTAGGCATTCCCTTTCAATTGCCACGTACCTGGTTTCCGCGGGCAGTAACTTGCAGCTAGCATATGCTACCAGTCAATCTACTCCAGTGTCACATTGGGTCAATACTGCTCCTATAGCTGCTTCGGATGCATCGGTCTGCAACAAGAAGGGTTTCCTAAAGTCAGGAGTATGAATGATCACCTCCACGCATAGCACACGTTTCAGGGCTTGAAAGCTCTGTAACCGGGCCTCTGTCCACCACACCCCCCCTTTTAGTGGATCCTTCAGCGCCTCCAACAGAAGCACAGACACTTCTGCAAACCGAGGAACAAACCTCCGGTAATAGTTTACTAGTCCTAGGAAGGACCACAACTGTTTCATGGTTTGTGAAGCTTGGAAGGAACGAATAACCTGGACTTTGTCCTGTAATGGTCGAATGGTCCCCTGTCCTACGAGAAACCCCAGGTACTTTGTATATTTGTGGGCGATTGCACACTTTCAGGGTGTTGCTGTCAGGCCCACCTCCTTCAGTTCCTTTAGGACCGCCCGTAGAGTTCGTACATGCTGGTCCCACGTTTGGGTGAAGATGACTATATCATCAATATACACTGCTGCATATCCTTCATGTGGTGCCAGAAGTCGTTCCATTAAACTTTGGAACATGGCTGCTGCACCATGTAACCCAAATGGCATTTTTATAAACTCGTACAGCCCCCATGGGGTCCCAAAAGCAGTCTTGGGGCAGTCACAGGGTCTATGGGGAATCTGCCAATATTCCTTGGCCAAGTCCAAGGTAGTAATATACCGAGCAGCCCCGATCCATTCCACCAACTCAATTACTCACGGCATGGGGAAGGCATCAAATGTTGCTACATTGTTTAATTTGCGAAAGTCTATACAGAGTCGTAGAGACCCATCCGTCTTTTGGATAGGTACTAGTGCACTCCTCCAGGGGCTTCGTGATGGTCGTATTATCCCTAGGGCCCGCATTTTCTCCACTTCGGCTTTCACTTCCTCATTCCAGTGATACAGCAGTGGCCACGACCGATCTTGTATTATCATTCCGGGCAGAGTATGGATGGTGTGATGCGTGCCCCATACCCATTCGGGCTTCTCGGAGAATACAGCCTTGAATTCTTTTAGAATATTCTCTACCTCCATCAACTGTGATGGCCTTAAGTCCATACTCACTTGGACGGCTTCCGAGCCCTTTCTGCCTTTGATATTCTCCCCTACCCTTTTGTTTTCTATTCCCCCCTCGGCCTTTTCCCCAAAGGTCACCCAGCCTTCCGGTTGCCACCATTCTCTCAATAAATTAATATGATAGATCTGTTTTGGTTTTAGATGTCCCGGGTGATAGACTTCATAGTCTACGGGCCCCACTTGCCTTACAATCTCAAAAGGCCCTTGCCACTGCGTTAATACTTTACTGGTTGAGGAAGGCAACAGGACTAACACTTTCTGTCTGGGCTGAAGCTGTCTCTCCTTCACACGAGTATCATACCGGGCCTTCTGCTGTTGTTGGGCCTGTTTCAGGTTCCTTATCGCAAATTCTCGTGCAGTCTACACCCATTGTTGGAACGCTTGCTGATACTTCGACCAATTGGGGACGGTCTCCGGGCCCTGCTCCCATTCTTCCTTAAGGATCTGCAGGAGGCCCCGGGGTTGATGCCCCAACACCAGCTCAAATGGGGAATATCCTAATGACTCCGATGGGGCATCTCAGAGTACAAATAGAACCAGTAGCAGCAACAAATCCCAATGGCGTGGGTCCCCTTGGATACACCGCCGCAGCACTCTCTTCATTGTCCCATTTAGTCGCTCGACTAACCCATTTGTTTGCGGGTGGCACACCGATGTCTTAAGCTGTCAGATCCGCAACGTCTGACAGACCCCTTGCAACACCCCCGACATAAAGTTCTGCCCCTGATCCGTGAGGATCTCCTGCAGAATCCCCACGTGGGTTATCCACTTCACTAGTTCATCTGCGATGCGAGGCACTGTCACTGACCTTAGGGGTACAGCATCCGGGTACTGAGTTGCATAATCTACAAAAACTAGGATGAATTGGTAGCCATTGCTGCTATGTGGTAAGGGTCCCACCACATCCATTGCTATTTGAGGGAATGGCTGATCTATAATGGGCATGGGTTGAAGTGGGGCACGGGGGGGGGGGCCTATGCTCCCGAGTTTTCTGGCACACTGGGCATTCGGTGCAACACTGCGCAATATCGTCCCCCAACTTAAGCCAAAAGAACCACCAAGCAATTTTATCTACGGTCCGCTCATGACCCAGATGTCCCCCCATGGGCGTGGCGTGGGCCAGGCACCACACAGCCTGTCTACACTCCTGCGGCACCACCAGCTGGACTCTCTGCTCCTGTCCCCTTGGATGTACTCAAAATATTACCTCTGCCTAAGCCACGCCCTGGACATTCTCGCCCAAAGTGGCCCCCTTTCCCACAATGATAGCACACCATATCCCTGCTTTGGGAACGATACCCGGTCTTCCAGCGCTCAGTGTCCCTCGATACTGGCATCGCTCCCGGGATTCCTCTCCCTTCCCGTGGGTAGAACCACTCAGAGGTCGCAAAGGCCTCCGCCACCTTTAAGGCTTCTTCACATGTTACCGGGGCATGTTGCCGGACCCACTGCTGGGTTCGGTCTGCCAAATCATTGATGAACTGCTCTAGGATGATCTTGTCCACCAGAGTCGCCATTGTACATGCCAATAAGATGACCCACTTCCCAAATAGATCATGTAGCCTTTGGAGGAGTACCCTTGGCCTCCTCTCCTCAGGCACTTTACAAGCTCGGAAGAGCCGCCGGAAGTGTTCCGGGCTTAATTCCAGACGGAACAAAATCACTGCCTTCACCGCCCCATAATCTTGGGCCTCCTCCCGATTTAGGGACCTATAGGCAGCCTGGACCTTTCTTACTAGCAGCGCCCCGAGTTGGCTCACCCACAACCATTTATCCAAGCCCATCACAATGGCGTGCCGCTCAAATGCCTCTATAAAGGCCTCAGGGTCATCCTCCGCTGTCATCTTTAGCTTCCCCAAGGTTCCTGAGCCCTGCTGGGCTAGCCACTTCTGTTGCGACCCCACAATTTGGGTCAAGGCCCGCAGATTCTGGGCGATCAAATCGGCGAGACCCATTTCGGGCGCCTGCATCTCTGGTGCCCCGAACCACGCTGTGCCCACTGGGCTTTGTTCACTCCTGAGGGTACCGCCCTTCTGGTGCCGCCCTGCCCCCAGGACCCTTGAGGGCAATGAGGGTGTTCTTTCACCGCATCGCCGCCCCCACTCTTGCCTGCCACGTCTTGGTGTACCGTCAACGGGGGGGTCGCCTAGCGGGTCCCTCACTGCCCAGTCTGACCCGGCGGATGTACACGGGGCTACAACCACCCCTGCACCCCGGCCTCATGCCACCTTCTTGAGCCGACCCTGTGGAGTCACATGGTCTATCTTGCCCATCCGCTGCCTTCCCTTACCCCTATCCCTTATACCTAATGGGTCGAGCCCCTATGGGTATAGAGTTGGCTCCAGACCCCCTATCCCTAGGGCTCTAGCTCCAATAGACTCTGGTGCCAGCGGTCCAGGCGGTGACCCCGCCCCAATCAAGATCCTCTTTTGGGATCCTTGTCACCCTTCCACACCCGGCATTCACCTGGTTCTGGAGAGCCCTCTGCGATGGCTCCTCCTCGCCACCGTCCCATTCGGGCGCCTCTCGTCTGCCACCAGCTCCCGGGGGCTGCTGCTGCCTCCCTCTCTCTGGCTCCCCTTGTTCTGGCTCCCCGTTCTTCCCTGGACGTCGCGGGGCCTCACACTCCTCCTCTGCCAACAACAGTTCCCCCACTCTGGGGCCATCCGCCCCTTCCGCTGCAGCCGCCGCCGTTTTTACCTTCGCCGGCCAGCGTCTGGAGCTGACGTCACCAGCCGGCCGCAGCTGTATGAAGAGCCGGCTCACGAGCTGCGTGGGTTTTACGGGTGCGTCGTCCCCTGCCGCAGGTGAGTTTCTGGTGTCAACCTGGCCTCCGGGACAAAGTGCAAAAAGTGAGCACTAACTTTCAGGTGATTCTGTCCACATCAGCAAAAATTATACTGTGTAAATATATAGACAACCATAAGTCTTTGCAGCTTGGAGGCCCTGCTGGTAGGCCACACCTCAGATGCTTCTGTGACCCAGGACAAGACACCTACGTGGTCAAATGCCTCTATAGCAACACTCTGAACAGATTACAAGTTTGCTGTAAATTGTGTTCTAGATTGCATTCTGTATTTTGTCTTATATTACTTTTAGTTAAGTAGGTCAAGTAGGTGCCCTGTTTATCTCTAAGGAGAACAAAAGGCTGGGTATAGGAACAGGTACATAGATACATAGATATATAGATACTAGGGTCAGAAGGGACCTCAACAGATCATCGAGTCTGACCCCCTGCCCTGGGCAGGAAAGAGTGCTGGGGTCAGATGACCCCAGCCAGATGCCTATCCAGCCTTCTCTTAAAGACCCCCGAGGTGGGGGAGAGCAACACCTCCCTTGGAAGCACATTCCAAGATCTGGCCACCCTTACTATGAAGAAGTTCTTCCTAATCTCCACCCTAAATCTTCTCACTGTCAGTTTGTGACCGTTGTTCCTTGTTACCACAGGAGGCACCCTGGTGAACACAGCATCTCCAATTCCTTGCTGCCCCACCCCTAATGAATTTTTAGGTGGCCACAAGATCACCTCTCAGCCTTCTCTTTCAGAGGCTGATGAGGTCCAGGTCCCTTAGTCTTTCCTCACAGGCCGCACCCAGATGAGCACGCACGTGCCTCTTGCCCTGCCTCAAACCCTTTGGGCAAGAGGCACATGCAGGAATGAAAAAAAGAACAAGGGGTCTAAAAAAATGACTCCACAATAGAGGGGGGCAAGGCACGGTTCAAGACCATGCCTTGTGAGCTAGTCCTCCAAAAAAGACGCTCTGGTTTTGGCCAGAGCATCTCTGGTGTTCCTGCTGCCCCCGGTGCTTTCCAAGGTAAATTGGGTGGGGGTGGGTTTCATGGGTGTGGGTGGGTGAGGGGTCGCAGGAGGATGTGGGGAGGGGTTTGGGAGTGGAGGAGGAGATGTCCCCGGGGCTGCGGGGGGGGGGGGGGGTGAGGACCTGGCCCAGATTCCTGCAGCTTACTAGTCTGGCTTTGCACCAGAGCAGGTCACATGGCTCCAGAAGGTGCGCACAGGAGCTGCGACTCCCAGAGCCCTATGACCTGCTCTGGTGCAAAGCCAGACTAGCAAGCCACATGGGGCTGGGCCAGGTCCTCACCCCCCAGTAGGCACAGGGGGCAGAGGCTGGAGCCGGTCCTGTGGCCTGGCCCACAGTGACAAGACCCAGCGTGGCACACGGATTTTGGGGTATTATTAAAAATGGATTTGGGATGCTACTGCAGCAGTCCAGTTGACACAAGGGGTAATGTCCCCAGGTATCAATTGGCTGGGCCTCAGAAGCACCTGAGAGCGAGTAGCCCTGAGCTGCTTGCCAGGGCAGGTTTTGTATGGATGGGGCCAGGACAGGGCAGCTTTTTATACTGCTGGGGACAGCACAGGTGCTGGCCCCAGGCCTTAGCTCCCCCTGGCTGCAGACCCAGGAGGAGCCAGGCAGGGTTATTTTGCCCCATGTGGCACAATTTGCTCCACAACAAAGTGCATGTCCGAGCACGTGCACTGAGGCAAAAAGCCCCAGCTCAAATTTGCACTGCTTCTATTTGAGCTGCTGCAAGTGCACATGCTTGCATGTGTGGATGCATCCATAGGGCATAGCCTGCAAACCCTTAACCATACAAGTGGCCCTTCTCTTGACCCTCTCTAGGTTATCCACATCCTTCTTAAAGCATGGCGCCCAAAACTAGACACAGTACTCTAGCTGTGGTCTGATCAATGCCACATAGAGGGGAAGTATCACCTCCTTGGATCTATTTGTCATGCATCTGCAAATGCATGATAAAGTGTGGTTAACTTTGCTGATGATTTCAGCACACACATCTCTGAATCTGTTGTTATGTTGCTTTTTGACTGGCTACTCATTATGCTATGTTTAAATTTTGTATTGAGTACATATTGTACCCTATATTAAACACTATGTTTTTGCTACACACTGTAATTCGCACAAAACTCCCTGGTCTTGTAAGATTGACAAGTGAGTTCAGTAAGACGTTGACACGTGGCCCAGTCCTGCAAGGTGCTGAATGTTGTCTCATTCTCCAGAGGCTTCTTTAGCAAGTCAAAGCAGCACCTGTAATCATATTTTAAATGATCTGTTGTGAATCGGATCCTATTTTACACTTCTCTAGTTCAGTGGTTCTCAATCTTCCAGGGTCACAGCACCCCGCCACCACTTTCTGGAATGTGGTAGCAGCCCTGGCTGAGAACCACTGTTGGTGCTGCCTTGGCTTACCTGAGTGCTTCTCAGCTGGGTTCTGCTACCAGGAAGAGCCGTGAAAATGCATAAAACTGTCCCTGCTGCATAGCCACCCCAGGACTCTTTCTGAATTAGGACTCTGACCTGCATAAAGCAGACAGGAACCGTCTTGTGTAGTGCTGTTCCTTCTGGTCCAACATCCTCAATGCTCCTCCTAGAAACCGGAGCAGATTGGAAAGTTCCACCCATGCCTGTTTCCAGGAAGAACATAGCGGGTTACAGACCAGAAAGAGCTATCAGGCACATACCAGCTTTGCTACCTATTTCAGACTGATTAGAGTCCTAATGCAGGGGAAGAGCCCAGGGCAGTTTTACCTGGCTGCTGCTGCCACTGCAGCACCCCTGAAGGAGTCCCATGGTACACAGCTGAGAACCACTGCTCTAGTTGGTAAAACTTAACATGTGGGCAGAGACGGGAAGTCTACACTGATTGTCTCTCTTCGCACCCAAAGCTTGACTCCTGGAAAGTACAGTATTTAAAGAATATTACAGCTTCTCTGAAAGAAAATTGAGGCTTCTAGTAAATTTGGCTCCTTATAAGCTCCACTCATGAATCAGAGGAAATGAAGTAGACTTATTGAATATGTCTGGAAAAATGTTTCTTTTAAGACGTTGAACTATGAACACATTCGGATTTTTAACCATGTTAACTCATTATTTAAACTTTTTCAAGATACATCTAGAAAATTGACAATAGGTTTTTCAAACCTTTTCTCATCTCTACCACAGCAGCGCCATTCCCTGGCTGGGGTGTGCCCTAGGCAAAGACACTGCCCACCCACACCTGCAGGCATGCTGCAAACCGAGAAGTGCACTGGCAAAGATGCTGAGGCTGCTCTCTACCTTGGTTTCTGGTATGCTTGAGAGTAGCCACTGGGGACAAACCAGCCCAGTCACATTGGTATCCAAGGTTGGAGCATGCCTACAGGTACAGGTGGCTGGTATGGGCCATACTAAGGCTTATCCTGACCAGGACACACCACCACTGAAAACAATCCCACAGACATTCTTGGCAACAAGGAAAGACTCCTGTTCTCAGGAAATTAGACCATTTCTTCCTGCCATTCATGCTCTTTCAACTTCTATGAAGGGGTAAAAGATTAATCTGATTCTGATGTAAAAGTATCACTTCTAAGAAGCTACTTTTGTATTTTCATTAAGATTACTATTGCGTACTTTTTTCTCCCTCCCCAGCAATTCAGTTTTGCTGAGGCTTTAACAGTCAATCTACCTCGTGAACTGCTTGCAAGCTAGGATTCTGATTATGCTGTTTCCATTTGCACAAGATGATATAAAACACTAGTTTCAGTATTAGTGAATCTTGAGAGTGGTCCATAAGTTAAAAGGGGAAAAAGACAACCTGGAAATAATTTATCTGGTTGTTTGGTCTGTTGTTTGAAGTCACCACCTCCTAAGGAAAGAAGAAAATAGGGAGAAATAGGTCATCCTAGCTTTCCCAAGGAGTTTATCTTACCTTCCCACTACTGGTGGCTTGCAAGTTAACAGACTTCATAACAGATGATCTCTCTAAAATAAAAATTGACAGCAATCCAGGACTCAACAGACTAAATCCTAAACACAGTAAGCTTTGATCCTTGTTCTATCCATGCACATACAATGTTACCAATGGTTAATATATTTATTGTGTAGCTACTGCAACCTGTACAACCAGGAGTATCCACCTGTACAACCTGTACACAAGGAGTACCCACCTTTTTTTTTTACTTGCTAACATTAGACCAAAGACCAAAACAAGAAAATAATGAATGTTTAAATTATTAAACAGAATATTTAGTAAAATAACAAAGGAAGCTATTTTCTCTATTTCCATGCTACTTCCATAAGTTTAGGTGCCACAGTGATGGGCCTACTATCCGAAATTGTACAGAAACTCTGCTTGTTCTTAATATCATGGGTTTTCCCAGTGCTTTCCTGTTACACTGACTTAAGTGGAGGAGAGAAAGTGCATCCCCTTTTCTCAAACTCATTGGTGAACCTTCCCTTTTTTATTCTTAATTTACACCAATTCTTGCAATTGTACTCTAAATATTCTTAACTCAGCACCAAAGAACAAAGGAAGGAGATACAATGGCCTGCATGAGTTCAAAGTGCCAATATGTAAAGAAGAAAGGCTCCTTCGTACACTTTCCAGTTTTCACACACCTTCCAACAGCAAGGGAGAGAAACTCTTTTGTAGTTGCCCATTTCTAAAGCATCTCTCTTCATTTCCTGCTCATTACACTCACTTGTTGCAGTTTGTCTTTAGTTAAATTGTAAGCTCTTTGAGGTGGGAGCCATGTCTTTGTATTTGCATTATAATGTAGGATCTTGAGGCATGTATGAAACCTGACACCTTGGATCAGGGTTGGGATCCTTAACTGTGTAAACAAGCCAGCAAATCCCATTCCTGAAACTTTGGAGCTGGGCCCTGTTCCATTTTCAAGACAGTCTGACTTTTTTTGCATAACAACAAATCCACCAACTTACTGTTTGAGTTTGTTTGGGGTTTTGTGTTATTGAAAGGAAATTGTCAGCTCAAGTGTAGTTAAAAAATAAGCTTTTGCAGGGTTTCAGATTAATAAAAATGTTGCCATGGCTTTTTAAAAAAGAAAGCTTTTAAACCAATAGCTCCTCTGAAGTGTTTATAGTCCAAATATTGCAGCATGAGAAATAGAAAAGGAAACTGGCTAGCAACAAAAGTGAAATTCATAGCTCAAGATTAGAGAACTTCAGCTTTTAAATAAAGGATAAAATAGAAATCTGATATTTAAAAAAATTTTAGTACTAATTATCTAAAATGGTACGAATGTTCCAGCTATAGAAATAGGTCTGGGGATGTTTCTTAAATATGGGACCAAGCTTTTTTTTTTTACATTATGCCACTGTGCTACCTCAAGAGTTTGCAGCGGGAGGAGAGAGGAAAATATGCATTAAAAGACTGCATGTACACTTTACCTTTGGATAGTACCAGTTGCTCCCCACAGCTGCATCAGTGAGTCAGTGGCCATGCCCCATCCTCTTTAGCATGAACTGCACTCCTCAAATACACACAAAGAGTAGTCTCAATAGCGTAAGAGGGATGCTGTAATCATGATGGTCCAGAAATGATGCAAGAGACAAGGATTTCTTAGGGAAGCATTTTTATTGGGCCAACTATGATATTGGGATAAAGTTAGATAAGCTTTTGAATACATAGCATTTTTCTTTGGGTCTCTAATCACAGAGAGCCAAACACAGAGGAGTCTCTGAATTCTGGACTGCTAGGGCTATGATTTTATGTATTCTTTGCAGTCCTGGTTTCTTTTGACTTAACAGGCAAGTTTCCATCTTGAACACTGAAGTTATGATTAGGCTGCAATTGGAAGTGTGATTGCATGGAAAGACAGACCCAAGCTTGGTTTCATTCAGTTAGCTTAAAGAATAAAAGAGTGAAGATGCAGGGGTGTGAGCAGTATAAGCCCATCACTTCCCTGGGATGACTGAAGACAGGGTCACCGTATTTTCACTGCACTGTCAGCCAAGACAGCTAAGTTATAGGTAGCTTGGGTCTTTCTTCCCTTTGTGCTACAATCACACCTACTGATTGCAGACTAGAGATAGCCTGAGATGAATGAAAACAGTTAAATCCAAAAGCACTCTGTCGCAGGGCACTGAAGTGCCTGCTCCTATAGAAGGACAGGTGTTGGTTGCCGGGGCAACCACAGGGGTCAGCTGACCAGAAGGGGCAGGGCCTGGGGTATATAAACAAGCCAGGCTGAGACGAGGGTCAGTTCTCCTCTAGCAGCTGATGGAGTAAGAGCTCTGTTGATGCATTGCAGCCCACAGAAGCCGAGGGCCTGAATCAGCTCCCGAGTGAGAAGACTGGGTGAAGGAAACCCTGGTTGGGATTTTGAAAGGATAAGCGACCAGATGGTTTGGGGTTGCGTTTGAGCCAGGAGGCTTTGTTTGAGTTATAGCCGGTTGGCTCGTGTCATTCTGTTTGTTCATTGTTTGTTATTAAACCAGAGGACAGTGAGGCTGTAGGGGTTGGAGGAGGCCTCATAGGAGCTCCCCAGTAGCGTGGGGGTTCCTGGTGCCAGAGGGGGCACAGTAGTTAAGGACACACCGACCCCAACCCTGAGAGGGGGGGTTCGGTGGATTGGGGGCCAGGTAAGGCCAAGGCCGCCTGAGCCCAATTGTGGGAAGCCCCAGTGGGGCACAAGACCCAGAAAAGGGGTCTAGGGGCCAGGTAAGGCTGAGGCCGCCTGAGCCCAATTGTGGGGAGCCTCAGTGGGGCGCAGGACCCGAGAAGGGGGTCTGGGGGCCAGGCACAGCTACGGCCACCTAAGCCTCAATTGGAGGAGCCGCGAGGCAAGGCCCCAGTGTGGGCGGCATGATTGCGGAGACAGGCCCCAGTGCAGGCGTGAGCGCAAGCAAGGCCCAGTGGGGCAGTGCTGTGTGGGAAAAGCCCCAGGGAGGGTGATTGTACACAGACCGTGGGGAAAAGGCCCAGGGCGGGCAGCAATCGCGGGAGAAGCTAGGGAGTGCCCGTGAGGGTGCATAGGCGAACAGCCCAAAGAGGGTGCACAAGAATACAAGCCCAGTGAGGGTGTGCAGGAATAAGAACCCAGAGGGGGCACGAGCAGAGAGAAGCCCCGGAGAGGGCGAGCGTACAGAGGAGCCCCGGAGAGGGCACGAACTCAGAGACAGACGGGCCTGGAGGATGTCCACCAGGGCACAGGCAATAGTAAGTTGACCCAACAACGTCCAGTACACCTGAGAGGCTTGGGGCATGGTATAAGGGGTGGTAGGAGCCACGCATAGCCCATAGGGCTGCGTGCACCAAATCACTCTATACAGAACAGGGACCAGGATAAATAAGAGCACCGTGTCCAGGGGGACAAGAAGGCAGCCTCCCTTAGAATACAGATACCATCAAAGACGTGGCAGGAGAGAACGAGGGTGCTTGACAGACAAGTTGGCACGATAGGGGGCGCCAGGAAAGATCACAGCCGCTCCTGGGTCCCCACCCTGTGACACACTCTTTCAGGAAAGTGCATTACAGTATCTTCTGCCTTATTCTCTATCCCTTTCTTAATAGACTCTGGCATCTCTTTTGCTTTCTGACAGCAGGGACACTGAAGGTACATAATTTCACAGAGCTGCCCAAAACGATACCTTAATCAAATTTGAAATGCATCAACATGTAAGAAGAGATAAAAATGTTTTTTTCCAGAGTAGTTTATCTTGCATTGGTCAGTATGTTGGAATGGCCAGTTTTTCAGATTTCCTTGTCAAAACTGCATAACTCATATTAAATTGAATTTACCTGCAGGCTCCAGTGGCTTAAAGTCTATAACAAAAAGTGAGATAAACAGTCAAGGATTAGCTTTAGGCTAGGTTGCAATGGGCTTGAAACAAATAATAAGTCCGCTACTTATGCTACTGAGTTCTTAGGAGCTGTATAGTTAGGAGTGAAGAACCAATATACATTACATTTTTCAGATTATTGGTTATAAAATATTCTATAATTTATAATATAGTCTAAGGTGTAAAACATAGCGACAGCACTCAAGGAATTAACACCATCACCACTCAACCCTGCCTCTTGCAGTAGCTGCTAGAGCAGGGATGGCAAAATACAGCACGTGGACTGGATCAGGCTCACCAGACATTTCCATCGTACGTGAGGCCCCTCTGTAAGCTATTTCCCTGTGCTGCCCCTCTGCAAGCTGGTGCTTCCATGCAGGAGGTGCTGCTCTGGCTGCTACACAAACACACCCCATCCCAGCCTGGCCTGATCTGCCCCAGCCTCAGCCCCAGATCAGGAGAACTAGAGAAGAGAAGCTTCTGTCTGGCAGAGGCTTTTGCCTGGTGACTCCATGCCTGTCTTGAGCCTCCCTGGCTGGAGAGTGAACATTTAGGTAAAGGCCCCACTGGGTCGGGGACCAGGGACTCCTGCTGGAGGAAAGGGGAAAGGGAGTGCAGGGAGCCACATGCTATGAGACCAGGCTGAGCTGGACCCTGCACACTGCGGGAGCACAGGAACTGCGCACTATGGGGCTGGCTCAGGCTGGCCCCGCTCACTTCCACCACATGCAACTCCAGGCACTCTCACACTGCAGAGGCTCCAAGGGCCTACCCCCACCATAACCCCACATGCACCCACACCCTCCCACAGCCCCGCACACAGTCCTACACCCCCCACTCCCACCATACCCACACCCCCACCCCCACCCCAAGCATATACCCCACATCCACACCCCTCCACACCCACCCCGACTCTTCTCCACCCACCAAATCCACACTTTACACACCCCCACATTCCCCACCACACATACACACCCATTCCCCAACCACAAGCCCGCAACATACACCCCTTTACCCCCACACACACTATACAATGTATTTAGAGCAATTATGCAATTGCCTTTAGATACACTACATAAACACACATAAATCAGGACATAAATTTTTTTTAAAATAAAATTAAAATAAGTTATAGTAGATGCTTGATATTTTTTTAGTACAATTTGGTTTTTTCCATTGGTTTCAAGATGGCAGCACCCCACTCCCAAAAGGAGTACTTCCAGGGCAAGGGGAAGGACTTCCAGTGGCAAAGGACAAAGGTTAGGGGCAGGGCTTCTGATCCCAAGATGGTGACCAGGGGCTGGGGCACCTGTCAAGGGGCGGAGCTACCCTTGTGGCCCTCGACAGCTCACCATAAGTGGCCCTCCAGCTAAAACAACTGTCCACCTCGGTGTTAAAACCACAATGTCAGTGAAGCAAGCACCCAGGAGGTGAGCCCTGCCTCAAAATTTAGTGTTTTCACTGGCCTCTGGCAATTAAAATCAGTGGTGTTGACCCCCTGGGTGAAAGTTGCCTGACACTGAGGCTCCAGCAGCCACTACAGTTCTTCGAATGCTCTACAAATCTTCAACATCCTCTAAGGGTCTTATCATATTAAACTGTGGACACCAAACCAGGACATGCTATTTCAGTAGTAGTCTCACATGCTGCATACAAAGCTAATTTGTCTATCAAATCCCAATTCCTTCCTGCTCTAAGTTTCAATAAAGACAGTGGCATTCGGAATTAAAAGACATTTACATGGAATTTAAAAGAACAGTACTTTTTTCAGGAGTTCAGAATGCATTACAAAAAGCCAGCTAAGTTTTAAATTCCAAAATATATAATTCTACAAATTTTCATTTCATATTTTATTCCTAATATAATCTGTCTGAAAATAGGACCAGAATATTGCATATACTGTCAAATAGAAGACAATTTTTAAATAAAAAAAATTCCACAAAATAAGTACACTTGATACAAAAGAACATAAGAAAAAATTCTGCTTGCAATTCCAGATGACTCATTGCATTTAAGGGAGTTACATGGGATGACAAAAAAACATGTGGTTCACTCTAGTGTTAATTTCATAGGTAGCAAACTAGATAGTTAATAGAAACCTAGGATATGCTTCCACTTATTTAACCAACATGCCCAAGGAAAGAAATGCAGTTGTGATGCCTTGCATGTAACTGGTGTTCTGTTTTTTAAAAAGTGGTTTCTGTGGCTTTCACACAATAGTAACTGTATGAATTTGTTCGATACGGGATGTATTTTATGCTTGGGAAACAGTCAACCCAATAATTACAGTAAATGCACATTTCCACCCATAATCTAATTGCCTGGCATATTCATACGATCAGTTTGAAATGTATTCCATGATTTGTATTAATTACATACTAAATGGAAACTGGAAAGATGAGCTAAAAATGTGCACACATTCTCACTGGTTAAGTGCAACTAGCTAGCATGTTTAAACACAACTGTCCTGCCCAGCTAAAGACAAAGTTCTGTTTAGCATCATGCTCCTACTGTAGTAAATTTTGTAGTATATGTAAAGGCAATGAAGTCAATAGGACTACTCATGTGAGTAAAGGTGTAAAGGGCTTGCATTAGACAGAGTGAACATAAGAGTTAACCCATGCTGCCATCCTGTGGCTAATACTTAAAAAGAGTCTTACTGGTTTTCAATGTGTGTGTAAATTTTAAAAACTAACATGATATTAACATTTAGGAACAGGTTTTTTTCCTAAATAAAAAAATTCAGATGTAAAATGTTCCACATAGATAATTATTGTGTTCTTTGTTGAAATCAGATGTAATATTCAATGTACATAATTGTTGCATTTTTGGTTGAAATTATACAGTATTTACCCACTTTTCCTTGGACTTCAGGAGAGAGGTGAAAAAAAGGTTGAAAGGGATTTCATAGATTTCATAGGCATTAGGGCTGGAAGGGACCTCGGAAGATCGAGTCCAGCCCCCCGCCCAAAGGGCAGGAAGTCAGCTGGGATAATAGGATCCCAGCAACATAAGCATTCAATTTGCTCTTGAAGGTGTTCAATGTAGGTGCTTGAACCACCTCCAATGACAAGCTGTTCCAGACCTTGTGGGCTTGGACAGTAAAGAAATTCTTCCTTTTGTCCAGCCTGAAGTGGTCTTGTAGTAGTTTATGACCGTTCGACCTTGTCATCCCTTGGGGTGCTCTGGTGAACAAATGTTCCCCCAGGTACTGGTGAACACCCCTGATAAACTTATAGGTGGCCATCAGATCACCCTGAGCCTGCGCTTTTCCAGGCTAAAGAGTCCCATGGCTCTCAGCCTGTAGTCGTAAGTTCTGTTTTCCTGACCTCTGATCATGCACATGGCTCTTCTCTGGACTCTCTCAAGCTTCTCCACATCCTTTTTAAATTGCGGAGCCCAAAACTGGACGCAGTACTCCAGCTGTGGCCTCACCAAGGCCGAGTACAAGGGGAGAATGATGTCCCGGGATTTGCTTGAGAAGCATGTAAGGATGCAAGCCAGCATTTTGGTCGTTTTACTAACCACAGCATCACATTGCAGGCTCATGTTCATCTTGTGGTCAGTGATGACCCCCAAGTCTCTTTCTTCCGTAGTGCTACCCAGCGTAGCACTGCCGAGCCTATAAGGATGCTGCAGGTTTTTCCTCCCAAGGTGGAGAACTTTGCATTTTTCAGCATTAAACATCATCAGGTTCTCATCCGCCTATTTGCTGAGCCTATCCAGGTCAGCCTGGCTTGCCCTCCTGTCTTCTGGTGCGGATGCTTTGCCCCAAAGTTTGGTGTCATCAGCGAACTTGGCCAGTCTGCTTCTGACTCCAATGTCCACATCATTAATGAAGATGTTGAACAATATATGTCCAAGGACAGAACCTTGGGGGACCCCACTGGTCACAGGGCACCATGACGATTGACTTCTGTCAACCACCACCCTCTGGGTCTGACCACGGAGCCAGTTCTCCAGCCAGTGGATTGTCGTGGACCCAAAGCCACAACTGGCCAGTTTTGCCAAGAGGTGATCACGGGATACCAGATTGAAGGCTTTTTTGAAGTCAAGATATATGACATCAATCTCTTCTCCCTTGTCCAGGTGATAGGTCACCTGGTTGTAGAAGGTAATGAGATTGGTCAAGCAAGACCTATCCACAACAAACCCATGCCGGTTAACCCTCAGGATGTTGGCATCTGCCAGTCCATTAAGGATGGCCTCTTTAATAAACTTTTCTAAGACCTTCCCCAGGATAGAAGTCAGGCTGATAGGCCTATAGTTAGCCGGATCCACTTTCCTCCCTTTCTTGAAGAACGGCACCACATTGGCCTTTTCCAGTCTTCGGGCACTACACTAGAGCGCCAGGGGTTTTCAAAGGTGCATGTCAGAGTCTGGGCTATGATGCTAGCCAGCTCCTTGAGTACCCTGGGGTATAGATTGTCAAGGCCGGCTAACTTGAAGGTATCTGTCACGCCCCATAACGCCGGTGCACCCTTGACCTGCGAGCCTGGGTCGGCACGACCGGCTTGGCGCAAGGAGGGGGATTTATGACCGGGCAGGAGGGTGATAACGGTGAGCAGGAGTCAGTATGATTTAAACACAGCGTGATGGTCTCACAAAAGATTTATTTTACTTACGCTTCTGATGTGCTGCAGTGTAGAAGAGCTGATTGATTTAGTTACAGCATGCAGATATCATGTTGCCCAGCATTTATAGGGTGGGTAAGACAGTTGCTTCTGAGCGATTCATATAAGCCGTTGCAGTCTGCAGATTACTAAGAGTTCTTGATGAGAAAGATAACGCCAAAGATAGAGAGATAAACGGACCAGTAAGACAAGACAGGGGTACGCCAAAAAAAAAAACAAACACCGTAGGCGGAAGAGATAACATTCGTTGTGCACAATCTGTTTTTCTTGAGTGTGTTTTTCCTGTGTTCTCTCCTTGGGCGGAAGTTCCTTCAAAGTTTTATTAGGCACAGGTGACCAATTACTATACGCCAATCATAAATAATTAATGAGTTGGCACTTGTGCTCTCTTTGTTTGCTCAGGTTTCATAAAAAGGGGGGTTATTTTTACTTGGGTGGTACTGGTTCTGTTTGGTCACAGGATGGCGCGCATAGTATATTTAATTTTACAACTTTACTAAAGTCAGCTAATCCCGTTACTATAGGTACTTTATCTTTCATGCTGGGCCGTCAAGGTCAGTTTCTCGCTCTCTCGTATGAAAAGCTCAAGCGATTTGAAATGAGGCACAGATAGGGGTGTGTATATGCAACACTGTTACAAACTAAAAAATAATACAGAGGGATAAATTACAATTACAGAGTTTGTTGTGTTAGCTTCTGACCTTTTGCCATCTGACCTTTTGCCATCGGCATCTGAAATCATAGACTTTGATCTTTGACAGTATCCAGCCTCTCAAGGTGTTCCTTCATAAGGTCAGCATTAATGGAAGGCAGGGGATCTCCCTCACCTGGACCTCCCTGTCCCATGGTTGGCATGGGCATCCCATGGGACTGATGAAAGACTGACGCAAAGTACCCATTTCATAGGTTGGCTTTTTCCTGGGCGTCATTTGTCAGCTGTCTCATCTGGTTCAG
The DNA here is from genome assembly GCF_052110815.1 of Crocodylus siamensis. Lineage (NCBI taxonomy): Eukaryota > Metazoa > Chordata > Crocodylia > Crocodylidae > Crocodylus > Crocodylus siamensis. Next base: position 387,086,439 of record NC_143395.1, on the reverse strand, counting down.
CAGGGGTCCTCCAGCTCCCCACGTATCTGAAAAAGGACTTTTTATTGTCCTTGATGCTCGAAGCTAGTTGGAGTTCAGTTGCAGCCTTGGCTTTCCTGGTTTGCTCCCTGCAGGACTGGACCAGTGCAGAATAATCCTCCTTGGAGGTGAATCCCATCCTCCATCCTTCATAGGCCTTTCTTTTTAGCCTCAAGAGGTCTGCTAGATCCCTGGAGAGCCAAGGCGGCTGCTGTGTCCTCTTGTTGCCTTTCCTCTGAGATGGAATAGAATTAGCCTGTGCATTGAGGGTCGCTCCCTTGAGGAGCAACCACTCTTCTTGAACTCCCCTCTCCCTGGGGTCGTGGTCCCTTAGGGCCTGACTGACAAGCCTCCTGAGCTTGTCAAAGTTGGCTTTCCTGAAGTCAAGGACTTCCGTGTTGCTGACTGACTTGCCAGCTTTGCGGTGGATGGTGAAGGTGATCAGCTCATGGTTTGTTTGATCAGCTCGTTAATGGACATTTATACATAAGTTTTTTAATCTTAATTTGTTGGACAGCCATACAGCAGAGTGTGAGATTTAAATGAATGAGAATAAGATGGTATCTACTAGTGGTGCACTGATAGAGATTTTTGAGGCCGATACCAATAGCTGATTTTTAAGGAGGCACATGGGCTGCTACTGATCTGAATTTTGATACGCAGCCTGGCAGTTTGGAGAGAAGTGTCCAGCTGGTAAGTCTATTGTGGTGGAAGGGGAGGGGGAAGTGCAGGGGAATGGGGGTGCAGATTGAGGCTTCCACAGTGTGGGAGAGAGTGTGACTGGGCCAGGGGCTGGGACAGGCACTGTGCAGCCAGGGCAGGGTGGGGCAGGGCATGGGATGGAGCCATGGCTTGTCCAGGGGCTGCGGGGAGAGGGGGTGGCTCCTGCCACTGCACGTACCCTGTGAGGGCATGGGGGGCAGTGTGGCCCCAGATCTGTGCAGGGTGGGGCAGCTGGCCAGGCTCTTTCTGGCAGTGGGGCTGAGCCAGGCTGCACTCAGGGTGGGCGGCGCTGGAAGGCAGGGTTGGGGGAGCAATGGCAAATTTTGGCGTCACTGCAGCTCCCCCTCCCCCCCCAGCTCTCTCCCAGTGCCGCCACTGCCTGCCCCAAGTGCAGCCTGGCCCAGGAAGAGCCCCACCTCATGCAGATCTGGAGGCACACGCCTCCTCCCCCATGCCCTCCTAAGGTGCACGCAGCGGCAGGAGCTGTCCCCATCCTTGTCCCCATGCCCCTTGGATGAGCCGTAGCTCCATCCCATGCCCCCAGCCCCCGCCCTAGCCCCACTCCCTCCCTCACCGTGGAGGGCTTCAATCTGCCCCCACCCACTCCCTTCCCCTTCCACCACAACGGACTTACCAGTTGAACACAGCTCTCCAAGCTGCTGGGCTGCGCTCCTGGCCCCATGCATGCTGCAGCTGCACACATGCACAGGGCATTTATCAGCCACATTATCAGCCGCATCAGGCAAAATAGCCGATTTCCGATATAGTAAATTGTCTTTATATGATGCTGATCCAATATCGGATTAATGTATTGGTGCATCTCTAGTATCTAGTCTATGAAAAAATTGATATTGTTCATTCATTTATTAAATATATCTAAATTCCAAACAAAAGCAAAAATAGACACATCCCTCACTGAAGAGCCAACTGTGCCTGTGATTGTCCTAGAATATGCTAATTTGGAAGGAGAAGGGCTGCATAGGAGAGTGAGCAGGAAGAGACATTACAGGAAAGGGGATCCTCACACAAGTTTGCCCTCCACTCCTTATTTATCCTATCAAACATAAGCTTGTCTTTCCTTTCATGCAAACTTATCTATACCCTAGCTATCTGTCATCTTCCATTCATGTCAAAATATCAACTCTTCCATAACTACTTTGTTAGATTTCAAACAGGCACCATCCCCATTCTACCCCTCATGCTTGAGAGGAACTGCCCTAAAATATTTGCAAAGTCGTTCAATTTTTTTCTCAAAGCTTTCCTTGGCTGTGATGCCTAGGACAAATCTGTATCATTAGGTCAGAAGTGTGCTGAAACCACTGTCTATAGTGCTGACCTATTATTGTGACCTATGTTAGAGAAGCACCTAGGAGTGCTAGGGATGGATTAGGACTTAACTGTGATAGACACTGTATACATACAGAACTAAAAAAAAAGTCCCTGCTCCAAAGGTGTTCCAGTGTAAGCATACAGGAGACAACAGATGGATACAAACAGATGTGGGAGTACAGATATTATCTATTCTTTGCTTGTATTCCCTCTACCTCATATTTGGATTATAAACTCTTTGGGGCAGGCACTATCCTTCTGTTCTGTCCCTATCAGAATGGGGATGCTGTCTTTGACTACATCACCTGGGTGTTACCATAATACAAATGATTAATAAGCAGCTATTTTCAAGCAAGGCCACCTTTAGGACCGTAGCTGCCATAGGTATACCAGGAAGCGTGTACCCTTCACAACATAATCATGCAACTAAGCACTGTTAATATTAAACAGACAGACATTAGATAACAAATAATAATTTATAACAATTAAAACTTGTCTCGTTTGGGGTGGTTTGATAATGTGGGTGAAATCCTGTTTACATTGAAGTCAACAGTAAAAATTATACATTTCTCAGCTTAATCACTGCTCTGCTAATGATAGTTGTCATGTCTGAATTCAACCTGTCAGTTGAAGTGCTGATGCCAGCAAAGCAAAAGATTATAATAACTTAGTAAGGACGCCAGCCATAAAAACCCCTTAGCACTAGTGGCCTTTATTTCTTTGCTGAAAGATGTATTGCAGTTGGAGTTTGTTAAAAGTTCTGTTCTCCATGTTTTAGAGACTTGTTGACTGTAATGATAAAGATTGCAGGTGCACATCACATGTTTAACCTTTTGAACCCGCTGAGGGCAGTAAAGTAGGTCAAATGAATAATGTATCTAGGTCAGATGAATGATGTATTTAGGTCACTGGTGTAGGAACATAATTGGCGGTCAGTAAATATTCACAATTGGCATGTAGCGATTGGTCACTGCTGACTATAACTAAGAACAGACTCCCGCCAAAAGGCACACCAAAGAGACACAGTCAGCGGATTGGCCACACGCAGACAGCTCCCCGCCATCGACCTTCATTTTGGTATATTCATTTCCTACCAGTTCGTTCATCCTTCTTGTCAAAGAGCTCTCGGAACTTTACTGATCGAAAGTGCATTATAGAGTCTTCCTTTTGTATGAACTGTTGACCAGTTGGGACTGCCAAGTTGGGCAGCCGCACCTAGCCTTCGGGTTAGAAAGCAAGGGCTCAGCTTGGGAACCCCGTGAACCAACAGGCTCCTTTAGACTGTTCTGTTTTATGCACTGTAACTGAACAAGTCAGCTCTTCTGCCTACACTGCGACCATCAGCAGTGTAAGTACAATAAACTTTTCATATAACCAATACGCTCCAAGCCGCCTGACTCCTACTCGCCGCTAGTCCCCACCTGTCCGGTCATCCATCCCTTCCGCGTCAAGCCGGTCATGCCGACCCAGGCTCGCAGGTCAAGGGTACACCGGTTACCGAGGCGCAACAATAGTATTCTTCCCTTTGTTCCCTCCCACTCTTATCACCATGCTTTCTTCCATATTACTCCACTTTCAAAGGAGAAATGAGAGTAAAACATTCAAATAACGGCTGAACCAATCAGTAAATGTAAAGTGGTCTGTCTAGTGCCTCCCCACTGGACCTTGTGAATGCCCAAAAGTAAGAGCTTCCTGGTTTTCTGACTAGAATTCCTCTCCATTCTTGGGTGACAAGGACCAAAATCTGCTCCTTCAGCTTCTTTCTCAAAACGCAGCTGTGGTCAGCATAAACCACAACCACAGAAATACAGTTATAAAAATGTTAAGTACAAACCAGCGTGGCAGACTGTGCTTTGCTGCCTGAATCACAGTCTCATAGCACTCCCCTTTACATTTGTTTTAAATGTAAGAGTAAGCCTTATGTTTATCCTTGAGATTATAAACTTGGGTAGAACCTAGCTGAACTGTGGGCTATATTAATTTAATAAAATGGCCTTAGCTTTGCTTAACTGACTTTACAGCTGAACTGGGTTGGTTTATTGGTTCACATACAAACTATCTAAAACATGCAATTTTCCCTAGCCCTGGCATAAAAACCTGGAGAAATCCAGTGGGTTTCACTAACTTTTGCTTCAGATGATTTGGAACAGAAATCCAAAGGGGAGGTGTCCATGCTTAGCAAAAACAACATATGGGCAGGAGGAACAGAGCAATCATCAGTCATTATTATATTATTACATAAGAACATAAGAACTGCCATTTACTGGATCAAACCATAGGTTCATCTTGCCCAGTATCCTGTGTCACACAGTGGCAGAGAGTAGATACTGAAAGGAAGAATGAACTGGGTACAACCAGGGTTTTTCCTCTGTTCCTCTCCCACTTGCACCCTCTAGCATTTAAGGTCTAAGAAGTTCTGATTCAGAGGTTGAATCTCTAACATGTTCAATAGCTACTGGTGCCCCTTCCTCCAAAATAATTTATCCAACCTCTTTTTTGAATATGGCTAAACTGTCAGTGTCCACAACATCTGGTGTCATGAGTTCCACACTTAAGTTACATGCCGTGTGAAAAAGAACTTTGTTTTGTTCATTTACTACCTCATTTCACTTTGTGAGCTCTAGCTCTTGTATTGACAGTAAACAGTAAATCTCTAGTTACTTTCTCTCTGCTTTTTAGCATTTTGTAAACCCTTATCGTGTCCCATTCCCCCCTGCCGCCGCCCAAGTGCCTCTTTTCTAAACTGAATAAGTCTCACCTCTTTAGTCCCTCAAATACAGCCCTGCTCTGGTTTCAAATTAAAGCTGGGTAGAAATCAGCTATAGAGTTATTCTACATTTTCAAGCACTAACTTTATAGCTGGTTGGCTCTTTATATCCGGATAGTCATTTTTATGGTGTGATAATTTTTGCACAGTTGGCCCATCTACATTTATTGGGTGCTTCACCAGTCAATTGCTAAATATATGTAAGGTGTAACAGGGACCTCACCTGGAAGCCCCTCCATGCCACTAATCCTTATGGCCCTTCCCTTTAGAAAAAGAAGGATAGAGAGCAGTCCTAAGAAAAGGAAAGATGGAGAGCAGCAGAATAAGGGCCCTGGACTTCAGAAAAGCAGACTTTGACTCACTCGGGGAACACATGGGCAGAATCCCTGGAAAGCAGAATGAGTGGGAAAGGAGTCCAGGAGAGCTGGCTATACTTCAAAGAACCCTTACTGAGAGTGCAGGAACAAACCATCCCGATCTGCAGGAAGACTAGCAAGTATGGCAGAAGACCAGCTTGGCTTACTAGAGAACTCTTCAGTAAACTAAATCACAAAAAGGAAGCTTATAGGAAGTAGAAACTTGGACAAATAACTAGGGAGAAGTTTAAGCATTGCTCAGGCATGCAGGGATGAAGTTAGGATACCCAAAGTGCCCTTAGAATTGCAGCTAGCAAGGGATATGAAGAGTAACAAGAAGGGTTTCTACAAGTATGTCAGTAGCAAGAGAAGGATCAGGGGAAGTGTGGATCCCTTACTGGAAGGAGGAGGTAACCTTGTGACAGAGGATGCAAAAAAGGCTGAAGTGCTCAGTGCCTTTTTTGCCTTAGTCTTCACAGTCATGGTCAGCTACCGGATGACTATAGGAGGCAGAACAGTTTGGGGAAAGGGTAAGCAGCCCTCACTGGTGAAAGAACAGGCTAGGAACTACTTAGAAAAGCCAGATGTGTACGCATTCATGGAGCCAGATGGGATGCACCCAAAGGTACTGAGGGAGTTGGTGGATGTGATTGAAGAGCCATTGGCCATCATTTTTGAAAGCTCATGGCAGTCAGGAAAGGTCCTGGATTATTGGAAAAGGGCAAACATAGTGCCTATATTTTAAAAAGAGGAGAAGGAGGATCCAGGGAACTACAGACCAGTCAGCCTCACCTCAGTTCCTGGAAAAATCATGGAGCAGATCCTCAAGGAATCCATTTCTAAGCACTTGGAGAAGAAGGTGATTAGGAACAGTCAGCATGGATCCACCAGGGTAAAGTCATGCCTGACCAACCTAATTGCCTTCTATGATGAGATGACTGGCTCTGTGGATGTGGGAAGACCAGTGGATGTGGTGTACCTTAATTTTAGCAAGGCTTTTGATACAGTCTCCCACAGCATTCTCACAGACAAGCTAAGGAAGTACGGGCTGGATGAATGGACTGTAAGGTAGATAGAAAACTGGCCGGAACACTGAGCTCAGAGAGTAGTAATCAATGGTGCAATGTCTAGCTGGCCGACAGTATCAAGTGGAGTACCCCACGGGTCGGTCCTGGGGCTGGTTTTGTTCAGAGTTTTCATCAGTGACCTGGAAGATGGCATAGAGTGCACCCTCAGCAAGTCTACAGATGACACCAAGCTGGGGAGAGTAGTAGATATGCTGGAGAGTAGGGCTAGGATTCAGTGTGACTTGAACAAATTGGAGGATTGGACCAAAAGGAATTTCATGAGGTTTAACAAGGACAAGTGCAAAGTCCTGCACTTAGGGCAGAACAATCCCATTGACCAGTACAGGCTGGAAACTGACTGGCTGGGCAGCAGCTCTGTGGAAAAGGACCTGGGGGTTACAGTGGACAATAAGCTGAAAATGATCCAGCAGTGCCCTTGTTGCCAAGAAGGCTAACACCATACTGGGTTGCGTTGGTAGGAGTGTTGCCAGTAGGTCAGGGGAAGTGATTATTCCCCTCTATTCAGCACTGCTGAGGCCACATCTGTACTACTGTGTTCAGTTTTGGGCTGCCCACTACAGAAAGGATGTGAAGAAATTGGAGAAAGTCCAGCAAAGGGCAACAAAAATGTTGAAGGGGCAGGGGGGACATAACTTACGGGAAAAGACTGGGGGAACTGGGTTTATTTAGTTTAGAGAAGAGGAGACTGAGGGGGGACTTAATAGCAGCCTTCAACAACCTGAAGGGGTGTTTGAAAAAAGATGGAGCTGGACTGTTCTCAGAGGTGGCAGATGACAGAAGAAGCAAGTCTCAGTTGCAACCAGGAACGTTTAGGTTAGATACTGGGAGAAATTTTCTTACTAGGAGGGCATTAAAACTCTGGATCAGGTTACCCAGAGAGGTGGTGCAGTCTCCATCCTCGGAGGTCTTCAAAACCCATCTGGACAAAGCTATAGCTGGGATGATGTCGTTGGGGCCAGTCCTGCTTGGAGCAGGGGGTTGGACTAGGTGACCTCCTGAGGTCCCTTCCAACCCTAGTTTTCTAACTCTATGAATGCATTTAACTGAGAGGGCTGGACTGTTGGTGTCACCGTGAGGAGCCAGGGAATATGCAAGAAGCCAGGAGGGGCTTTTCTATGCCCTCTTGTAGTAGACTAACTCTCCCGTGGAGAAAGATGTTAGCGGGCTTGTGCTCACCACATGCCCAGCCTCAGTTCTGTAAACGTCACCGCTGCTGCCCCCACCCCCCCGCAGGCGGTTGGGCCAATAACCGTCACCAAGGAGCCATTACTTCCTTCCACGAATCCCCCAACTGCCCGCGCTCCAGCCCACCCCTCCCCCGAGGCCACGTGATGCACCCCCACTTGCCTTTGGAGTCCCCTTGGAGTGGGGGGGCAGCCCCCCCAGAGGCGTCTCCGCCGCGCCGTGATTGGCTGGGAGTAGGGAGCGCAAGCTCCTGATTGGCTGTGTCGTGCGCGCGGCGTTCACGGCGCGTGGTCGGCAGGCAGGGAGCGGGGCACGATGGCGGGCGTCCCGGGGCGGCAGCGGTACTGGAACCCCCAGGGTGAGCCTGGGCTTCGTGCTCTGCCCGCGGCGGGCCGAGGTCCTGGCCGGGCTGAGGCGACTCTGTCGGTGGGCCTCGTGGGCGTCGGGGGAGGCGTCCCGTGTAGGCGGGAAAACCCGGGCTGCGACTGGGCTCTTAAAGCCCTGAGCCTTCTCGTCGAGATGGTGGCAACGGGGCTTGGGCTCTTGTTTTCGTATCGGTAGAGCCTTCCTGTGCCTCTCCTGTGCTTCCACGGGTCACAGCCCTCCGCCTGGGCTACTTTGCTTGTGGCTCCAGGCTGGGACCCCCATGAAGCACTGGCACCTGCCTGGGAGGGAGCTTGAAGCAGCCAGAGACTAGCTCCCACCTTGGCATGTCTGACTGGGAATGAAGTACTTGCTTGTCTGCATAAGCTGGAAACTGTTTTGTGCAGAAATGGAAAGAAATTTTGGCATGTTTCTGGCTTTTGCAGGTTTCTTGTTAGACTGTACAGTTTGCAGGGTGCTCTGTGGCAGTGAGGATGCCAGGGTGGCTGGGACAGGACAGCAGCTGCAGTTAGGGAGCAGAATCCCCCTTTAGGGTGTCTAGCATGTATCCCTGTCCCTACCTGGTGATAATGAAATCAGAGTCCTGCCCACCCCTGGGTGTTTAGCTTGCAGCCCTGGCCCTGGGGCTGCTGGCATGGCTTTTAGTGCCCTGCATACAAGTTACCTGGGACTAGGAAATGGCTGCCTAGTCAGGGACTGCTCACACATTGGGAAGTTTTAAAGGGCGTGCCGGCAGCCTTGGCAATGGGAAGCAGCTCCCCAGTCCCTGGGTTGCTGGCACAGACTTTGAAGTGCCTGGCCTGTGAGCAACCTTGGACTAGGAACCACCTCCTTGGTCCTCAGCTTCTTGCATGCACCGTACTTCAAAGGTGGTACTGGCAGCCTGGACTGGGAAGTGCCTGTTTCTTCACATAGTGACAGGTTTCATAGACATTAGGGCTGGAAGGGACCTCGGGAGATCATCGAGTCCAGCCCCCTGCCCAAAGGGCAGGAAGTCAGCTGGGGTCATAGGATCTCAGCAAGATAAGCATCCAATTTGCTCTTGAAGGTGTTCAATGTAGGTGCTTGAACTACCTCCGCTGGCAGACTGTTCCAGACCTTGGGGGCTCGGACAGTAAAGAAATTCTTCCTTATGTCCAGCCTGAAACAGTCTTGCAGGAGTTTGTCCTTTGGGCAACAATGGGACCAGGGCTGCCTGCTAGCTGCTGCAGCTGCTGCTTGCATGGAGACAAGGATGAGTGAGGGAACTCCCTGGAGGCAGTAGCAGAAACTGATGGAGAGTTCCCAGGGACAGCCTTGGTTGTGTGGTGAGACTGGGGGCACAGCTTTCATCTGTGCCACACTTTATGAGCCAGCCACCAGCTGTGCTCCTGGCTAAGCCCCCTTACTGAAGGTCTGCTCTGGGAACCAGGCAGGGAGCTTTGTCCTACTACACCAGTCCCCCTGGGACTGGGAGGAATGATTCCCGCTTGTTCCGTAGACTGATCCCTGCTCCAGCGAAGGTATGAAAAGCAGTGGAGAGGACAGCTGCAGGCTGAATGCTTGTGCTGCTTCCTCTCCCAAAACAATTTCCAGTGCCTGTTGGCAGCCTCTATGAGTGTGTATGTAAAAGATGTAACCAGTTTCTAACATCTTTATAAATAATCATGTTCCCTGGTATTTGTAAATTCCCCTTTCAGAACAATCTGAGAACTTGGGTCCACCTGAAATAACTGGAGCCCCGTCAGTTTTGCTCATAATTATTTGAATCACAAGAAAGCCACATAGCTGTGGATAAAAATTGTGTTGAAAAGTGCTAGGCTTTGGAAGACATGGGTCTTTATACTTGTTTGGTTTTGATTTTGTTGTTTTCTGTCTCCACCATTCTTTTCAAGTATCTTTTTGATAAATGCTAGAAATTGTGATTTTTTTTTTTTGTCCTGAGATTCCTGTTTTCTTCTTAAATAATCTTAATGTTTTTGCAAATTGGGTGGCTTTATATGGGAACTGTCACTTTAAAAAATGTTCAACTGTGAAAAATGCTGAAATTATATCTAGATACTGCTAATATTTACTCCATAATTGATTTAATCAGGTAGTTATCACCGTGCATCATATTGTGGACAGGACATCTGTGAATTACGTTTATCAGTAGCACATGGGTCAAGTATGAAAATACCTCATGATTGTGAGGTAAGTGTTGGTAACTTCTAAATGTCAAGTTAGTTTGCTAATGAAAATCCTGCCCAGTGATAGCTCAGATGCCATACTTATATCCTATTATAAAGAACAACTTAGTTGTAGTTGTTGATCACTATTGACCTTTTAATGCAACTGTTTCAAATAAAAATACATTTTTAAAATCATTTTTTTTCAGTATTGTTTGCATATGGGGTCTTACTGGTGTGCAGTAAATGTGTTTGTTCCAGTAAATAACGGTAAGAGATTAACTTTGTAATGAAGATAACTTGAATCATGGCTTGAGTTTTTCCTAACCTTAGTCCCATCCTTGCACACAGATGCTTAGATCAACTATGGTGATGCTTTTGTTTTGGCTGGCTGGCCTGTCGGCTTTGGTCTGCCAAAACTCAAAATAATACGGCTTGTTAACTGTTAACAGTTCCTCCATAGTTCACAGGGAAATTCATAATGTAGTGGTTCTCAGGCAAGGTCCCATGGTATCCTTTTAAAGGTGCTGCACAATATTAGCACCAATAGGTGTGCCAGGTACACACCACACATTATTTTCAGGATAAACACAGATATTTCAAGTAGGAACCCATGACGTCCAAAACATTCTGGCCTGTTATGGTCTTTGAGTTCATTGCAACAGAAGAGTTCCTCTAGTATTTTTCCACAATCAAAAAATAAGTGAAAGGTAAGAAGTGGCATTTTTCAAGTGGAGTCTTGAATCTAAAAAGTTTTAAAACTACTGCCATAGTGACTTAGTTTACTGCAGTGCAAAGAACCATAGAATATGTCCCAGAAGCCTAGTTGCTACATGTGATTAGGTGGGATTACAGCAGGATAAATAATTGTTGTGGGGCTTGTTTTTTTGCAAAGTGGTTAGTCTTACTTGAGTGTTAATTTTTTTAAGAAAGCCGTACTCTTAAGGCAGTATCTACACTTAAGTTCTGATAATCAGTTAAGTCTTAAATTGTCACCCAGCCAGATGTTCAATCAATTAATGTTGTGATGAAAGGAGGAATAAGCCACAAAGTTATTGCATATATTTTTGTGGAATAACTTTGTGGTGTGTTACTATCACACCATTAATTAAATGATCAGCTGGTATGGTCAGGCTGCAGCCCTGTGCCCTGCTGTGGTCACAAAACTCATAGGTCCCCCTGCCCACATTCTCAGAGTCACTCCCCATGCATCTCTTAAGTCTCACTGGGAATCTGTTCATGTTCCCAGATTTTCAGAAAAATGGCATGTATTTGGTGAGGTTTGTTGTGGGGGGTTCCCACCATGCTTACAGATTTTATCAGATCCGCATGCTTTTTTGTTGTTTATTATCTGCTCAGCGGCTTTAAAGCCTCTTGATAAGTTCGTAGGTCTGCAAGATAGTCCTTATGGGGGTGTTGTGGAATGTCTTTGGTATTATCTTTGACACTAAAATCTCATTTCAAAATCTCTTGAAAGTATTTCTTCTACTGTGCATTGATGGAGCTATCTTTTAAAGAGTGTTTGTTCCATCCTCAGACCTCAGAGGAACGTCTCCTAGTGTGTTTGGCCCATAGATGGCTTTGGTTGTGGTGAAGGAACTATTATAAATAGTGTGGCTGCCAAGTACACTTTTTTTGTATCTCCTTTCTTTGTCCTCCTGCCGCTTGTTCTTTTTGCTCTTGAATTTTCTTTTGGATCTCTGCTTCAATGTGATTAAGTGTCTTGGTTTTGTTTGACTCTCCTTGTTCTGTCAATAAGAGCTTGAATTTCCTCATCAGGGCTTGTTTGATGAAAATGATGCTTTTTTGTGAAGTCGAGATATTACCGTGTGCCAGAGGTTGGTAATCTTTTAGAGTGGCAGGCTGCTGATTCCATCCACAGTGCCCAGACCTCCTGCTGCCACTTCCATCATGTACCATCCATTCCTGTTCCCAGTGGCATTGGGAAAGGGCCACATTCAGCAGTGTTGGAGGCAAGAGAGAGCAGCAGGGAAGGCCATGGAGGAGAGGTATCAGTGGCATGGCACAAGAGTAGAGAAGAGGGATGCACCAGTCTGATCTGAAATACTGTGGAAATAAATGGGTCTGTAGCTGTATTTAAAGGCTTTGACATTTATCCTGTTCAGTCTACCCAGTTATAGTACGCGTGTTCTTAAAATACAGCCTTCTAGTGTTAAAAACTCAAAATGCTGGCAAAATTTTTGTAGAACTTCAAAAGGCTCTTGATAATTAAGTCTTTTCAGCCAACTCACTTTTTTTAATCTGAACTTTGATTAAATGATTTTATATAATTATGGGTGCATAAAATTATGAGCTCTGTAAAGTGTTGTTGTTTGGTACAGTGTAACAATTGTTAAATTCATATTTTCTGTTGCTTTTCTTTTTTGAAAGGCTATCACCACTGTAACTAAGTACAAGCATTTCTGCCAGATGGATGACTGTGAAGAACTTCATACAAGAAAATTGCAGTCTATAAAGTATGTGCAAATCTTTGTCTGCCTATAGATGTGTTTGTTCACTTTCTATTAGAATGTGAAAGAGCAGACTTGATTAATCAAGCCTGTTCCGCATTCTAATTATAACACTCTAGTGTTGCCTCAGCGTCATGTGTATTAAACTCCCACGTGTTTAAAAATAGCTGTGGGACACTGACTTGGGGGCAGGCAGTTTTTTCGGCTGAAGAGCTGCTTAACAAGTTTTGGTGAGTTGTCAAGGGCTGCAAGGGTAGCTCCACCCCTTGACTGGTACCCTGCCCCCAGGTCACCATCTTGGTACTGGAAGTCCCGCCCTCTAACCCCTGACCTTTGCCACCAGAAACCCCTGCTCTCGCCCCAGAAGTGTTTCTTTTGGGAAGCGGGGTTTGCCATCTTGGAACCAGAGGGGAAAAAGAAAATTATATACTAAAAATCTAACTTCCAGAATAACATTTTATTTTTAAAAGATTTTGCATTGTGTACAGATAAAGGTGATTGGATAGTAGCTCAAAATGAAGACTTCCTCTTGTATATTGCAGGGGGTAGGTGGGTGGGCATGGGGTTTGTGGGGAGCTGTGGGTGGCTGTGGGGTGGATGTTGGGGTATGTGTGAATGTGGGTGGGTATGGAGGGCTTATGGGGGTGTGTTTTGTAGGGATGTGTGGGTGAGTGTGGGGTTTGTGGGGTGTGTAGAGGGGGAGGGTGGCTAGGAGTGTGTGTGTGGTGGGGTGGGGTGTGCAGGGAGTAGTGAGCAGGGCTCCCCCCTGAGACCCATGAGTGGGAGTGTGGAGTTTGTGAGGAATGTGATTGTGTGGGGGGGAGAGTGTGGTTGTGGAGTTTGTGGGTAAGGTGTTGTGTGCATGGGAGTGCCCTGTGAGCCGATCACCCACCCTACCCTGCAACATCCCAGAACCCAAGTGCCATGCAGCACCTCCCCGCCGCTGCCAACAGAGCGCAGCCCAAGCCCCACCCCACACCTTCTCTGGACTGAGCCCAGCAGAAGCAATCAGCTGGATGCAAGCACAGCCCTGACCCAGCCCCCTTGCCTGCTCTGCACTGCCTGCCTGGGGTGCATCCTGCTACCCCCGGGCATGCAGTGGGGCTGTGGTGGCTCCATGCAGGACTGCCTTTCTAGGCAGCTTCTGGCCCCAACCCCGCAGTACTGGAAGGGAGCTATGCACAGCCCTGCCCTGCCCTGTGCCTGCTCACACTGAACAGCTGCAGCAGCAGCAGAGCTGGTGGGGCAGAAGTATGCTTGGTGCAGGGGAAAAATGGCCTCGTCACCTCAGTGCTGCCCAGCGCTTCCTGCAGCAGCCATGTGGATATCTTCTTATGGTGGCAAACTGTGTCAACAAGTCACTTCTCCAGTCACGCAATTTGCATATGAGCATAGAATGGTTCTTTTATCACAAAAGCGGAACTGATTTATTCAGTAAACTGCTTTTGGTTGAATAACTGTATTAAACTGAGTTGCTCTGAATTATATGTACAGTATTTTTCCAGCTCGCGTGTCAGCTATTTTGAACTTTAACTACAGTAATGCCTATGTTAGTGATGTGGTTGTTACCATAGATTTTTTTTTTCTGTTGGTCTTTTGGCTCCACTTGAAAGCATGTTTGTCCTACATAACATTATGTTTAGTAAGGGAGCTGTATTTTGGGGGAGTTAGGAACTGTAAATAGTCATGTCCCATTGACCTTAAAATTTTAACTTCTGAAGGAAATGTCATCAAACGTTACAAGAGAGCATTACCAGATCATACAGAAGAAAACATTGTGTGTGTCGCTCACTAAACAAAGAGGTGAATCTGGAAGGTAAGGGCTTGATTCTAATTATTTGTCTTCAGTTTGAAAAGTTTTGTCTAATACTTCCTAGATGCATTGTTGAACTCCAGAGTTAATTTGGGGTTCCAGAAGTTAAAGCAGTCTCTGTTCTAACCAGATCAACTCTGTCAATGGAGTGAATGCAAAGAGAAACTTTGTTAAAGGTCCTAAAGTGATTATTACAAGAAAATGAAGGATAATACAATACAAACCAATAGATAACAAGAACATAATTAGATAATGTATCTTTGTAACCCAATACTTGGTAATTTTAGATTTTAAGATTATTCTTTCTGTTGAATTTTAAGTTTAAAATCTTAAAAATTCCTAACAGGTGGCCTGCCTCTTAGAGAAATCTTACCCAAGTTTTGGAGAATGTGTTTTAAGAATAACTGATTTGCATGCATCTGTAGACATTAACCTCATCTTAGGACAATGGTTCCTTTTTATCTTGCTTGTTGCAATCTAAAACTTAAAGTTGCTAAATGAAAGTAGCACAGATATGGTAAAAGGTGCTTTAGGACATCCTTCAGGGCTGTACAACTGCTGGGCAGCTGGGGGCTATGTGTTGTGTAGACTGTGGACCCTGGGGCTGCACACTGCATGAGCTATAGGCTCCCAGTTCCCTCCCTGTCCCGCAGCAGTCCAGGTCTTCTGCCTCCCTTGCCATGCAAACAATGCATGCAGCCCAGCTCTCCCCCATCTCCCCAACTTCTAGCTTAACACTACCAGCCTGGGTCTTCTGGCCCTGGATGCAGGATGAGTAGTCTGGGTCTTGTGGTTGCACCCTCTCTTCCCATGCTGGTAGTTTGGCTCTCCCTCTTGGTATGCATGCAGTGCCCTCCTGCTGACCCATTCCCCTGGAATGGGGGTGGGGGGCGGGGAGGAGAACAAGAACCAAAAGCCAGAGGAGGTAAGAGGAGCCTAGAGACCCCAGGTGCCACAGTAACGTGAACTGTGAAGGGTTTGACTGCACGCAGCCTTCAAGCTACCAGTTGGACAGCCCTGCTATAGTTAAACTAGCCTTAAACCATTAATGTAGATTTTGGTGCCCTAGAACTGACCTAACCTTACTCCTAACATTCATTTCCACGTGAATGAGTTATTTTGATGGCATTTCCCTTCCTGCCTTTTGTTAACTTGGCTTTAGCTTAAATTTATCTACTTTTAATAAGCAACCTAAGGCCTACTTAAGGAGTACATAGTACAGAAGATGATGGACAATACACGTTTCTTAAAGGTCTGCAGTCTGTGTAGCTAGTTACAGGCTTCGATTTTTGGAAGAGGGGTTATCGTTTGAGTTTACCTTATTTCCATTTGAGTTCTTTGTCTATTTTGAGAGTGCTTAGTATGTTGAAGGCAATGTTCTAGGTTGGCAGTTAAGGCAGGGAACAGCAGAAAAATACTTCTAAAAATGGTATTTTTTAGAAAGAATGTTGCTATTTACATTCTTGTCTAGATTTTCAGTGTGTTAGTTGTACTACCCTACTTGTATTTTATTTTGACCAAATTAAACCCAATAGAAAATGACAACGCATTTAATAAAAACGAGACACAGGAAAGTTAATGTGACAGTATTCTGAAAGCTGCTTGGTAGCTCAGAAACGTGGCTTTAGAGTGAATGCTCTGTAATAAAACATTCAAATTAGAGTTGTATTTTGAATGATAATTAAGGATTACTTCTTTACCTTTGCAAATATTTTAACGTCAGTCTGTACATAATACAAACTGTTTGCTGAAGCAACAGCCTGTTGACAAGTTCAGTCAGGATTTTTTTATTATTATTATTAGCAGGGATTGTGGCTTTCTCTGTTTCAAAATCCCAAATTCTCTGTTTTAAAACAACCAAAATGAGTGTTTTTCTGTGACTTTTCATTTAAAGGAAAAAAAATGCCACTATGTATAGGTGTATAAAATGGGTATGAGTGGTTTATTGATACATTTACAATTTTAAAGCAAGTTGGAAGCCTACCAGTGCCACAATCATTTATAATATAATAAATTCTAACTACATATATATTTGTTTTGGTTTGGTTTTTGTATCATGGAAAATCAGAGCTCTCCCTGCCTCCTTTGCTCACCAGGACATGGGTACAGCTGCAGCAGTTCCACCCCCCACAGCTACTTTGTGATGCTGATAAGCTGGAGCCCTGCACCTGGCCATGCTGGTGTCCCTCACTCCCAACCTGCAGCCCCCCCCCCCGCTCCCCCCCCCATCCAGGCTGGTTCCCTCACTCCTGACCCACAGTCCCCTAACCCCTCCAGTCATGCCAGTGCCCCTCGCTCCTGCCCTTCCACCCCATTGCAGCCCCAACACACACTCCTCTCCCTCCCCCTAGGCCCTGGATGGTACCCTGGCCCTCCAACTCTGCATCCTGTCCCATAAACTTGCCTATATCCAGCTGCTCCTACCACCCTGCCTGGTTATATGCCAGCCATGTGTGTGTACATGTGCATAAGCCCGTGGCTCCCCCTGTCTTCAGTTGCCTCCCCCACAATTTCCCCAGCCCCAAGCAGCTCTTTACAGGCTGGAATACCGCTAGCCTTCAAGAGGAAACTTGCAGTTTCCTGTGTTTTTCTTCTTTAAAGGGGAAAATCTGTGTTTCCCCACGGATTCCTGATTATTACCATAAAAATAATAGATACTAAACAGACCTTCCCCATTCCATTATTGATCTTCAGAGTATATGCAGTCACTATAAAATGTTTGTGTTTACTTTCTTAGCCTTAATTTTAAAACGCGCTCATTAATTTGGACATTTTTTCCAAAGGGAAGAAAAAATAAATGGAAAGAGATTTTTATATTATTACTTAATACATTATATAATTTATGGAAGGAATCTAGCTACATTGTGCAAGAATGGATTTTTCTTCCATATTATAGCTATACATTCCTTGTGTGGTATTTTTTACTGCTTTTTTGCATTTCCTCTGATTGTTTTGCCACAGGAGTAGGCAAAATACAGCCCGTGGACCAAATCTGGTCCACCAAGGGATTTTATCCAGCCTATAGCAGGTACCTTAGCTTGCCTGACCCAGGCAAGAGGGGCAGCCTGGGCCATAGCATGTGCCCCCAGGCTTGCAGCGGGCCTGGCCATTACAGTGGCCAGGCTCAGCTTTCTGGCAGCCCCAGCTCCTTTTAACTGCTGTTGCCAGTGTCACTGCTGCTACTGAACCTAACCCTGCTGCCCTAGCACTCCTGCTGGTCCACCACACACCCACTGCCAGGAGCGCTGGATGGAGTTGGAGGGTGGGGTCTCCATGGAGACCGGCTCAGGACCCCCATAGGCACAGTGTGCTCAGACAGGCAGATAGGAGGGGGCCGCAGATAGGCAGGGAGCAGCATCCCAGAATGGGACAGGCGAGCACGGGATCATGGGGTGATGACAGTGTGGGGTCTGGGCAGAGCTGTGGTATGCTTCCCACACATCCCTGCCTGTGAAACTAGTACCCATCACAGGAACATGCAGGGAGTAAATCGCAGCTCTGCCTAGGCCCTGGCCCTGTGCTATCACTGTCCCACGATCCTAGATGCCACTCCCCACTTGCCCACAGCCCCATCCCATCTGCCCAGCCTAGCGCATCCTGCCTGCAGAGGTCCCAGGACAGTCTCCATGGAGATCCCTCCCTCCCCAAAATTTGGGATGTTTTTTAATTGGAGAATTTGCAGATTTTAAATGGAAAACCTAGGCAGGCCCAGGCCAGAGAGGGAGTTTTGGTGAGCTGCTGTGGTGCAAGGTGTGGGTGGGCGGAGGTCAAATGATCCTAAGTGGCCCTCCAGCCAAAATAATTGCCCATCCCTGCTTTACCCTGTCCTTAGATGGATTTGTTGTCTGATGGATAAGCAATCTTCCTTGTTTTGCTAACTTCCCATTCCTAGCTTTTAAAAAACAACATCTAAAGTAAAATTATGAAATTACAGTAGTCTCCAGCAAAAATTTTATTTCAGAGGAGCTAAAATGTCAACCTCTAATGTATATCCCCTTCTTTACGAGCAACAACCTACCTTACTGGTCTCTACCCGTTTGATAAATTACTTCCTAGTTGGTTAATTGTGAACACTGTTTCATGTGCTTGCTTTTTAGATTTGAAACAATGTTACCTTGGACATCTTGAAAGAGATGAAGTCTGCGATCCACATGACATCCCTTCAAAAAAGGTAATTCTATTTTTTTAATAAAGAGATCCAGCTCACTAGAACGAAATAATCTGTTTGGGAGGGATTAAAGCACCAATTTTCTCCTATCCCAGAGATAGCATTTCAATATGTTTGCTGCAGTTACCAACTTCAAATGAATATGAAGAAACAACTTTTAGCTTTTCAAACCTAATCTGTGTGAAAACTGCAAGACAAATTATGGACCCTTGAAGACAAACTCTGTGTTTGTGAAGTAATTTCAATCTGCTATCAGTAATCCAGTTTTTATTAATGCCAGAAATGCAACTGTGAGAGCTAACAAGTCTTCTGGCTCTGAGAGCTGTTTCTCAAAAATGTACTGAGCCTTTTCATTAAGCATCTTCAGGCCAGTCAGTTGCACATGATGCTCAGGGTAGGAATGAATTAAATGAAATGAAAGAAAGCTTGTTAGGTCATGCTCAAGTCCATGCTGTTGATCAGTATGAGCTATTTAATGATTGTGAAATCTTACTTGGATAGAAGACATGTGCTAAGTCATAGCAAACATATGCACATGTGCATAACAAACATGCCACAGTGGTTTTTACTGCTGCTGCTACCCATGCTAACCAGACTAAACTAGTAGAGGCTACAGTATCACCGTCATGCTACTGTATTCACTAAGACTCCTCACTTTAAGTCAGTTTGTTCCATATTTGATGGGCAGTGTAAGTCCTCAGTGGCTGTGAAAGCTTCTTCTCTTGTTTTTGTGCAGCAGCACAAATCTTTAGCTAAATTGATCACTTCTTGGCCTCTTTCAAATCAAGTGCCCTTAATTCTGTCTTCCAGATTATTTGGTGTACATCATAATAAAATTGAGACAACCACTTCAACAGATAAGGATGTGTGTTATTCCCTGGCACTTGCTGGAAGGGCAATATGGAAGTGCACAGGCAATCCAGGGACTTTTTGGAGTGTGGTAGGGACAACTTCCTGGTGCAGGTGTTGGAGAGGCCAACTAGGAAACATGCTCTTCCTGACCTGCTGCTCACAAACAAGGAAGAATTGGTGGGGAATGTACTAGTGGATGGCAACTTGGGCAGCAGTGACCATGAGGTGATTGAGTTCGGGATTCTGAGGAAAGGAAGGATGGAGAACAGCAGAGTAAGGACTGTGGACTTCAGAAAAGCAGACTTTGGGCAAGATCCCATGGGAGGCTCCTCTGAAATACAACCAACTTTCCAGGACTCCTTGTATTTTAAAGAAACCTTACTGAGGGTGCAGGAATTAATCATCCCAGTGCATAGAAACACTAGCAAGTATGCCAGAAGACCAGCTTGGCTTAGCAGGGAACTCTTCAGTGAGCTAAAACACAAAAAGGAAGCTTACAAGAAGTGGAAACTTTTACAAATAACTAGGGAGGAGCATAAGAGTATTGCTCAGGTATGCAGGGATGAAATCAAGAAGGCCAAATCACAGCTGGAGTTGCAGCTAGCAAGGGAAAGTGAAGGCTTAAAAGAAAGGTTTCTACAAGTATGTCAGTAACAAGAGAAAGGTCAGGGAAAGTGGGTCCCTTTCTGAATGTAGACTAGAGTCAGATGATGCGGGAAAGTCTGAAGTACTCAATGCCGTTTTCACCTCGGTCTTCACAGGCAAGGTCATCTCCCAGACTACTGCATGTGGCAGCACAGTTTGGAGAGGAGGTGAGCAGAAGACAGTGGCAAAACAACAGATTATGGGCTATTTAGGAAAGCTGGTTGTGTACAAATCCATGGGCCCAGATGCGATGGACACACTGAAGGAATTGGCTGATGTGATTGCAGAGCCACTGGCCATTATCTTTGAAAACTTGTGGCGATCTGAGCAGGTCTCTGATTGGGAAAGGGCAAATATAGTGCCCGTCTTTAAGAAAGGGAAGAAGGAGGATCCAGGGAACTACAGACAGGGCAGCCTCAACTTAGACCCTGAAAAAATCATGAAGCAGGTCCTCAAGGAATCCATTTCTAAACACTTGAAGGAGAAGGTGATTAGGAACAGTGAGCATAGATTCACCAACAGCAAGTCATGCCTGACCAGCCTGATTGCTTTTGATATGGTCTCCCACAGCATTCTCTCAGGCAGGCTAAAGAAGTACGGGCTGGATGAATGGACTGTAAGGCGGATAGAAAAGTGGCTCAACCATTGGGCTTAAAGTTAGTAATCAATAGCTTGATGTCTAGCTTGCAACTGCTATCAAGTGGAATGCCTCAAGGGCTGGTTTTGTTCAATATCTTCAGCAGCAGCCTGGAATGGAGCGCACCCTCAGCAAGTTTGCAGATGACATCAAGCTGCGGGGAATAGTAGATGCATTGGAAGATAGGAGAAGGATTTGGAGAGCTCTAGACAAATTGGAGGATTGGAACAAAATAAATTGCATGAGGTTCAACAACAACAAGTGCAAAGCCCTGAACTTAGGATGGAACAGTTCCGTGCACTGATACAGGCTGGAAGCTGACTGGCTAAGCAACAGGTCTGCAGAAAAAGACTTGGGGTTACAGTGAACAATAAGTTGAACATGAGCCAACAGTGAGTGTGCCCTTGTCGCAAAGGAAGCTAACAGCCATACTGGGCTGCATTAGTAGGAGCATTGCCAGCAGATCGAGTGAAGTGATTATTCCTTTTCATATGGTACTGTTGAGGCCACATCTTGAGTCCTGTGTCCATTTCTGGGGCCCCCATTATAGAAAGGATGTGCACAAATTGGAGAGAGTCCAAGAGAGGGCAATGACAATGGTTAGGGGGCTGGGGCACATGACTTCTGATATAGTCTATAAAAGACATGACTGAGGAAGGGTTTAATAGCAGCCTTCAACTTCTTGAAGGGAGGTTCCAAAGTGGATAGATGTAGTCTGTTTTTGGTGGTGGCAGATAATAGAACAAGAAACAATGGTCTTGAGTTGCAGGAAGAAAAGTTTAGGTTAGATATTAGGAAAAACTTTGCCACTAGGAGGGTTCCAGGGTAAAGCCCTGGAACAGGCTGCCCAAAAAGGTGGTGGAATCTGCATCCTCAGAGGCTTTTTAGCCCTGATTAGACAAAGCCTTGGCTGGGATGATCTGGTTGGGGATGGTCCTGTTTTTGATCCTGCTTTGAGCAGGGGGTTGGACTGGATCAGTGGTTCTCAACCTATTTGCCATAGTGGGCTACACTTGCAGCTCTAAGTATGTCATGTGGGCACACATGACACACTGAGAGCTGACCCACACAACTTATTTCCTGTATCCATTTAACAGGACATCACACGGGCCTCACCAGTGGGCTGATTGGGTCATGTGTGGGCAGTGGGTTGAGAACCAATAGACTAGATGATTTCCTGAGGTCCTTTCCACCCTGAATTTTCTATGACATGGTACCAGTTCCTCTCTAAAGAAGGTGCTTTTAAGATGTCAAAAGATTTTCTGTGGATCTCTTCTGAATGGGAGTCTCCTCTTGGCTATTTCTTTAATGTCTACAGGGTCTGGGTTATTCTGATACTAGAATCCTTGTGATATATAAGTAGAAGTACCAGTATCTGTTTCATAGAGACTGGTGTCTGGATCTTCTGCTGAAAACTCCTAGATCCATATCTCTCATGGAGTTCTACTTGTCTTTGTCTTTATCTTTATTGGCTCATGACAGAAGCCTGTCTTGCCTAGACCTGCTCAAGAACCAATCCAGAACAAAGAGAAGCCATCTCAGAAAAACTTCTCATCACAGGTGCCACACTTAATGAGAATTCTTGGTACCTTTGTTGCTATCATGGTAGCATTTTAGGCCATTCTAATTTGGGTTTCATTCTTGGGCTTTTTGGTCAACATTTTCCTGGACCTTTTGTGAATGACTCCACCGTTCTTCTAAAGACTTTGAGGGACCTTTTGGAGTTGGAAGGGCTGTGGCTGAAGCCTTGTGGTGAATCAAACTCAACATGAGCCAGCAAAAGCAAATACAGTTTCCATTTGTATGTAAGACCTGGCAGGTGATAAACGGCGGTATTCTCAGAGCTAGCTGAACCTCAGCTGAGTTAGTGCATCCAGCTTTGGGCCCCATATTTTAAGAAGTTAGGTTTAGTCTGTGAATGACTCCACCATTCTTCTTAAAATGTGGGGCCCAAAACTGGAGGACTATACTATGTTCTAGTGTTTGTGAACTTTCTAGTATTTTCTACCCACACTTGCAAAAAGTCCACAGATGCCTCGGGAATGCAATGGGTTGAACATCTTCACTGCATGAGCTCAGTTCTGCAATTCAGTCCATGTAGTCACACCAGGAATTGGTCCCCATTTCCACAAAAAGGACAAGCCTCAAATCATCTACTGATTTTTAGATGCACTGTAAGGATACATAAGGCAATATTTTATTTGTGTAATATTGCAAATTGAAATTTCATTATAATGAAGGCATAATAATATAAGGCATCTTCCCAGTTTCTTCAGAATGTTGGTCCTGCATTAAGTGCATAACAATTGAACCTTGTTAAGCTACATTCCTAAACCTCTGAATGTGTGCGTGACTGTAGTGAATGCTTCTGGGCTGCAAGTTCTTGAATTCACATATTGGAAGATGTCTTCTAAAGATAGAGATGCCACACATGGAACCATCGCTAATAACTGCAGTTAGTAAGGCACTCATTTCTTTGTAGGAGGTTATAGTATACAGTAAGTTTTTTTAATAACTGTCATTTATTGTATGCAAGTAGATGGCAAATGTGCTGTATACCGGTTTCTTGTTTAAAGATCTTATAACTTGAAAACGTAGTCAGCCACTTAAACTTACTTGAATACTGCAGAAACTAAAAGTTCTGTGGCAGCTCTTTCCACAGGACAGTATAACCGTACAAGATATTGATGAAGCTTTGCAGCTGGCTCGTTGTAATCTTGAACAGTTAAATACTGCAGAGAAGGTGAGTGAAAAGAGGTTGATTCACTTTATGAAATATTTCAAACTACATTTAATTCCAGTTCTGCTCTGATGAGTGAAATCAGATTACTTAGTACGGTTTTTACAGAAAGATTTCTGTTTAATGCCTGAACTGCTGTTGTTTGTCTTGTTCTCATCCCTTCTAAGTTCTCTCCTGCTCTTTGACTTCTGAAGAATTGTTACATGTGTAAACAACTGAGCTTGTTTCGGGTTTTGCTGGATAACGGTAAAATCCATCATCACTTCTCACTAGCAACTCAGTAGTTAGCGTTGTTGATTTGTGCTTCCTAAATTTGAAGGTTCTCTAAGTAATATTCTTCATGAATATTATGGGTACTATTTATCTAAATAAAAAACACAAAATGCAGATTACACAATCAATGTATCTTTGTTCTCGCATTTCCTTTTTTGTAATTCAAGTTTAAACTTATATAAATACCATTTGTTGGAATATTCTGTGAGCTATTCTGTTAGCTTATGTGCTACACAGGAACATAAATGAGTATACTCAGATAACAACATCAACCTGTAATGTGGACCCAGCTTATCTGTTGAAAATGCCTTATTCACTTTGTGTGTGGAATAGTTATTTCAGCACAAAGTACCTTTTATTTTGTTATAACTGCATTCACCTTGGCAGGGTTGCATCACTGAATATATTTGTAGAAGTGTTAAAGTTAGTATGCTGCAGAGAATGCAAGAGAGAATTACAAAGGACACCCTATTTTTGGGAGCCAGATTTTAGTACAGAATATGAACCTTTGTTGTACCATTATCTCTGAAACCAGTACTGTATTATTATTCTCCAAATTCTCTGATTTTGAAGGAATTTTTAGTAACATGACATCTCTCCAGCAGTGCTCAACTATTAAATCTCTGTTGAAAGATTGTTAAAAGACCTCAATTTGGTATGCTTGCTCTACATTGTGCCAAGAGGACAATGGTTTACTTCAGGGGTTGGCAGCCCCTGGCATGTGTGCCGAGCGTGGCACGCAAGGCCATTTTGCTTGGCACGCAAGGCCAGCCCCGGCTCCGGGAAGCAGCTGCCAGTGATAGAGCCCGGGCTGCTCTGAGCAGGGCTTGCGGTGTCCCAGCTTTGTTGGTGGGGGGAGCAGGGCAAGGGGTAGTAGGGCTGGGGAGGCAGAGGCTTTGGGTGGGGGGCAAGGGGCAGTAGGGCTGGGGAGGCAGAGGCTTTGGGTGGGGGGCAAGGGCCTAAAGCAGGGCATCCTGCCATGTACCCCTTGCCCTCATTTTGTTTTTCTGCCATGCTGGCACTGCAGCACATTCTGAGGTAGGCATAATGGTGTTTTTTGGCACTCCAGCCAAACAACATTGCCTACCCGTGGTTTACTTTATGATATGAATAAATGTATTTGGCATTCAGTTTTAGTGTAGTTCTTCTTAACTGCATGGTATGAAATGTCATCAAGCATTTGCAGCAAGACCATACTAGGATATGAAAATAAAGTTGTGAGGGAATATTCTACACCAACTACCTAGCCCAAGAAAAGAACAGAGTTTGAAAACTTTTCTTGTAGGTAATCCAAAAGCAGTCAACAAAATAGTGTTAACTGTAAAATTTGAAAAATATATATATATCTTCAAATTTGCTCTGTGTATATATAATTTTTTTCTTCAAATTCATGTGCGTATATGCATATACATACTAAAGTCTGGCTTCCAAGAAGAGAGTGTCCTCTCATTTCTCTGTTTCATTCTCTGCAGCATGCTAACTTTAACACTTGTACAGATATATGCAGTGACGCGTCTCTGCTCCACTGCCAAGTTGAATGCAGTTATATCAGAATAAAGGTACTTTATGCTGAAACAATTATTCCCATGCCAAGTGAATAAGGTATTTTCAACAGATAAGCTGGGTCAACATTACAGGCTGATGCTGTCTGAGTATACTCAAGTATGTTCCTGTGTAGCACATACAATCTACATAGAAGCTTCTCCACCTTCTGTCAGCTGCTCTTCTTGATTTTTACCATCCTGTTTCAGATTCCTTCCTTTCTTTCTCTACAGTCTTCTTTCATGTGTCTCTGGGTCTTTGCCCTTTTCCCAGTTGGTGTCTGAAATATCACCAGTTTTAGGTATTTTTTCATCTCCCATTCTTAACCTGTGACCTGTCCACTTCCTTTGAATTACATTATGCTGTTCTTTGCTTAATTCTCTCTTCTGTCTGTCTTTGTCTGTTTTGGTCAGAAAACTTGCAGGTTTCAATATATAAAATATTCTACCTCCTTCCAAAGACTTTGTAGGTCAACTTTCACACATCACTATACTACCATGTGGTAGTCCTGATTTTACATTTCTGTTCAATAACTATTCTGTTCAGCTGCCTAAGTGTAGATCTTGCCACTAGTATATAATTCTGGCTATCTTAGTCTCCTCCCCATGTTTTTCTGGGTTGTTTTTTTTTGTTTTGGATTTCAGATACTCAAATTTGTCCACGTCTTCTAAAAGATATTACAAACAGTTGGTTTTGCTGTATCTACACTGATTTTTTTTCAGTTTGTTTTCTTGACGTTTTGATTACTAGTCCTACACAGTGATCACAGTGCTACTAGATTTGATCACATTTTTATAGTATGGCACATGTCACTGCTTCTGCAATGTTTGTCATTGTGTTTCTAGTCATTGGTTTTGTGAATTTTTAAAATAAATGCTGCTTATTTTGTGTAAATAAGTTAATATACATTTATTTATTAATGTTTTAAATGAAATAGATACTGGAATATTTGGAATCTGAGGCAAAGAAGGATGAAGGCAAGATTGCAGAAATTGTGGATAAAGAGTTTAGTAATCTAATTGCTTCCCTTCAATCAAGGTAATACTCTGTGTTTTTGTTTTCTGGACAAAGACTTAAAAATCATTTAACTGGTTTCACTTCTTCCTTAATATTTTAGATCCTTAGTAACTTTATTTTGGTTTTACTATGAACAGACCTTCAAAATGTATTTTCATTGCTAAGAGAGAAGTTATTCATTTTATTTATGTCTACTTGTTATTTTTCTAAGATTAAATTTCACGTATTTCTATTGTATGTGTTAAAACAGTACAAGAAGGAAAGCCCCCAGTCTGAAATCTTCAGCTGACAGTAAATAACTCCAGTAAATAAAACCAAAAACAGTGATGATCTCAGCAGGCTTTTCTTTTAACCTTTTAATAATTGTATTTTTTTTTTTATACTTGAATGGTCTTGTGGGGGGTTTTTTGCTGAAGGAGTCTTTAAAAAAAATAGCGGAAGAATCTTACTACCATACTTTCTTGTACACTACATGTCCTCAGATAAGATGCATATGTTATTTAGGACAGCAGAATGAAGAGAAAAAGCTTTTTTCAGTCATAGCTGAATTGTCACTGCAGGGGTCCTGACATCATAGCTAAATCCTGGCCAGTGCTGCTCTAGCAAAACTAAGGTGTTAACCCTCAGTCATTGGTGAACTAGCAGCAGCTCAGTCAAAAACTGCTAATTTGACAGTGGCTCTATAACAGTTAACATTGTAGCTCTGACTTTGACTTTGAAGGATGAACTCTCTCCCTTCCCTCCCTGAGTTTGGTAGGTGGAGAAAATTAGTTTTCCTGCTTGACACATACCTTAATTTGGAAAAATATTTTTGGGGAAAGGTGCATGTGGTATGTGAGTAAATACAGTACATTTTAAAGTTGTATCTCAGTTTTCAGTCCTATATTTAAGTATGCGGGACTTAAATTCTTTCAATTTTCAAAATTCAAAAAACCTAAGAAAAGGCATGGACCAGTAAGCACACTGTCTGTAACAAAAGTGTGTTTGTCCATACCCAGAAAACAAATATTTTTACCTGCTTTAAAAGGGGAGGGAGAACTGGTGCTTGGGAATAAAAGTAGGGCTACAAGGGACCTCAAGGAGGTCATCTAGTCCAGTCCCCTGCTCAAGGAAACTCTCACTTGACCATCCCAGCCAAGGGTCTATCGAAACTGCTTTTGAAATTTCCAGGGATAGTGATTCCACAGTTTCTCTAGGTAGTCTGTTCTGGTGCTTGACCACCCTAGTTAGAAAGTTCTTCCTATTCTCCAACCTAAATTTCCTCTGCTGCAGTTTGAGGCCATTTGTTCTAGTTAGACAGGACTTAGATGGTCTCAGTCTAGGCCATCTCATTTGCTGCAGTTTGAAGCCATCTGGTCCTGTCCCCTGTGGCCCCAGAGAATTGTCTACATTCTTTCTTTTTATAACTGCCCTTCAGGTATTTTGAATCCAGTTATCAAATTCCTCCCTCCATCTTATCTTTTCCAGACCAAAACATCTTAGTTCTTTCATCCTTTCTTCACAAATACCTAGCTGTGACATGGTTCTATTAAAATGTTGTGGTTTTGAGGGTGGGGGTTAGTTTTAGTTTGGTCTGTACTTTTGCATTATCTGTTGAATTCTGAAAAATAATCTGGATAATTGATATATTTCTAGGAAAAAGCACTTGCATGCAGAATTAGAGAAGAATACAGGCAATTATGTATCTGATGTTGTGAAGGTTAAGCAGCACATTGAAGAGAAGAAAAACAACTTGATTGGAGTGATGAAGATAGCAGAGGAGTTAAAAACTACACCGTCACTCAGAACCTGTTGCAATTTGAATCAGGTAGCTGAACTCAGCCACTGTAACATTGTTCTGATTAATCCACTCAAATGCTTTCCAGATCACCAGTGTTTAAAGATTGCGATGTTTTACTATAAATTATTTAAAATCATTGAATTTTGAAAAGGAACCCTGAGATCTAGTTGAAGCCTCCTCATTGAGGCAGGATGAAATATGTGTAGACCCTGTTTGTCTAACCTGTTCTTAGAAACCTCCAGCAAAGAAGATTCCAGAACATCCAAACATAGTAAAACATCAGAAATGGCTATACTAAACCAGTGGTGCTCAACCTCCAGCCCACAGGCCAAATCTAGCTCATGGGGCCACACCTGTGGGGAGCCCCGTAAGCCAGATGACACTGTCCCACATTGGATCCAGCATGGAGTCAGCCCACATACCAACTCCGGCCACAGGAACCAGCCCAGATGCTGGCCCCATATCACTCATCCTGCCAATAGAGCCAGAAGGTTGAGCACCATTATACTAACAGCTAGAAAGTGAGGGTGAGTGGGCATGGGGTTGCACGATAGGCTAGTAATATCTCTTTATGGTTGCATTCTGAGGTTGCATACAAGTATTAGGCACCCTAACCAAGCTTCAGACAATCTAAGTGGCTGGGTGTGCAAGCATTCACGAGGCTTAAGTCACTCTAAAAATGGTACTACCAATCTAAAGTTAGTTTTCATCTGATAAAAATTAAATTTTAGATTGGCATGGGTTGACCCAACCTAACACAGGTTACCTTCTCCCCCTGACTCTTCACCCCCACACCCCCACCCCGTTAACAGCACTCGTAGTTAGTCTGCCACACTGCATGAGGCACCTGCTCTAGCCAGTCTGGGACTTGTGCTACACATAGTGCCTATGGGCTCCATATGTGGCACAGTTCCTGGTGCTGCTGGAACAGGTGCTCATGCAATGCACATCCCAGGCCCTATCCATAGGGTCAGTCTAGGTCCATGCAAACTAGGGGAAGCACCAGGGGCTGGATAATGTGGCTTTGGGGGCCATATTTGGCCTGTGAGCCACATGTTTGACACCCCTGTCCTGTACCGTTCCCCCCTGCTAGACTAAGTCACAGTTGCAAATATTTTATAAATTGCCCTACTTTACAATTTTGGTTGAGGAGAATCAGACAGCTTCTAAAAGATCTTGAATGTGTGATGATGCAATAGAAGCTAAAAATGCACTTTCTAATTTCAGGTTATTTACAGTTTAAAGCTTACAGTTGAGAATGAGCTCTCAAGCGTGGATACTTTGAAGGAAAAAACACCTCTAAAGTAAGTTAGAAAAACCTGAGGTACACTGAAAGGTAGAAGTTGTGTGTTGCAATATAGACATATAACAAAAGAAATCACGGATACTAATAAGGAAACCTATCACATTACAAACTTGAGTAACTCACTTTGTTTGTGGTTGATGTAAAATATATACAGAGCTTTTTAACTTCCTTCTTTGACAGGATAAATGGCCTATTGAATTGGAAGACGAACTTGATGTATAGTACTATACTAATGCTTATGGAGTCAGCATAAGTAAACTAGGAAAATACAGTCTAGACATATTTGCCAGAAGATGAATGAACAATTGGCTTAAAGTTTCAAAGAGTAGTTAACAACAATTCACTGCCAAACAGCCTTCCAATTTCAAGTTTACAGGGGTCTGTCCTGAACTGTTTTCTAGTTGATATTTTCATTGAGTTGAAGCAATAGAGGCTATATTTACAAAATTTGCAGATGGATAGTAACAAATAACACTTAAGAGTATGGTTGTAATAGCAGAGTTTCTTCTTTTTTTATTTCTTTCCTTGTCCCTGTCACTCCTGTTGTTTAAAACAATGTTCTGTAAAATGTCAATATACTCTCAAGAGGTCCTGGGTAGAGGAAGGTAAAAACATTCCTTCCTGATCCCAAATATAGCAATCGGTCTGACCCAGAGCAGAGGGGCAAGGCCTCTATGCTTCTTCTAGCAGGAGCATTGGCACACCCTAGTTGAAGTCCCCAGCCTTAGCTGTAGGCAATACCCAATGCTTCTGGGAAGGCTTAAAATCTGGGGGTGCACCGATATAAAGATTTTTTTGGATCGATACCAATGGCTGATTCTTAACCAACCATGTTGGCTGATATTGATGCAGTATGCAGCCCGGCAGCTTGGAGAGCAGCATCCAGCTGGTAAGTCAGGGGTAGGGCAGATCAAGGCCACTATAGTGAAGGAGGGAGTGGGGTTGGGGCAGAGGCAGGAGCTGCCCAGGCAGGGAGGGTGTGGGATGGAGATGTAGGTGTTTTGTCCAGTGGGGTGGGGAGGAGATGACCCCCACCACTGCATGCACTCTAGGGGAGACATGGGGGGGCATGTGCCCCCCTAGTTTTGTGCACTGGGTGACGGCGGGCTGCCTGCTGCAGGCTTGGAGCCAGGGCCTGTTCCGGCCTGTTCCCAGTGGGGGAGCTGGGCCAGGGCTGTGCTCGGGGTGAGTGGGGGTGGGGTGGGTGGTTGGCAGTACTGGGGCGGGGATATGGTGTGAGGTACAGCTATCCCAAAATTTGCCATGGCCACCCTGTAGTGCCCCCCAGCACTGCTGCTGCCTGCCCCACCCCTACTGGGAAGAGGCCAGCGCAGCCCCTGAGCCTGCAGCTGGCTGCCTGCCCTTACCCTGTGCATAAATCCAGGGGGCACATGGTTCCCATGCCTCCTTCAGTGCTGCTGCTGATGGGAGCCCCGTGCCAGCCACACTGCCATGGTGAGGCACACCTGCCTGCTTGGCAGCAGCAAGGGGGGCACAACTCCACGCTGCCATCACCATACCCACTGCTGCTGAGTACCACCCCTCCCCGCCCCATCCTCTAGACCAGTGGTCTCCAAAGTGGGGTGCGCACACCCCAGGGGATATGCAAGACGATGCATTGGGGTGCAGGAAGAAAACATTAGAACTTCTATTTATATTTATTTTTATCTAAAAAATAAATTAAGCTTTACTAATAATATACGGATTGACACTGGCGCCCTCACTCAATCCGTATGTCAGATGGTCACATGTCATGTACGGTATGCAAGGTATCCTGAGGGAAGAGTGAGAGTTCCACAATGTGGCGGGTTGACAGTGGTGCCCTCACTCGTTCATTCGCTTTCAGCATATTGCTACATATTGCTACGTGTGCCCGGTTAAGTGGATTTACAGATTATATTATCTAGTTTTAAACTAACCCTCACAAAATGGACAAGTGGCTTAAAAAGATTCCTGCAAAGAAAACATGGATTGAAGATAATACTAATAATGTGAGCAGAAGCGAACAACAAGAAAATGGCAGAGCTGACGCTTCTCCTACTCCTAGTATGTGCTCTTCGTCAGCCACATTATGAGGTAAAAACAATGATGATCTAATCAGATCTGACAAGAAGTCAGCCAAAAAAATTTGAAATTATCAAGAAGACTATTTGAAATACAAATTTACATCCACTGTTGTTAATGATGAACCTCACCCTAAGTGTATATTGTGTCTTGAGATATTAGCTAATGATAGTATGAAGCCATCACAATTAGCAAGACATTTAAAAACTAAGCATCCAGAACATGAAGACAAACCTCTACAATTTTTTCAGCGTTGTTTAAAATCATGTGATAATCCAGTACTTTACAAAATTTCACTAAATGTAATGATAAATGTTTAGAAGCCTCTTTTGAGGTTTCTTACTTAATAGCCAAAGACAAAAAGCCACATACCATTGGGGAAATGCTTGTTCTTCCTGCCATGGTAAAAATGGCTGAAATAATACACAGAAAACAATATGGCAACAAACTAAAATGCATTCCTTTGTCAGCAAATACTGTTGGAAGACTCATAGAAAACATTGCTGAAGATTTGAAGAAACAAGTATTAGAACAAATACAGTGTGGGAGGTTTGCTATACAATTGGATGAAAGTACAGATGTTTCTAACATGTCTCAGCTTATGATATTTGCTAGATTCTGTTTCAATAATGAAATACATGAAGAACTACTTTTTTGTGAGCCACTAAAGGAAAAATGTACTGGAGAAGATATATTCTCAACAGTAAATGACTTCTTTTAACAAAAACAACGTTTTATGGAAAAACTGTGTAAGTGTAACCACTGAAGGAGCAGCTGCTTTGACTAGAATAAAAAAAGGATTCCGGGGTATGGTTAACAGAGATCGCACCACACGTGAAATTCATTCACTGCATCATTCTGCAAGCTATTGCAGCAAAGAAGTTGGAGCCAGAAATGCCCAATGTGCTACAGGATGTCATTGATGTGGTTAATTTTATAAAAACAAGAGTTTTAAATAGTAGAATCTTTACAATACTTTGTAATGAGATGGGGAGTGACCATGAAAATCTTTTGTACCACACAGAGGTTCACTGGTTATCTTGTGGCAAAGTGCTTAAAAGAGTTGTCAAACTTAAAGATGAGTTACACATTTTTCTTTTACAAAAAGACAAGCGTTCCAAATTTGCTGACCTTTTCTGTGATGACAAGTGGCTGTCAGTAGTATGCTACCTAGCAGATATTTTCAAAAAAATAAACACGCTTAATCTGTCCCTTCAAGGTAAAGGTGACGTCTTAACAATGAGTGAGAAAGTAACTGCTGTTCGAAAGAAACTCATGCTATGGAGAGAGCATTTTGAAAACGGATGTTTGGAAATGTTTCCATCATTATTCGATTTTTGTTGCCGAAAACAATGTAAGTGTGTCACCTATAAAAACTCTCATATTTGCACACTTAAAAACTTGGAAACAGAATTTTCTAACCTGTTTAAAAATCCTCCAGACGAAGAGTTTCAGTGGGTTTTGAACCCATTTTTGTTACAAATATAAAAATGCAAGACCTTCTGATTAGTTTGCAAGGACAACTGATTAACGTCAGGGAAGGTGGTAATTTACTAGCCAGAATTCACCAAAAACCTATGCATAATTGGTGGATGGGATTAAAAAATGAGTATCATGATTTAGTAAGCACAGCCAACAATGCACTTTTTCCATTTGGATCTGTGTATCTTTGTGAGGTATCTCTTTCAGCTATGACAGCCATTAAAACCAAGTATCGAAATAAACTAAACTTAGAACCAGACTTTCGAATCACTGTATCACAAAGTATTAAACAAGGTTTTCAAAAATAATGAAGCATATTCAATCACATTGCTCTCACTAGAGTGAGAACAAAAAAGTTTTTGTACTGCTAATAAATAAAATTTAAAAACATATATTTTAAAAACATTATTTCATCTTTCTTTATCTCATCCTTTTTAATATCTATTTTTGTGTATGTTTTATAATGTACATAATATATTAGTACAGTAGTACATGTATATAATTTATAAATAAATATACATATATTGGGGGTGCGTGGTCAAAAATGTTTTACTGATAGGGGTGCGCAATCAAGAAAGTTTTGAGACCACTGCTCTAGACAAGCCACCAGCTGCTCCATCCCACACCCTACCCTGGCTGGACAGCCCTGCCCCACTCCTTCCCTCTCCATGGAGGTCTCGATCTCTTTCTCCTCCCCCCCCCCACCCCAACTTAGCACCTGAACGCTGCTCTCCAAGTTCCTGGGCTGCATTTCTGGCTATGTGCGTGGCAGCTGTACACATGCACGTAGCATTTATCAGTGACATAATTGCCTATACCAGCCAAAAAAAAGCCGATTGCCGATTAATGTCAATTTTCCTTTGATCAGTGCTGATCTGATATGGACTGAGATATCGGTGCACCTCTATTTAAAAACACACCCTGCCACGCACAGCAGAAAAATGGGTCGGGGAGGGGAGCAATTAGTAAAGCCTGGAAGTATTGGAAATACCCTTGGTAGAAAAGCATAGCCATACCTCGATTATTCCCTTGTCACTGGCTGTCCAGCCTCATCTTGAATACCTGCAGTGATGCAGTCTACAACATCTATAGGCAGTCTAATCCACTGCCTCTATATTCTGAAAGTGAAGAAACTTTTCTGGATATCCATTCTAAATGTACTTCGCTGCATCTTCCTCTCTGCAGCAAGAGAAAAAAGGTGCTTTCCATCTTCTTTACGGCAGCCCTTCATGTATTTGAAGATTGCTATCATGTCCCTTCATAGACACCTTTTCCACCAGCTGAGCATGCCTAGCTCCTTCAGACTCTCCTCATATGACTTCCATTCCAAGCAGCGTTCCCTCTAAGCTGCACGGCTTCACACGCCACACAGCTTAGAGGGAACGCTGGTTGAAAGCCGTTAACCTTTTTGTTGCCCACCTCTGGACCCTCTCTAACTTTTTCATGTCTTTTTAAAGATGTAGAGCCCAAAACTGCACACAGTACTCCAAATGAGGCCTAACCAGTGCCAGGCACTATCATCTCACATGTCCTGCACTTAATGCTTCTGTCTACGCATCCCAAAATCACACTCCACCTTTTATGTGGCTGCATCATGCTGCAGACTCAAATTGAGTCTGTGGTCTACCTTTTCCATAGAGCTGCTATTCAGCTAGGTGTCCCACATTTAGTATTTGGTGTTTTGATTATTGTTCCTGAGGTGTAGCACCTTGCATTTGTCCACTTTAAACTTCATCCTGTTAAACTGGAAAGCTGGGCTAGAGCTGTCAAGTTCCTTCTGAATTGCATTCACATCCTCCAACATGTTCACAGTTCTTTCCAGTTTCACATCATCTGCAAATGTGCTCAAGAAGCTCTCTCTGCCAGCATCCAAATTGTTAACAAGCATTCAAGGAAGCGATCTTAGGAGCACAAAGGAAGTCCATTCCAGTTCATAAGAAAAGCAGTAAAAGGGCTGGGAGACCCCCTTGGCTTGATAGTGAAGTCATGGACCTCCTAAAATTAAAAAGAGAGAAGCTTACAAGGGGTGGAAGTCAGAAATAACCACCAAAGAGAAGTACTCAGCAACAGCCCACACCTGTAGGAAGCGGATTAGGACAGCAAAGGCACAAACTAAATACAAATTGGCAACCGAAATTAAGGGCAACAAAGTCTTTCTTTAGATATGTAGGAGGTCAGAAAAAAAATAAGGAAAGCATAGGGCCCCTGCTGGCAACCGACACTATAAAAAGCAAATAAACTGGTAACTTCTGAATGAGCACTTTGAGTTGGTATTCCACCAGTCAAAGGGTCTTAGCTTGATTGATAGGAAAAAATGGTGATCAAGGTGGGAGTGATCACCCTCCTGTAGTTGGTGAAGATCTCTGGGGAGAGCACCTACAGAAGCTAAATATCTACACGTCAGCAGGACTGGATGAACTATACCTGAGAGTACTAAAAGAACTGGCTGACATCATCATGCAACCTATGACAAAGTTATTTGAAGACTCATGGCACTCAGGAGAGGTCCCAGAAGATTGAAAGAAGGCCGTGTGGTTCCTATCTTTAAGAAAGGGAGAAAGGAGGATCCGGGGAATTACAGGCCAATCAGTATGACTTCAATCCCTGGTAAAGTCCTGGAAAGAATTATCAAAGAATCCATTACTGATTGTGAGGGGCGTCAGTTCGCTGTCCGACCGTCTCACTGGGGACCTGCAGTAGGAGAGGAATGTGTCGTCCTCACTGCACTCACGCCAGTCTCGCTTGCCACGACTTTGATGGTAACTTAGGGGTTCCCAATATTGTGGCGCATGCGGTTCGGAAACGGCACTCCATCTCTGCTGAGTCCAGGGGTCCTGAGGGCTCCTACAACCTCGCCCGATCCTCTGAGCAAGTGGCTGCCTTTCGGGGCAGGCCACTCGTCAGGACGCTAGTCCCAAAAATGTTCGTAAAGGAAAAAATACAAAGTTCAACCCAAAGTTCCTGGCAGGGATTCACGGGAGCTGGGGTTTGTTTGGCCCCTCGGCTGTCCTTCCCCATATTCCCTCTCAGCTAAGGGGCTGGCCCCCTTCCTGGATCCGGGCTGGGATCTTCCGCCCTTTCCCAGGGGTCACCTTCCCCCCCTTAGTCCTCCCGAGAATCACAGGCGCGGTGGTTTCCCCGCCTGTGATTGCCCCCGTATTACAGTACTTACGGTACCCGGCTCCTGCCGCGTGCCGTCGCTTCCCGTGGCATTAAGCCGCTCATCTCTTCGCCGTCAGTTGGCCGGGCCTCCTTGCCACGCCGGGGCTTACCCCTGCCCCAGTAGGTCCTGCCGCCTCTCCAGGCAGCTCGCACCCGCTCCAGGGTGTTTCTCCCGATGCCGGCTCTTCCCCAGCTCTCCTCCGGATCCCCCACTCCTGCCTCCGAATCCGCCGGGGCCCTCTCCGGACTCGCCAGGCTCTCTTTATCTCTCCGGGTAGGCCTCGACCCGGGTGCTTCTGGGTTCCTGGAAGGGGGAAACTTAGGTGCTTAGCTTTCCTCCGGGACCCGGAAGTTGGGCCGGTCCCCATCAGCATCGCCCTCGCCCCGCACCTTCTTCACCCCCTTCCACTGATAAGTTAATACAAGACAGTGTTCTGAAGAATATCCAGCATGGCTTTGTTACAGGCAGGTCATGCCTGACCAACCTAATTTTCTTCTACGATCAGGTAACTCACCACCTGGAAAGGGCAAATGAGGTTGATGTCATATACTTGGAGTTCAAAAAGGCCTTCGCCTTAGCCTCCCACAATGTCTTCACGGTAAAATTGGGAAAATGTGGCCTCAACTATTTTATGGTCCGGTGCCTAGGAACCTGGCTCCAAGGTAAGACCCAGAGAGTTTTGACTGATGGAACTAAGTCAACATGGCAGAAGGTGACCAGTGGCATCCCTCAGGGTTCAGTACTTGGACCAGTACTTTTCAACGTGTTCATCAATGATTTGGATTTGGTTATTAAAAACAAACTGGCAAAGTTTGCTGATGATACCAGATTATGGGGGAGTGTGGTCACACTCGAGGACAGACTGGCAATATAGGCCAGCTGTGATGGGGGCAAAAGCCCCAAGCTACAGGGCGTGGGTGGCGGCAACAAAAGCCCTAAGCCACAGGTGGCATGCTCACACGCTGAGCCATGGGAAGCACGCTGGCAGCGGAAAGATTGCCACAGTGTGAGTAATGCTGGCAACCCCGCCAGCAGCAGCGCAGCCCCCCATGACCAGGGAGCAGGACGGTGGTGGTAGGCTGCAAGACATACCAAGAGCACTGCAGTGTCCCTTACCACAGCCAGCAGAGACCTGGAGACAGGCTGAAGAAAAAAGACTGGCACCAGTGTGGACGTGCTTTGTAAGTATGTGCCAGCTGGGGCAGTGAGGTGGCAATAAAAGCCCCATTCTCCCGTTTGACAGGACTGAAAGGAAGTCCCTGGCAGCCTAGGGCAGCCAGAGCAGAGAGCTGGAGGGCAACAGTTGGTGGCAGCCTCCATGTGCGGAGCCGCCCCCATGCACTAACTTGGCAGAATCAGTGCACTTACCTGAAGAAAATACTTGGAAGCCCAGTCGTGGAAAGGACAGAGAGGATGATGACAGACCTACAGGATGGGATGAAGGCAACGACTAGTAGCAATATTGCATCTGTGCAAACATCAACGTAAGAATGGGTTGATGCTAGGTAGGGTGTAGGGGAGGTGGGGCCCCAAAATCCTTGTGCTGACAAGTGACCTTAGCAAGATACCATTTCACTGGGAGTAATACCAATCTCAAGATCAAAATTTCCATCAAAGGCATGGCAGACAAGAAGCTTTGGTGGTCTAGGTAATGAGTGCCAGGGCAAACTGTTGGCCCACAGGGCCATGGTTGGCTTGGGACAGCTAGAAAAGGGCAAGCAAGGAGCTCCGGACAGGCACGGCAAGTTACAAATTAGTGCATTGGCCGGGAACGAGGGAGATAAGGGAACCCTGGAGCCTGACACCGAAATGGAGGTTAATATGATACTCCAAGTTGAACTGTTAGGATAAATGCTGCAAGCAGTGACTAAAGTACTCGAAGTCCAACAGCAATAGGCCCTACAACAAAGTGAATGGCTTAGGCATAACTGGTTTGCCTTTAAAACTCATAAGATGTTGAAAAACTGTGATGCTGAAGCATTTATAGATACCTTTGAAAGGAATGCCATACAAACTGGATTGGCTAGGTCCCTGTGGGCTGGGCAGTTAGGGTTGCTACTGATCGGAAAGGCCCAAGCAGCATATAGGGCCCTCCCCAGGCATGAAGCATATGACTATTATAAAGTCAAGCAGGCAATTCTTCACCAGCAAGAATTAACCCCAGAGTACTACATGAGACTCTTTAGGGCTAAAAAAGGGATGTTCGCAAATGCTTAATGCCCAGCACGTGGCATGTGGCTTTTAACACCCCTGACATGAAATTCATACCCTGGTTGGTAATGAGCCTATAAGCATGCTGGGCAGTTTTTCCTCTCAAGGTGGAGAACTTTGCATTTTTCAGTGTTAAACACCATCAGGTTCTCATCTGCCCCAAGTTCAGCCTGGATCGCCCTTCTGTCCTCAGGTATGGATGCTTTACTGAGTTAGGTATCATCGGTGAACTTGGCCAGTCCACTTCTGACTCTAACGTCCACATCATTAATGAAGAGGTTGAACGATATAGGTCCAAGGACAGCTCCTTGAGGGAACCCGCTGGTCACAGGGCACTATGACAATTGACTTCCGTCAACCACCACCCTCTGAATCTGACCACAGAGCCAATTTCCCAGCCAGCAGATCATGGTGAACCGGAGGCCACAGTTGGCCAGTTTTGCCAAGAGGTGATCATGGAATACCAGATCAAAGGCTTTTTTTAAAGTCAAGATATAGGACATCACTGTCTTCCCCCTTGTCCGAGTGATAGGTCACCTGGTCGTAAAAGGAAATGAGATTGGTCAAGCACGACCTACCTGTAACAAACCTGTGCTGGCTATCCCTCAGGATGTTGCCCTCAACCAGTCTGTTAAGAATGTTCTTTTTGATAATCTTTTCTAAGAACTTCCCTGGGATAAAGATCAGGCTGATGGGCCTGTAGTTTGCTGAATCCACTTTCCTCCCTTTCTTGAAAATAGGGACCACACTGGCTTTGTTCCAATCATCGGGCACTTCACCAGAGCACCAGGAGTTCTCGACGATCCATGCCAGGAGCTGAGCTATTATGTAGGCCAGCTCCTCAAGTACTCTGGGGTATAAATTGTCAGGGCTGTTTGACTTGAAGGTGTCCAGCCTCTCAAGGTGTTCCTTCATGAGGTCAGCGTTGATGGAGGGCAAGGAACCACCCTCACTCAGGAATCCCTGTCCTGTAATGGGCAGGGGCATCCCATGGGATTTGTGAAAGACTGATACAAAGTACCCATTTAGCAAGTTGGCTTTTTCCTGGGCGTTGGTCATCAGTTCTCCCATCTGGTTTAGCAGGGGTCCAGTGTTGCTCTTGCTTTTCCTCCGGCTCCCCACGTATCTAAAAAAAGGACTTTTTATTGTCCTTAATACTTATAGCCAGTTGGAGTTCCATCGTTGCCTTGGCTTTCATGGTTGGCTCCCTGCAGGGCTGGACCAGTGCAGTATATTCCTCCTTGAAGGTGGATCCCATTCTCCATCTTTTGTAGGTCTGTCTTTTTAGACGCAGGAGGTCTGCTAGTTCCATGTTGAGCCAAGGGGGCTGCTATGCCCTCTTGCTGCCTTTCCTCCAAGACAAGATAGCCGTAGCTTGTGCATCTAGGATCGCTCCTTTGAGGAGCAGCAGCTCTTCCTGGACTCCCGTCCCTTTGGGGTCGTAGTCCCTTAAGACCTCACTGTCAAGTCTCCTGAGCTTGTCCTGAAGTCGAGAGACTTTTTAAAGGAGAAAATCTGTGTTTTTCCACAGCAAGTAGACAACCCAGATCCCTGGTTTTACCATATATGGATAACTTGTAGAGTGGCTGGAAAAGGAAAGGATAAAAAGGTACTTGGATTTGTTTTTCTGAATTAATTCACTAGGTTTTACTAGGAGGAAGAAAAATAGCCTTTACTGATGCAAGAAAAGTAGAAACGAAGGAAAATGTTGTTGTCCAGGTTTTGTTGGAGGGTGTATTTATGTTTTTGCTTCCTTAGGGAATGTTGGATTAAAGTTCAGTGTTGACACAAACTCAACTCATAGATGCAGAACTAGTGTTGCAATAGTGGGGGGGGAATTATGTTATATAGGGGTTTTTTTTAATGTAAATCTAAATAAGAAACAAAATATGCTGCTAGTGAGCTTTTCTCAATGCCTCCAGTAGTTTTCTTCTTTAAATTTGGAGTAACTAAACTGGAAAGCTTCGCTCATTTTATTTTTCCACATTGCATGATGTACTGCATGATCATTCTAAATGATTTGTAAGCACTTCGGTAAATTGCCTCATTGAGACTTTTGTGACCTCTATGCCTTTCTTTATTTTAGGTTTCTCATAAATTGTGATGAGATTACATCTGTTTTCAAAAATATAGGAAAGTTTCAGTGGGAAAAACCTACAAAGTAAGCATTTTCTTTTTCATTAATAAAGGAAATATACATTAATTTCAGCCTTCTTCTAGTTGCTGAACACTTTGCAAAAGTTCTAAAGGTATGCTTACCAATTTTAACACTAATAGGTACCAATGCAACTAGAAATCATAGGTTGGCATTCAGTCATTCATGTTTTACCCAAATAGGAACTAGGACTTTATAGGTTAAAATATTTCTGGAGCATTGAATCTTTTCTTTTGTATGCATTGTTTTACCTTAGAAAACTAATAGAGGGATTTCCTTGTGCTGAACACTATGTTAGTGACAAACCAGGGTTGAATGATCAGGATGCTGTTAAATTTAGTCTGTGAACATTTCTCTGAATCCAGCCCATAGAGCCATGGCATGTACTCCACAAGACCCCCACAGGTTTGCAAACTTAGCAGAGGGAGTGATGGCAGTTAATGCCACCAACTTCCCCCACTGCCAGATTTTCAGCTCCTGACCCCTATGGTAGGTCAGAGCTGGACCACACCCCATCTATCCATGCACCTAAATCGAGGCTGAGTCATGCTCCCTTCCCCCTAAGTGGCCAGGTTGGGGCCAAGCTATGCCCCCTTCTGCACAGCCAGATCAGGTCCAGGCTCCCCCTTCCTCCTGCACCTGCCAGATTAGACCACCAGCCAGATCCTGCAAAAAGATTGAGCACTGCCGCTTTCTCTACAACATCCACTTCTGCCACTGTCAGAAACGGGATATAGGGTTAGATGAACCATTGGTCTAATCTAGCATGACATTTCGTATGTTCTTACAATCTTACTAAATACCAAATTGAATATCAAATTCTGGTATGAATGGAGAGAGGAAGTTTGGGACAGGGTGGCAGTAAAAGACATAAGGTGACTTTCTGTAACAGTGATTCTTAGCCAGGGTACTGTGTTACCCTGGGGTGCTGTGAGATACTAAAAAAAGAGTGTCATGAAATGTGAGAGAAGCAAGTAAGTACAGACTCAGGCCAGTCTCCCACCCTTACTGCCTGGCTCCTCTGCAAAGAAGTGAGCACTGCAATGTAGTAAACTAGTTTTTAAAATTGGGTGCCACTCGGTTCACAGAACTTATAGATGGGTGCCTCAATCCAAAAAGATTGAGAACCACTGCTCTGTTTGTTTTGTTTGTGTTTTGCTTCTCGGCTTCTTAAAGGCTCAGATCAAGTATATAGATACTTATAGTACATACGCAGAAGTATTATATTAAACAGCCAGTCATCTGCTTTTTAATTCTGTACCCAAACTTTACATAGAACACTGCTTTCATAGACCACTTGATACTGGGAAGAAGCTGAAAGGAGTTTAGAGAAAAGGAAGAGATGGTGATACTAAAAGGAGTTTACTTATTAGAGAATATTAAGAATGTCAAATGCTTGCAGACATAGCCTGACTTTGCTTAATGGGGACCACCTTTTTTAAAGGATATGTCATGCAGGAATAAGAATGTTTTTGATGCATATACCATAAGAATAACTAGAGAACAAAAAGAAATACTCAGTTGATTTTTAGGTTGATTGTTTGGATGGTTATCTTGTTAATACCATCATTGTATTAATCTCCTTGCCCATCTTCCCCAGGTCTGTTGCATGCTATCTAAAATGCAAATTTTCTTCTATTCCAGCCAGTTTCAAGTGGTATTTGCACTAATGCACCAAATACAATCTAGGAAACCACAGTTTACAAAAAGGGACATCTCTCTAACCAACCCTAAAAAAAACCCTCCAAAACTCAGCACATCTATTCCAGTATCTTGTACTGGTGCAGTTGTATGGCAATCTGGCTGCTAACTTCAGAAATTTGGGCAAATTTCCAGCAGAAATAAGGCCTTTAGACTGAGAAGTAATCTCCCAAGGGAGTAGCAGCAGTACGTCATCTGACTTATTTAAAACTGGTCTGGCCAAAAAACTCAAGTTTGTGCCATAGGGAAGTCTTCATGTATTCAACCC
Organism: Crocodylus siamensis; assembly: GCF_052110815.1. NCBI lineage: Eukaryota > Metazoa > Chordata > Crocodylia > Crocodylidae > Crocodylus > Crocodylus siamensis. Next base: position 387,044,154 of record NC_143395.1, on the reverse strand, counting down.
TATTCTGCTATACACATGTGTGTATGTGTGATTCCCTGATTTTGTGCTTTATAGAAGTAAATAAATAAGATCTGCTCTGCTGAAATGCTTCACATTTAAATGCTATAATACTGTAATTGCTGTTTGTGGAAACAAGTGTATAGAAGTGTCCATTGTGTTATTTAAAAATAAGTTCTGCCAACAGTTTCTGTTTACAGGGTGCAAATATATTTAAGGTTCATCCCAGTCTGAAATAGTATACAGCAGAAGTCTATGTTCCCCTGCATTTCCCTAACCTTTGTGGGAGAAATGATGAGACAAGGTTTTTATGGAGCATGTTGGGGAGTGTGTTTTAGGATAAGAAGTTGCAGTCAAGTAGTGGTGGTCTCTTGAATTTAATAGAACGGTTGCTTTTAATCAGAGGTGTCAAACAGAATAGGTCTACGGGCCATATATCTGGCCCATCAGGGTACTAGCAGGCCATTGGAAGTTGGCAGGCATGGTCAGGTGAGCATGGACTATCACAGAATCTGGGGTCCTTGAATCCCAGTGGTCTTGGCGATCCACTGCAGAAGGACCAACGAGAACTAATGCAGCCCTGGTTGCCTTCCAACATTTTGCCTATCATCCTGCCCTGGTCCTACCTCCCCAGCCCTGTGCCCCAGATCAGAGCTGGAGATGCCACCTCTGTTGCCACATACTCCAGGCCAGAGCCAGAACTGCTGCCGCCACATGTTCCAGGTCAGAACCAGAGCTGGAGCCACCACCATCGCTGCTTCCTCATGTCCCTAGCTGGAGCCAACTCACAAGGAGCACCAGGGTGTGGATCTGGCCTGAGGCACAAGTTTTATACCCCTTTATTAAGTTACCTTGGCATCAACTAGGGCACTGCAGCCAACCTTTTTGGGAGGTGTTCTGGAAATTAGCCCAGCACTGTCCCAGAGTGGGCAACAGAGGGGGATCAGAATGACAGTCTGCTGCTCTACTTTCTGTTCCCTGCCATATGCTTCCTGCCTGATGTTCTGTTCTGCTTTCAGATTTCTGCCCTATCTGTTGGACTGCTGCCTGTCCTTTTCCTGATCTGCTGCATGCTGCACACAGAGGGATGCCTCTGCCACTTGTAGCATGCATGTTGCAAGTACCCCATACTAGGGGATCACAGGCACTATGATCTTTTGGAAAATTGCTTTTTATCGCTTTTAAAGTATTAAAACTTTTAAAATATCAACCTTCGAGACAGACAAAATCATAGTGTCTTTCATAGTATAATGATAGCTCAGAATAATAATTCTTCTTACTGGTAGTCTGTAAAAAGAAAGCTGAAAAAGTTATTTCTCAAAACAGATGTTGCCCTGGAAAAAGTGAAGACAATGAACAGTCCATTCTGATGTTCAGTGATAAGGGAGAAATATCAGACTGTAACACTTACTTGTGTGTAGAAACACATAAGCTTCCAACACTTATCAAAAGTAATGAAACTGAGACTCTAACATATGGAAAACTTGGCAGTGTGCATCCAGAAGTAAATATCCAAGGACAAGAACTGGGTACGATGCCCTCTCAGATTCCACATGCTTCACCTCAAATGTTATCTAGCCCTGATGTAATAATAGAAGAAATCTTTGAAGATAACCAAGAAAGTAAGTGGCTTTAAGTTAAATTTTAAACATTACTTTTAATGCCATTGTTAAAATACTGAGTTTTGTAATTAAGCATTCTTCTGCCCATTTAGTGCTTTCCAAATTTCTTTCTGTTGCTTGAACTACTGCATCTGTTGGAGCTAAGATTTTTTTTATATAGTTAAAATTTGTTTCTGGATGGTTTTCATTACCTCCTTTAGTTATCTCTACCTTAGTCTGTATATTACTGGCTTCTGGAGGTTTTGTCTTGCCAGATTCTCCCAACTCAGACTGATTCAATTTAGGTACCTGTTCTAACTATTCTACGTAAAATATTAAGGACTGACTGTTATTTCTGGTTTGGCACCATTCTTCGAAGCTTCTTTCCTTCATTTCAAATTAACCTACTTCCTTTTGTCTGTTCAAGTTTCCCTCTTCTAATCCCAAAGATGTAAGTGTGGGAGAAATAGTCTCTTTTTTCTTACAAAATTAAGTATTTTGAAGCTCTTACAGTATGTCATGCTTATGCTTCTACTACAACATAACTAACCTTTTCACCTCTCACTATCTCCTTCCTGTGCTCACACTGCCTTGCAACCATCTTGTTCACAGCCATTTCTTTTATCATTAGTTTCAGCTCATTAACTTCAAGAATCCAAGCAGCTGGAAAGTAGAGTTTTTATTTATCTCTCTGGAATGCATCAGAGTAATTGTTACCATTTGTCAATTAGTTGTTCTCTTATATTATAAAATAAAGGTACAATTTACCAAAAGAGATGTGCTATGTGGGGATGAGGTAGTTTGACATCAGAATTGTGTGCAAGGAGCATTGCATGTTCAGTCTTATGGATATAGCTGTGTATCATATTTACTCACATACCACACACAACTTTCCCCCCAGATTATCCTTCAAAATTAGGGTGCATGATTTAAACAGAGAAGATGATTTTTTTTCCCTCACCAGGAATTGATGTATGGAGTCTTCTATAATGGCTGCTGCTTCTTTCCCTGGCTGCTAGAAGGACAAGGCAGATTCCTGTCTTCAGAAGCAGCAGCTATGGTTTTAACCCTTTCAGTTTCATCCAGTTTGGCTGTGGCTTTTGAGATGGTTAAAGCTGTAGTTTTTGCCTGAGCAGAAAAGGGATGGTGAGTGACCTGAAGAATAGGTGCTGTCCCTGCTTCATTAGGGATGTGAAAGGTTAAATGATTAATCATTTAACCTGTAAGTGCATTGATAAGAAGCAGGGCAGGCAGGAAGGTGGGAGGAGGAGAGGGGTGGGGGAGAGGTGAGAGGGACTGGTACCCATACCTTAAGAGGAAAACAGGGGGCATCTTAATAACTTGTCAATTAAACAATTTGCTGCTCGTTCATAGGTGGTCTCTCCCAGTGCAGGGCTTCAGGTGGGCTGTGTTGTTTGGCTGGGCTTGCTTCCTTCCTCCTTTCCCGCATCAAAGGGTCCCAGGAGCCGAGAGCAGCTCCCAGCAGCTGCTGTGTCCCATCTGCTGTGTTATCAGTTAATCACTTAACCAATATAATTAGAGGAGGTTAAACAATATTTTTAAATGATATTTACATCTGTATGCTTCATGTGGCCATAACTAGAATTTTTTTCTTCATTCTGCCTTCCCAGTACAAAGTGTGTTTCTTAGTTGGGGCCATGTGGTATGCAAGAAAATAAGGTACTGTTTTGTAACTTATTTGAGAATAATTGTGGGAGCAAAATGTGCTGAGAAGTTGGACGAGTGTGTAGCTATGTCTGATTTTTATTTCAAAGCACTAGTGTACATGTTTATCAGCATCTGTGCACACAACAACTGAACCATTTCCAAATGTCACTGGTTGGGAACCAGTTCATAGTTGTTGCAGGTCAGAGGAGTCCACATGTATAGTATCTAGCAATCCCAGGTAGAACCGTCACCTCTTAGGCATTGAAGTGCTGTGGCTTTGATGGTAGGGGAGGGGTTGTGATTGAGCACCCAGCCCAGAATGCCTCACTGTGAGGGGTGGGAGAAGAGGAGAGAGTGCTGGCACCATTGCTTTGGGGATCCCAGAGGATGTCACCTGTGCCTGGGGGTGTTCTTACTTTCCCTTCTCTCTTAAACGAGTTCAGTAAAGTTTAGTCGTCTGCACTTGACAAAACTCTGCAATGTGCTTACTAGAATTGGGGTGCCTGAGTGGGAGCTGGGGAGAGCATGCTTGAACCCCCATTTTTGGGTTCCTAGCAGCTGGAAGAGCATGGTTGTGTAGGGAATGAGGACATTGATGATTGTTAGAAGTACAGTTTTTACTGCAAAAGGAGTGTAGGGGAGCTTATTGAATTTTTTAAAGTGCCAACAAAATGGGAGAAAATACAGGGGCCAGTAGGGTTCTAGTTACAAATCAGAGAGCAGTTACAGCAGTGAGGGCAGTGCAATGTGGGGTGCCTGGAAGACTGCCCAGACCCATGTCTTGGAACACTTGGTGTCTACACATTACATTGACTTAGGTTACAGTAAAGTAGTTCAAAATAGTACTGGATTTTTCAGATACATTTTGAACTGTTCCAGGAAGCTTTAAACTGGTTGAACAGGCTTGTATAGCTGTCTAGTTCAAGTTTAAACTTTATTTAAACTAGTCTGTTCTATGTGTGTCCATACCCCAACTAGCATATGTTTCAAAATGAACACAGTTGTCTAAAATAACACATTAAGAAGTGTATCTGTTTACAAAACATTCTATAGCAACAAATTCCTTTTACTTGAAGCATAGTACACACAGTCCTTGTACATTTGTAACCTTGCATAGTAATTGTTCCATTATCTCATTCAGTTACCTATTTAACTGTGTTATGCTTTCTTCAAAGCACATTCCACAGGACCTCTTAAAGATACTCAAAGAAAAATTTTCCAGAATAAACGGTTGCCTTTTGGACGCAGAGCAAGTGAGCATTTCTCATGTGATAAAGTTTCTTTGGCAGATTGACACAACATATTCAGTCAGCATTATGGATGTTAGCAAACTGTAGCAAGGATGTTAGTGGAAAAATAAAGGTGTGGTAGACACATTTTGTGATTGCCTGCTTTGTGATGTTTCCTCTTCCCCCAGTCTTTCTCTGAAGCTTGAATAATTGCTTTGCTTAAAACACTGCAAAATCATCGAGTTTAAATTTATTAGAGAAAAAGAGGATACTTGAGACGGTTGTTTTATCCCTCAACACTTCAGCATCTTTGTCCATTCTATTTATTGCACTCATTTTTGTGTGTTTTTCTTTAAGCTTTAGACTGATTTTGTTTTGTACAAGAGCGTTTTATAACCTGTAGCACAAACAAAAATTAACTTTTGCTAGGCTACTAGAAGACATGGTAAGTGAAGCCAACCAACAAAGAAATACTTAAGGTGGGGGTAGAAAGCTTTCCCTGGTGAGTGACATCAATTTAAGGATCATCACACCTAAAAGTAGTCAACTTTATGAATTATCTAGTCATGTCATTTTTTGTTCCTGTACCATGGGACAAACCTTGTTATAAGCACTCCTTCAATAACTGGTGTGGCCGCCGATCGTGTTTCCCAGAGGCATGTGAGCCTGTTATGTTAGTTCAACAGTCTGTTGGATACTAGCTCTTTCAGATTTCTCCATTTTAAGTTTGAAGAAATAGATATGAATGGATTTATGAATGTGTAGGAAGATATATTTTTGAGGAAAAATTGTTCAGATTATGAACTCTTTGGGGAGGAACCTTCTTGATACATTTGTGCATTGCCTAGCAGAGAAGGACCTAATCAAAACTAATAATTACAGAAGTTGGAAACAGAAAATATTAGGAGAAGAGGTAAGGTATAGTGTAGGGAAGGAGAGGCTGCTGTAGAAGGTGGAAGTAAGGTTGGGGAATGGTAGAAAAGCTTTTGCTGTACTAGTTGTAGACTTCCCCCTCAGACTAGATGTTGGGTAAATCTTCCAAACTCCATTTATAAAAATAGATCATTTGTCTTTTAGTTTATTTGTAGGATATTACAACTCAGCTGTCAAATAGCACTTAAAAGACCAGACTGGATCTCAGAAGTGATACAGAAGTGGTCAGGAATGATATAGTGGGCAACCTACTCATAACTTCTCACGTTGACTGTTTACTATACAACTTAAAAGTAGCTCAACATAAATAAAATTAGGGAAGGAAGTTTTACGTATCTGATAAGTTGAACATCAGTTGATTTCTCTATGGTTTTTACACAGGTTCTCCAGAACTGGTTTTTCTCAGCCATGTAATACATCCATGCCACTTCTATATTCGGAAATATTCACAGAGGAAGACAGCAGTTTTTTTGGAGAAAAGGCTGAATTACTTTTGTAAAAATAGGAGCTCGTGGTTTAGTCCTTCAGATGTTTTGGAACTGGGTAAATCAAATATTTCTGGAAAGTTTTTTATTAACTTAAAAGTCCATGCTATACTATACATTTAGGATAAAGTATACGAACTTGCAATATTTATTTTTCCATTAATTAAAGTATAAAAGACCTGTTAGTGCAAGTACCCCACAGATTCTATATCTCTTATGCTTCAGAGACGTCATTGAGGCTTTAGACTAGGAGTATAGGACAAATATCCGCACTTGACTCACAGTTAGCACTTCCATGAAAGCAGCAGAAGCCTAGAGTATCCATATTCTTGACTTTTGACAGGTGTTGAGTGCTTGGCCCATCTGAAAAATTTGCCACTGCTTGGGTACTTCTGCATGCTATTACACATTGTTTAGTAACTCTAATATGAAGTACTACGTAAAGGTGCATTAGCCTACACTAATGTGCAGTAGCAAAGGCAAACTTTTTTTTTTTGTGATGCCTGACTAATTATACTGTGCATTAGCAGTTTTTGTTATGACTCACTAACACACAGTAGAATAGTCCATTGTGCATTAAAGCTGCACCCTTGTGTACTTGGCTGTGGATTTAGATGCTTTCACTTTTCCAGACTCTGGACATGATTGTTAATTTTTTCGTGGGGGTTGCAGTGGTGCCTTGCTCCTGCCTATTCTGTTACCCTTCACTGACAAGCCACACGCCCCGCTAGCCCTGATGCTTCCCCTCACTCCCAAACAGCAGTACCCAGCCCTGCACCTCTTGCTGCTGCCCCTCGCTCCTGACCCACAGCCCCTGGCGCTGCCAATGGCCTACACACCCAACCCACAGTCACCTGTCCCATCCACTGTGCCCCTTGCTCCTGATCTGCAGCCCCCTGCTGGTGCCTCTCGCTCCCAACTTGCAGCCCCCTGCTCTGCCCCCCAGCCCTGCTGGTGCCTCGCACTCCCAACCCACAGACCCCTGCTCCCTCCAGCCCTGCTGCTCTCACACACTGTCTGTCTGTTTCTCACTCTCGCTCGCTCGCTGGCTTGCCTGAGCCTGCACAGGGAGCACATGACCCCTGACAACTAATCGCCTTGCCTACTGCTCCAAGCCCAAAGCAGCCAATCTAGGACAGCAGAAAACCTGCATAATTGCTCTTTTTTAAAAAACCTGGCTGGACGCAGCACTTAGGCCCAAAAAAGACGACTTGTCCAGGAACCCCCTGACATATGGTAAACCTGTTGAAAGGGTCCCTCCATCTTGGGGAGGCGGCAGGGGGTGGGGCAGGAGTCAGCAGGCATCTCTGGAAACACAGACCCAAGCTGAGGCCTCCAGAGTTAGCTCAATCAGGCTCTAGATGAACATGTAAGTAAACTACCTGAAATTTAGCCAGTAACTTAGAATTAAGTGATCTAGACCAGTGGTCTCCAAACTTTTTTGATCGCACACCCCTATCAGTAAAAAATTTTTGAGCACGCACCCCAATATATGTATATTTATATTCGCGCACCCCTATCGGTAAAACATTTTTGAGCGCGCACCCCCAATACATGTATATTTATATAAATATAAATAGAAGTTCTAGTCATAATCATAGAATCATAGAAGTTGGGTTGGAAGGGACCTTGTGGATCTTCAAGTCCGACCCCCTGCCTGGGCAGGAGAAAAAACTGGGCTCAAATGATCCCAGCTAGGAAGGCATCAAGCCTCCTCTTAAAGACCCCCAGGGTAGGAGCCAGCACCACTTCCCTTGGAAGTTGGTTCCAGATCCTAGCCACCCTAACTGTGAAGTAATTCTTATGGATGTCTAATCTAAACCTCCTCTCCAACAACTTGTGGCCGTTATTCCTTGTTATGCCAGGGGGCTCTAGGGGAAACAAGGTCTCTCCCAAAGCCTTCTGGTCCCCCCTAGTGAGTTTATAGACAGTCACCAGGTCCCCTGGAGGGATGTGAGCAGTGGAGTCCTCCAGGGCTTGGTACTTGGGCCTGCACTGTTCAATTTCTTTATTAGCAACTTAGACGAGGGGGTGAAAAGCACCCTGTTCAAATTCGCAGATGACACCAAGATTTGGAGTGGGGTGGGCATGCTAGAAGGGAGAGACAGGATACAGCTGGACTTGGACAGGTTACAGGGTTGGGCAAATGAGAACAGAATGGGATTCAGTACTGACAAGTGCAGGGTGCTGCACTTGGGCAGTAAGAACCAGCAGCATACTTATAGGCTGGGGAACTCTCTTCTTGAAAGCACAGTAGCAGAAAGAGATCTTGGAGTCATTATCAATTCCAAGATGAAAATGGGCCACCAATGTGAGAACACGGTCAGTAGGGGTAACCACACCTTGTCATGCATCCACAGATGCATCACAAGCAGGGCCAAGGAGGTGATCCTCCCCCTCTATGCGGCACTGGTCAGGCCGCAGCTGGAGTACTGCATCCAGTTCTGAGTGCCACACTTCAGGAGGGATGTGGACAGCATTGAGAGGGTCCAAAGGAGGGCCACTTGCATGATTCGGGGACAGCAGGGCAGACCCTATGAGGAGAGGCTATAGGACTTTAAACCTGTTCACCCTTCACAAGAGAAGGCTGAGAGGGGACCTGGTGGCAATCTATAACTTACTAGGGGGGACCAGCGGGGAATGGAAGAGACCTTGTTCCCCTGAGTGCCTCCCAGAGTAACAAGGAATAATGGCTATAAGTTGTTAGAGGTAGGTTCAGACTAGACATTAGAAGGCACTACTTCACAGTCAGGGCGGCTAGGATCTGGAACCAACTTCCAAGGGAAGTAGTGCTGGCTCCTACCTTGGGGGTCTTTAAGAAGAGGGTTGATGATTACCTAGCTGGGGTCATTTGAGCTCAATTTTCTCTCATGCCCAGGGCAGGGGGTCAGACTAGAAGATCTGCAAGGTCCCTTCCAACCCTACGTCTATGAATCTGTTATAGCATACCTCTCTGTGTGTGCTTGAGGGTGAGATTAGCCTTATAGCTCTCTTTGCTTGGCTAGCTAAAGGAGGCTACTCTTAATGCTTCAGGTTATAAGGAGCACCCAGTTATAACCTGCTGGGGACAGAGCACCCCCAAGGTCTACAGGGTCTGTGTACTCCAGGCTGCACGGAGTCCTAACAAAGACCCACGCCCGGTTGGTGGTGGCAGTTACCCCTGGTTTGTGGGTGTGCTCCAGAAAGGGGGTTGGCTAGACATAGGCTCCTCAGTGGAGACACCTGAAGCATGTTTTTTTTGTTGGGCCCAGTGAGGCAGAGGGCTCAGCTCAGGAGTGCCCCCTACTGGCCCACCACAACTCCTATATAGGAACTTGAGTAATAAGGGGGATTTAGTCAGAAGTTACTGCTGGATGACAAGTTTAACCATTTTTTTAAGAAGTGAGGTTAAGGTTACATGTATGGTGTGAAGGGTTATGTAGCAGTGAGAAATATAGCAGATCCCTTAACTTTAATTTCCAGATGTTCTAATATGGGACTTTGGCTTTTTTGTTGGGTTTTTTTAAGGTGTAGAATTTTTAGTAAAGGAAACAATAAAGTGGCTTTGGCCTCTAACTTCTTGTACCAAAACGAATGTGCAGCTGAACCTGGTAACCATACCTGTTAGCCATCCTGACTATGAAAATATAAGCTCTAAATGTTTTTGTTTGAAACATATCTTAATGCAAGTTTTCTGTTACCTAGCTGTAGATATTAAGCATATAAGCATAGGAACAAGACTTGTCTGTGGTTATTGTGAATGAAATCTTTCTTTTAAAAGTCAGTGGATCTATGATCTGAATTCTTGCATCTTGTGTTAAAAAAATTGCTCCTATTTTATGGTATACAATGAAAATTTAAGACATAGAAGATTATACTAAAATGCCGGTACCTTTTTTGTTTGTTTCTGTTTAGGTTCAGACATCTTTATCAACAGTAAAGAAAATGGAATGTGGTGTCGTGGAACTATCACTGACCTGATTCCAGTGGAAAGTAAAAATGAGGGAAAGCTTTGTGGTTCAGCAAAATACAAAGTTTGTGAAATTGCAGTAATGAAAGTATTCATGATAGATTTTGGAAATTCTGAAGTTTTCATTGTTTCAAGGTATGAGCATAATCTTTACACTGTTTTTACATTTAAAAAACAAAACAAAAAACCCAAGGAGAGAGTCTCTTGTCCTAAACCTCAGTATATCAGCTATTTGTTTGTAGTACTCATTCCACTTTGGAAAAAAGACACTCCTGATAACTGTGTGAAAAGGTAGGGTTGTTGTACACATTTGGCTATTACTGTATGCATTGCGTATGCGTATACTTAACTGTTTTGTGTGCATTTTTGGAATAGTTGTATGTGAAAATAAATTAGTATACATGATATAGTTTACATGAGCTGTATATGATATACAATATGAATGCTTGAAGTAGCAGACCTAGGATGGTCTGTGACTGACCTAAAAGCACTTTCACTGTTGCTAGTTATGGCAAGTATCACAATAATTGAGCTTATCTTCATCAACAGTTGAGTCACAATTCAGAAGGTCTTGGAAATGTTTTTTCCAGTGAGCACGGATGTATTTGCTGTCTTTCAGGAGTGTTGTTCTTAGTTGAACTTAGGCTTAAGGCCTTGAGTGGTAGGGCTGTAGGCAGGTCTGGTAGCACTGAAGAAGCCACAAGTGTCACGGATGTCAGCAAAATATTGGATTTCTTTTGATTTCTGAATCCACCACTCATTCTTCAGTTCTCATGTTCTCCTCTGCACCTCTGATTTTGCTTGTTGGTGTACATTTTTCTTGATTGCAGAGTTGATGTCATTCTGCCAAGCACAGAAAGCTTTCCGTTTCCTGTTGATGAGACTTTCATAGTTTCTAGGGTCGGAAGGGACCTGAGTAGATCATCTAGTCTGACCCCCTGGCATGGCAGGAAAGAATACTGGGGTCAAATGACCCCAGCAAGATGTTCATCCAATCTCCTCTTAAACACCCCCAGGGTAGGAGCCTGCACCACTTCTCTTGGAAGTTGGTTCCAGACCCTAGCCACCCTGACCGTGAAGTAGCGCTTCCTGATATCTAGCCTAAATCTACCCTCTGCCAGCTTGTGACTGTTATTCCTGGTCACTCCTGGCGGTACTCGGGGGGGAACAGTGACTCCCCCAATGCCTGCTGATCCCCCCTGACTAATTTATAACAGGCCACAAGATCCCCCCTCAGCCTTCTCTTTTGGAGGCTGAACAGATTCAGGTCCCATAGTCTCTCCTCATAGGGCCTGCCCTGTTGTCCCCTGATCATACGAGTGGCCCTCCTCTGGACCCTCTCCATGCTGTCGACATCCCTCTTGAAGTGTGGCGCCCAGAACTGGATGCAGTACTCCAACTGCGGCCTGACCAGTGCCGCACAGAGAGGGAGGATCACCTCTTTGGACCTGCTCGAGATGCATCTGTGGATGCATGACAAGGTACAGTTGGCCTTCCTGACTGCCTCTCCACACTGCCGGCCCATATTCATCTTGGAGTCAATGATGACCCCAGATCCTTTTCCACCTCCATGCTGACAAGAGGGGAGTTCCCTAACCTGTAGGTATGGTGCCGGTTGTTCCTCCCGAGGTGCATCACCTTGCACTTGTCTGTGTTTAATCCCATCCTATTCTCGTCCGCCCAACCTCGCAACCTGTCTAGGTCTGATTGTAGCCTGTTGCATTCTTCCAGTGTGCCCACGTCCCCCCACATCTTAGTGTCATCAGCAAATTTGAACAGGGTGCTTTTTACCCCCTTGTCCAAAACACTGACGAAGATGTTAAACAGTGCGGACCCGAGGACCGAGCCCTGCGGAACCCCACTGCCCACGTCCTTCCAGGTTGAGAAGGACCCATCCACTACCACCCTCTGGGTGCGGCCCTCCAGCCAGTTGACGACCCATTTGACTGTGTGCGTGTCTACACCACAGCCCCCCAGTTTCTTAATGAGAACGGGGTGAGAGACAGTGTCGAAAGCCTTCCGGAAGTCCAGGAAGACTATATCCACTGCTACCCCTGCATCTAATGATCTGGTGATCTAATCGTAAAAGGCCACCAGATTGGTCTGACAGGACCTGCCACTGATGAACCTCTGTTGGTTGCCCCTAAGCATGCAGTCCCCTGCTGGCCCCTCCTGGATGTGTGCCAGCATAATTTTCTCAAACAGCTTGCCTAGGATCGAGGTAAGACTAACCGGCCTATAGTTTCCCGGGTCCTCCTTCCTGCCTTTTTTTGAAGATGGGGACCACGTTGGCCCTCTTCCAGTCCTCCGGTACCTCACTAGAGCACCACAAGTGCTCGTAAAGCCGTGCCAGGGGTCCTGCAATGACCTCGGCCAGTTCCTTTAGAACTCTAGGGTGGAGATCATCCGGACTGGCTGACTTGAATACGTCCAACCCCTCCAGAAGATCCCTAAATAAATCCTTGCTAACCCGTGGCCCAGGTGTGCCTCCCCCAGGGCCCGAGGGGGGCCCAGCAGGGAGGTGGCTGTTCTGCTCCCTACTTAGGAAGACAGAGGCAAAGAAATCGTTAAACATGTTAGCTTTGCCATCTGGTGTGACGACCAAGTTTCCCAATGCGTTCTGCAAGGGCCCCACATTACCCAGGACCTTCTTTTTACCCCCTACGTATTTAAAAAAGGACTTCTTATTGTCCTTAATCTGGGAAGCTAGTCCCGGTTCCATCTCTGCCTTGGCCTTCCTAACTAACCCCCTACATCCCCGAGCAACTACAGAATAGTCCTCCCTGGTGATGACCCCTTCTTTCCTTTCCCTCCTTTTTAGCAAGGAGACATTCCCGGATGCTTTTGGTGAGCCACAGAGGCTTGTGTGCTCTCCTGCTCCCTTTGATCCTCATTGGGATTACCTTCCTTTGGGCTTGGAGGATCGTCTCCTTAAGGAGAGACCACTGTCCTTGGACACCTGGCTCCCCTTCCCCCTGGGACCTCAGCGCTTCTCCAACTATCCTCCTTAGCTCGTTGAAGTTTGCCCTCCTAAAATCTAGGGCCGCTGCCTTACTGCATGCCTTTGCCACCTTGCACTGGATGGTGAATTCCAGCAGGCTATGATCGCTGTCACCCAGGTGGCTGGCAAAACCAACTCCATGTGTCCGTGGCTCTTCTGCTCTCCTTCCACCTGTATCCTCTACTTTCTTCTTTCAGATGCCCTTCTCCAGCGCAATGAGTTTTAGATAGGGCAGCAATGTTGACGTTAAACTTCCTCAGTTCACGAGAGACAATTGCCATCCTTCGCACAGGGCAATCACTATTTACGTAGTCCATTAAGGAAGACCTGGGTTTGCTGCCTACCCTGGCAGAGGTCAGGAGTGCAGTTGGGAAAATGAAGAATAATGAGGCAGCCAGTGTTGACGGAATACCTGTGCAGGCTTTCAGAGGATGAGAACAACTTACATGTGTCAGCTTCATGTCCTTATCCTTTTAATTTGGAACAAAGAAGAAATCCCAGCTGACCTAAGGGATGCCTTGATTATTACCATCTTCAAGAACGGGGACAGAGCTGATTGCAGAAACTACCGAGACATCTCATTGTTGACCACTGCTGGGACAGTCATTGCCCATATCTTCACTAACCACCTTCTCCCACTTGCGAAAGAAATTCTTCCAGAATTTCAAAGTGACTTCAGACCATCTTGAGTAACTGCAGACATGATCTTTACAGCTTGTCAAATCCAGGAGCAGTGCCATGAGCAAAATTAAACCTCTCTATTTGGCCTTCATTGACCTTTCTAAAGCCTTCAATTCTGTAAACTATGAAGCCCAGTGGAAAATCCTGTCCAAAATTGACTGCCCAAACTAGTTTATCAGTCTTCTGAGACCAGGGTTCTCAGCAACGGGAATCAAACAGAACCATTTGAGGTGAAAACTGAAGTGAAGCAAGGTTGCATCATCACTCCAACTTTATTTTCCATCTTCATCTCCACCATAATGCACCTCATTGACAGAAAGCTCCCATCTAGATTTAAAATTGTGTATAGGATGGACGGAAAACCCTTCAATCTCAACAGACTCATGTCCAAAATGAAGACCATGGCAACATCAATAATGGAACTCTAGTATGCAGATGACAATGCTGTCAATGTTGCTTAATATGAAACAGACCTGCAAACCATTCTTAATGTATTCTTGGAAGTCTACGAGAGTATTGGCCTAACTTTAAACATCAGGAAAATGCAAGATCTTTACAAACCTGCTCCAAATGGAGAAACAAACCCCGCCTCCATTCAAATTAATGGAGAATTGCTGGAGAACGTGGATTATTTCGCCTTTCTTGGAAGCCATCTTTCATCAAAGGCAGACACAGACATACAACACCACTTGAAATGTGCAAATGCAGCCTTTGGATGTCTAAGTAAGAGAGTCTTCTTAAATCACGACATCCTTGCTGAAACAAAGCTCTTGGTTTATCGAGCCATTGTCATTCCAACTCTGCTGTATGGCTTAGAAACTTGGACTACATACAGATGACATCTCAAGAGCTTGGAAAAGTACCACCAACAGTGCTTTCGCAAGATCCTTCGGATTAGCTGGGAGGATAGACATACAAACATGAGTGTCTTGGCCGAAGCAAATTCAAACAGCATTGAGGACATGATCATCCAAAATCAATTTCAATGGACAGGTCATGTTGTTTCATAGTTTCGTAGTTTCTAGGGTCAGAAGGGACCTGAGTAGATCATCTAGTCCGACCCCTTGCCATGGCAGGAAATAATACTGAGGTCAAACGACCCCAGCAAGATGTTCATCCAACTTCCTCTTAAAAACCCCAAGGGTAGGAGCCAGCACCACTCCTTTTGGAAGTTGGTTCCAGATCCTAGCCTCCCTGACCGTGAAGTAGCGCTTCCTGATATCTAACCTAAACCTGCCCTCTGCCAGCTTGTGACCATTATTCCTGGTCACTCCTGGCAGTGCACGGGGGAATAGTGACTCCCCCAATGCCTGCTGATCCCCCCTGACTAGTTTATAACATGCCACTAGATCCCCCCTCAGCCTTCTCTTTTGGAGGCTGAACAGGTTCAGATCCCGTAGCCTCTCCTCGTAGGGCCTGCCCTGCTGTCCTCTGATCATGCAAGTGGCCCTCCTCTGGACCGTCTCCATGTTGTCCACATCCCTCCTAAAGTGAGGCGCCCAGAACTGGACGCTGCAGCCTGACCAGTGCCACATAGAGGGGGAGGATCACCTCTCTGGACCTGCTCTTTGCATGCCTGACTCCCACCTTCCAAAGAAAATCTTTTTCTCACAGCTGAAAGAAGGTCAGCGAAGTAGTGGAGGGCAAAGAAAGTGCTTCAGAGACACCCTGGGCCGCATCCACACATGCAAGCATGTGTACTTGCAGCAGCTCAGATAGAAGCGATGCAAATTTGAGCTGGGGCTTTTTTTCTCAGCACACTTACCCCGACATAAATTTTGGTGTGAGGCAAATTGTGCCACTTGGGCAAAATAACCCCTGCCTCCTCGCGGATCTGCAGCCAGGGGGAGCTAGAGCCTGCAGCTAGCACCCATGCTGGCCCCAGCAATATAAAAAGCTGCCCTGGCAAGTAGCTCAGGGCTACTTGCTCTCAAGAGCTTCTGGGGACAGGCCAATTGGTATCTGGGGACACTAACCCTTGTGCCAGCTGGACTGCTGCAGCAGCCTTGAGAATTCCCTTCACCCTCTACCCACTGCAGCAGTCTGGCAATTAAGGCTGCTGCCTGGCAACAGCATGTGGCCTCAAGCCTGCGCACCTGCCAGTCCCAGATGGAGACTGCACAGCCAGGAGTCAGTGTAGCCTCTGGGCCAGCTGTCAGTGGGCTGTGGCTACACAGTTGCCTTTGTGCCCCTGCCTGACCATCTGGGCAGCTATCACCTGTAAGATGTTCCCAAGTAGGTGGCCTGCTTTGAACTGTCAAAGCCTGTCCTCCTGGCCCCAAGTGGCCAGGAGGTCAGCCACCTCCAGCTGGATCCCAGGTGCCAGCCCTGAGCAGGGTCTTCTGTTGGGGTCCTGCCACTTGCCTCCTTAGTAGGAATTCTGGTGTTCCCTATTTAAGACCTGTAAAATCTCTGAACAAAAAATCCCAAATTCAGTCTTTAAAATAACCCAAAATCCATGTTCCTCCACAATTAAAACAAAAGACTACTATAAATATATATAGAGAGAAAGATCAGTTGGGCAATGTTTTATTGATATATTTACAATTTTAAAGCAACTTGGAAGCCTACCAGTGCCTCTAGCATCATAATAAAATAAATTCTAATTACCTATACAGTTTGGCATTGACTTTGGGCGTCTCCATCATAGAAAAATCAGAGTTGCTCCTACCAGCTTCGCTCACCAGAATGTGGAGCATTGAGCAGCACTGATATGCCACTCCCCTGCCCCTGCCCTTGCTCCTCACTCAAAACACAGCTTACCCCCTGCCCCATTCCCCTTACTCCTGCCCTACAGGACCAGGAATGTGTATGAGGGGGGTTTTGCAGTGGTTTGGGGGTGTGGGGTTTGTGGGTGGATGGTGGGGGGGAATGTGGGTGTGGGGGGGGCTGCTTAGGAGGGGTAGGTCCCCTGTCCCCTGCAGGGCACAGCCCCCCTGCACACCTCATGGACTCCCCTCCTCCCCCCCCACACACAGGGGCCACATGCTCCTCACAGGGGCCACAGCAACTGGAACCTCAGCTCCGTGCCAGGTAAGTAAGGGGTGGGAGGAGCTGAAGGAGCAGGGAAGACTACTGAGGGTGTGGGGGACCATGGGGAGGCAGCTTGGGAGGGGTGGGTCCACTGACTGCCCTCCGCCCCCCCCCCCCCCCAGCATGGCTTCAGCCCCCTGCTCAGCCTACAGCCAGGTACAGCCCCCCCCCCCCTCCCCCCCAACTCTCTGGTCAGCTACAGCCTCACTTTGCCTGCACCTGGCTCTAGCCCTCCCTGCTTGGCCCATGGCCAGGTGTAGCCCCCTGCTTGCCTCCCTGCTTGGCTGCAGCCTGCAGCAGGGTACAGCCCCTGCTCACCTTCCTGCTCAGCTACAGCCCCCTGCTCAGCCAATGCCCAGCTCCAGCTCCCCCGCTTGCCTCACTGCTCGGCTTCAGCCTCCTCACTTGGCCCGCACCTGGCTTCTGCCCCCTGGCTTGGCCTGCAGCTAGATGCAGCCCCCTGCTCCCCTCCCTGGCAGCCTCCTCACTCAGCTTCTGCTCAGCCCACGGCTGGCTGTGGCCCACTTGCTTGCCCCCCACCCGGCAGCAGCCTCCCCGCATGCTCCCTGCTCAGCTGCAGCCTCCTTGCTGTCCCCTCACACAGCTCAAATGTCCTCACAGCTTACCAGCAACAGCAGCTGCACTCTTGGCCTCGTGGCACAGCCCCCCTCCACAGCAAGGGGCAGCACAGCTCGGCCCCCACCACCAGGTATCTGCATCGCCTCTGCCACAGCGTGCTGCTGAGGACCAGCTCGGCGTACCACAAAGCCATGTGCTTTTGAGCAGCTCTGAGCTGTCACCTGGTGCCGCACACTGCTTACAGGGACCACTTGCCACACCAGCCTGGGTCCTGCATGCACAGAAGCTGGACGGCGCAGGGCTCATGCATGCAGTACATGGGCTGGTATGGCCGGCTGTCCATGAAAGCAGCACTCAGCCCCAGGTGACAGCCCGGAGCTGCCCAAAAGCACACAGACCTGCGCCGCTCTGAGCTGAGCTGCAGCTATGTGCTGTGGCAAAGGCCACGTGGGTACCTGATGGCTAGGGCCAAACAGCACTGCCCCCTGCCATGCAAGGAGGCTGTGCCACAAAGTCGAGCGCAGCTGCTGTTGCTGGTAAGCTGCAGGGGGGGGAGGTTGGAGCCATTTGGGGGGCAAGCAAGCAGGCCACAGCCAGCTTTGAGGGGGGAGGGGCTGGAGCTCAGCAGGGGGCAGGAGGTGGGTAGGGGGCTGCACCTGGCCACAGGTCAAGTTGGGGAGCTGGAGCCAGGCACGGGCTGAGCGAAGAGGTTGGAGCCGAGCAGGGAGACGAGCTGTGGGGTTGGAACCGGGCACAGGCCGAGCAGGGGATGCAGCTGTAGCTGAGTAAGGAGGGAAGCTGTCCCCCACATAATCTTCTGCACCCTCAGTAGTCTTCCCCACTCCTCCAGCTCCCCCTACCCCCTACTTACCTGGCACAGAGCCCAGATCCCAGTTGCTGCAGGCAGCGTGCTTCAGAGCGGCTCTGGCAGCCTACCAGAGCATCTCTGGAGGACCGAGCCTCCAGTTGCCTCATGGTATGGTCCAGGATGGTTCCTTGCACCACTTTTTTCCTCCATGGTTTTTTTTGAACCCTGGATATCTAGGGGTCTAATTTTGCCCTGCACGTGCCTCTTGCAGCATCTCAAAGGGCTTTGAAACGCTGCAAGACACACATGCGTGCTTGTGTGGATGCTCCCCCAAAGGCAAACGTGAAGAGGTGTAACATTGATATCAACAGTTGGGAGACCCTTACTCAGGACTGACCAAAATGGAGGAAGGCTCTTTGGGAGGGACCTCAACACTTCAAAACAATTCATCAACAGGCAAAAGAGGAAAAGAGAAACAGGCGAAAAGAACATCGGAACATCCAACGCAGCAACACAGTGCCCATCTCTCCTGGAAACACCTGTCCTCACTGCGACAAGACAGGTGGATCTATAATTGGGCTATAGAGCCACCTGCGGACTCACTATTAAGATCCTTGGAAGACAATCTTACTTGTTGGCGAGTGATCGCCTATCATCATCATCACAATAATTGGTATGTTGCTTAAGTGCTTGCTCCTTGAGGCATGACTATTAAAATCTTAGCTTTAATATTTAAATAAGTTTTTAGCCATCGTGATTACAAAGAAAAGCTTGAAATGTGACCAAAGTGCAATCTAATGGCTCAAAAGTCAGAAGATAACTTTTCAAAAAGTACTTTTAAGAAAAATTCATCATTTCAAGATAACTTCATGATTTTGGAGGACAGATTCATAATTTCTGAACAGGTCCACTGCATTTCTCATAATTGTCAGTGGAAAATACTCTCCACTAGCTAGAAATTATGAACAGATAAATCTGTTTTACATTACTGTACTTGAGTACTGATCTGAATGAAGAGCCTGGTGGCACGGTTTCGGAGTGCTTTGTTCCTTGTTCTGGTAACTGAATTTGGGCCAATAATTTCTCTGCCTTGGTTTTCCCATCTTCAAAAAGGATAATATTGCCTACTGTTTGGCAAAAATGAGGCAAATGCTTGTATTGTTACAGGCCCATAATGATGTTTCCTCTTTGATAAGAAACTTCTTTCTTTAAATAGCCTTTACTTGGTCACAGTCCTTGGGATTGTAGCTGAAGGAGTTAAATAGTTTAGAAAATAAGAGCCCATTCCTCATGCACTTCTCCAAATATGCACTTTGATACTTTAACATCTTGTTTTCAGAAATAAAATACTGCATTTTTTTATTGTCATTATGTTCCCACTAGGATTGGTGATGTCCCTGTGCTGAAGTCAGAACACGTTGCTCTACAGAATTTAATAGTGAATGACTTGTGTCTGCTTATAAGGAAGCCTGATCCACGTATGGAGCCACAACTTGAGGCTATTCATCCTTTAGCAGTACAGTGCTCATTGAAGGACATTGTTCCCAAAAATTCAGTAAGAAAGAACTATTTGATATTTTTAGAAAATTTCTTCTAATCAGTTTTTCTTATCATATAAAAGCTTATATATAAAGCTTATAGAAGCTGTAATTAAATATCTAAATACCATATCAGTTTAGCAGATAATCTTAGAAAGGTGGACCTGTCTTAAAAATAATTTTAAAGTAATTGTTTTTGTCATAAAGACTTTATGACAATATCAGATTTATTTGATTAGTTTGGGAATTTCTGGAATTTTTTTCCATCCAAAAAAGACGTATAGATGTCTGATATATTTTTGGCAAAGGTATATCCCCAAAAAACACCTTCTTTCATAAATAGAATCTATTGCTTAAGCAAATCACATAATCCCAGGGATACTTTCTTCACTTGTCACTTTATTTGTGTTATCCTCGCTTTTGCAGTACAGGCAGTCCTTGGACTTACAACACAATTGTTTCCTGAAAACTGCGCCTTAAGTCGAAACGTTGTAACTCAGTTTTCTTTGAGGTGACTTTGGGCTTTTTGATGGGCTCTTGGCTAGAGTCTTCACAAGAGTCTGGCTGTAGTCTTATTAAGAGTCTTGACTTCAGGTTTTTCTGGAGTCTTGTCTGCTTTTTTAAAGAAAGTGTCCAAGGAAGTTTGGACAGATGAGCGGCTCAGCGAACTTGTTTACTAGCATGGCGTTGCATTGGATAAAGCATTGTAAAGTTTAAACTGATGTTGTAAAGTTGAAACAGGGTGTCAATTTATAAATGTTCTAAGTGCAAAATGTAACTTGAAGCGTAAGTTGAGGACTGCCTGTATTCCAAAAAGGGACAGGTATCTCTTTCTAGCCATGTTACTCTAGGTGCTTTTAAATGGCAGAAAATTTCAGCTAGTATTATGCTGATAAAATAAATAGCCAAAGACAGCTCATATATTTGAATGAAATGTTCTCTGCCTGCTTGTATCTCTTAAACAACAATTCAAAACACTGAGGCAAAAACTACTAAAAAGTTCAAACTTTTTTATTGAAGCACTATTTAAAATAATCAACAGATAGTAAATTACTTGTTGCTATGAATATACTGAAGCCCATTTTTTTAAATGTTTTATTTTTTTTACAGATTGGATTTCAATACCTAGAACTATAATCTTGTTACTGTCACTTGTCCTTACTGCAGTTTGAAATGGTAGTTAGTTTAATTATTTAACCATAAATAACTGAACTTTGATTTTAAGTCAAGTTGCACAGTTTATGTTTTACATAGGTTGCTTCAACTGAGCCAATGTTGTATGGCCTTTTTAAGGGATTTTTGTTTTTGAGCTAATTTATTTGGCAAAGGTTTTTTGTTCTGTTTTGTCTCTTACGTATGGGTGAACACCTGGGTACCTTAAAGTAAATTGAGGCTTTTTCCTCTAACGTCAGTGGATCCAGTGTATCCTTCTGAGTGTAATATTTGGATGGTACTGATTTTTTTTTCTCTTCGCCCCCTCCCCTTCATATAGAATGAAAGTTGGGAGGAAGAAGCAAAGATGGAATTTCTGAGAATGGTAAATCACAAAGCTGTTCTAATGAAGGTGTTTAGAGAAGAGGACGGTGTGCTCGTTGTAGATCTGCAGAAACCACCAGCTAATAAAATAAGTAGTGATATGCCAGTGTCTCTCAGGGATGCATTAGTTTTTTTGGAGTTAGCAAGGTATGTGCCATCAAAAATGGATTTCAAACATTTCTATTCTAAAAAATGCCATTGCAGCTCATTTAGGCTACTTGTTTCAAGTGCAATTGTTTAAATTTAAACGTGTGAGCAACATTAGTTAAAGTCTAGCAGTTGGCTTTCTTAAATTTTTGCATTCAGAATTCCTACATTTATAAATGTTGTGTAGATCTTTTGGATAATTATTCTAATCACTTAATCTAAAATGGCAATTCTGTTCTCAAAAGTCTGATTTGAAGTAAGTTTTCTTAGGATTTGAGTGGTTATTATGTGTCTTGTGCTGTTTGCGTATAAAACATTTGACACGCACGAAAAATATAGGACTTTGTGACTAGCTGTAATTTGTTTTAACCCTTGTGGACGTTAGCTGTCAGGATGAGAGGGGGAAGATCAGTGGGAGATGTCTTATCCACTGCTAAATACCATCCTACAATGGTAACTTTCTCTTAAGAAAAAATAAACTCTTCAAAGAAATACCCTTTCTTTATTCCAAATAGTAAAAGCTGGCTTTCACCTCTAAACTACCTAAGGTATTTAGGTACATCCCTTTCCATAAAACAAAAAAAAGCCAGTACAAATTGTCATTTGAAAAGCTTTTGAAGGGGAGGCTGTCACACAGATCTCACAAGATGTTACCCTTTTGACAGAAAAGGTATTAGAAAATTTGTTTCTGAGCACCACAAACATAGTTCAAGTGCTGTTCCTCCAAAGCAGTATTGTATTGGAACTCAAACATGTGCCAGTTAATGGCAGATTCCAGGTAAATGTAGAATAAGAGGTCTTGGCACTGCCATAGAATATACATGAAAGTGATACTTCCACAACTAACTTATTGACAGAATTTATTCAGGGACATTATTCTCATTAGGTTTAGATCACTTCCTGGTCAACCAGAAGATAAAATGATGTTGCAATATAGTCCACCTACATTACCCCAAGAAAGGGAAGAAGTCTCCATTGTGGTTTGTCACGTCAATAGTCCTAACGATTTCTACCTTCAGTTGGTAAGTTTAGAGGTGTGGCATATTAAAATCCATTAATCTTATTGAAAAAAATGGCTTCTCAGTAATCCAGTGTTAAACTACGGAACAGGTTATTTCATTAATCAATTGATGTACATTATTACCAGTTTTTATAAGAAATTTTTATTATTATAGGCAGATATATGTTAAGAACTGTACAGACACAGTGGGGTTTTAGTCTTAACTGTGATTCCTCAATTCTGCCATAATGTTAATAAAGAAGGGAAAGGAAGAAGGATGGGAGCATACCAAGCTAATAAAGTGTTTACCTTGCTCCTTTGAGGTACATTTATTGTTTTGGAGAAAAAGTGGTGGCCCAATCCCTCCCTTTTTTTTTCTCCTATCCCATTACTGTTCCTGTTCTTGTTGCCAATAAAAAGGGAGGCTCCTTTCTAACCTTTTTATCTACCTTATCTGCTTTTCCTGTATGATGCTGAGACTGAAGTTGATACCCAGTCTTGTTTGGGGTCTAGAAAGGATTTTGCCTATATGGTAAAACTGTTGAGCTGCTATGTGGATTTTTCATCATTTATCTGGAGTTCCAGCCATCCAGTTTGAAGGACCTAAAAAGGGTTCTATGTGAGTTCTTTACTAACAAATGTAGTCAGAGGAGGACAGTGCACTTTGAGATGGTATGTATGTCTGCCCATGCTCATGCATAGGACTTCTCTATCATCATCTCTGTTCTACTTGGAAACAAAGAGAGAAATTGTGTGGCACTGGCACATCTGTCAGTGTAGAAGGAACATTGCCTTCATACCCCCTCTAGGTTTGCATCAGTTATATATATTGCATGCAGTGTGGTGATGTGGTACTAGAAAATAGCTTGTCAAATCTCTTTCAGTCTAATTTTGAGAGTAGCATGTAAAAGCTGGAATGTTGTTTGGGGGTGTCTGTGTGCTCATGCTCCCTTTGGAACTGCAAGTTACAATTCCTGAAACCCAAAATATTTGAAATATTGATGATTGACTTATTCTGATATGTCTATTGCCATGCTGTTTTTTTGTTTTATTATTTTAGCTAGAAAGTCTTGACTTAGTAATGCTTCTGAAGAGAATTGAGGAAGTATATAAAAATGAAGATGGTGAAAACTTAGAAATCCTCTGTCCAATCCAAGGCCAACCCTGTATAGCAAAGTTTGAAGATGGTGATTGGTACAGAGCACAAGTTATTGGTAAGTCAGCAAAGTACTAATTATTAACAGTGGCATGCAGCATCAGAAGTAGCATTTGCTCAAAGTGAGCTAGTGGACATAAATTATAGTCCAGTAAACGACAATATTTATTGCTGCCAATGTTAAAAGTAATTACCACTATTAAGAGTCAGCCTCACAAGTTTTAAGCATGCAAGTTCATAAAACTTTATCCTGTTTTGCTAAAAATTCATCTTTGTATATTTATTTCTAAAAACACTAGATCAGAAAATTCATTTCACTATAAGTGTATAGTGGCAGCTCAATAATCAATGTAATAGTCATAACCAAATAAACAAATCAGTCATCCTCTGCTATGCCTGTTCTTTGCTGGGTGGGTGCACCATACAGGAACATTGAACTGGAAGGAGCCTCCTAGGCTGTTGAACCCTGTGAACAAATGGAATAGTTACGTGGGAGAGTCACAGAATAAGTAGTGATAGTCCTCTACTTCTAGGAACATTAGGTAACCAATTTGTCCCCAACATTTTTGGGCTACTATAAACTATATATCAGCTACAGCAATCCCTTGGTTCATTAGTGATTATATGGTCTTTTCGTCATATGCCTCATCTACCTATACACACAAGATTCTACCATCTTCTCTTTATACCTACATTAACTTTGTCTCACCTAGAGTTTTCCCTGAGCTGGGGGAATCTGGAGCTTGTTCAAGGCTGTGAATTGAGAATCTCTATGATTTCTTTCAAATATGATGCAGAAGATTAATTTTGAATCTCTGGTACTCCGTGTTTTAATATTTATACCAGAAAAGTTTTGAATGTAAATATCGTCTAATTTGTTTACGTGATACTGTGTTTTCTCCGAAGGTTTGCCAGGGCATCAAGAAATTGAGGTTAAATATGTTGACTTTGGCAACACTGCCAAAATAACTCTTAAAGAGATGCGTAAAATAAAAGATGAGTTTTTAAGCCATCCAGCAAAGGTGAGTTAAAAGGTTGCTGTTTGTATGAAAAAGGCTAAAAGTAACAGAATCACAAAGATTTCTTAATCTGTTTAAGGAAGTGAAGGTCAACTTATTCAAGTCCGAAGCTCTTGGCTTACTTGCTTCAGTTTCTATTCACATGCTTCAGTGTAACACTTTGAAAATGCTTTGGGTACAAATGAATTGAAAAACTAGCATTTATTTTTGTTCTTAATGCTACTTATTTTTTAAATTGGATTTTTTTTAAACGAAAATGTCAATTTTCAGATATCTTCACCTGTTCTATGGAGACCTTCTCAACTTAAATTTTCATAGATTTCATAGACATTAGGGCTGGAAGGGACCTCAGGAGATCATCGAGTCCAGCCCCCTGCCCAAAGGGCAGGAAGTCAGCTGGGGTCATAGGATCCCAGCAAGATAAGCATCCAAGAATGATTTTCTTGATCATTGTTATCCAGTATTCAGTAAAGGACTCTTCTTTTTTAAATGATACATCCTCAGTGTTTGGTGGGGCAAAAATTCTTTAAAACGTCAAAGATTTTTTTTCTGCTCTTTGATTATCTACATGAAGTCCCTAAGAGGACTATAGAGAATGGCTAAACTGATGGCATAGACTGGGTTAAATAATGCAGCTAAACCAGAAAGAGAGGGGGACTATCCTAAAATTGTTGTTACTTTAATTTTAGATGCTCTTTTGTAGTTAGAGTATATACAAAAAGTTTTAAATAAATTTGGCCCTCCATTTAATGGTGGTCTTTTAACCTATGAGAGCCAACGGAGGTAGCAGCATCGTAGAATCACAGAAGTAGGGTCGGAAGGGACCTTACAGATCTTCAAGTCCGACCCCCTGCCAGGGAAGGAGAAAAAACTGGGCTCAAATGATCCCAGCTAGGTAGGCATCAAGCCTCCTCTTAAAGACCTGCATCTTAAAGGTGACCAAAAACACTTGTGTAAGACTCTGTTCTCAGTCAATTTTAACCTTTTTCCCCAGAATAATTTTTTCAGGTAGATGGAACTTTCAGCTAAAAAGGTTTGCTCTTCTTGGAGAACAAAGTTACAGTCCATCTTGTCCATGGGCAAAACTTTTTGCATCTGTTATGTTGAGATACCACCATGCATTGGACCTAAATAATAGTATTTTGGTTGCTGTGTGGGAGCAACTGTAGATGCCTAAGGCCTGACTTGCAAAAATGCAGAGTGCTCTCAGTAATAAAATTGATGGAAGCTTTGTTCTGAACATATGAAATACTATCAAATGCTAGCATTTTCAAATTGGATGTCCAAATTTAGTGAATTATCTAAAGACAATTTCAGCTTTAAAACTCTGGATCCAAGGTTGTCCTGTGTAAATGGGGAGGATAATATATTTTTGCCAAGTTTTTGTGCATGTGCACATTCCACGGTCAGCATGCATTTGTTTTGACAGGTATTTGAGCTTTGAAATGTTTTGTTTACCATCCAAAGTACTGGTGCACACACGGTTCCTGCTTCTCCTTGTGCCCTCCACAGATGGCATAAAGGAAACTGCACAGAACTCCTTAGATAATTAAGAGGAACTTTACTAGCTCAAGATAGCATTCCTGTTGTCTGCACGGTCTACAGTTTTGGCTTTCTACCCTCACTTGTTTAATTAGCAGAGTCCATCCTGAGCACTGATTGAAACAGGAGTTCTGTTTAAAATGTAATATAATACTGGTTTCCCTCGCCAACCACGGTTTTGAGTATCCATGGTTAATATTCCATATACCATTTTGGCTACCGTGGAATACAGTTTTGAGCAACCAAGGTTTTCCATGGCCACACATCAGCCTTTAGTGCAGCTTCGCTTGCAGGAGGTGCATTGCCAGGGCAATGTGGGGCAAGCAGCAGCACGTGAGGAGATCCCTGTATGGCTTCTCTACCCCCTGCCACACCAGGTTGCGGGGGAGGAAAGTAAAGTGGCAGAAAATAGCAGGCCGGGCCGGGTCGTGGGACAGTCTGGGCCCGGCAGCTCATCCAGGGATGCGAGTGGGCAGCTCTTGCTGCTGCCGGGCTCAGATTGTCCCATGACCAGATGGACCAGCCAATCACATGCTGCCAGAGGCAGGCACAAAACACCCCCCTCCACCATTCAGACAGGTGTGGGCAGGGAAGCACCGTGGTGGGGCCAGCTAGCTCATCCCTCTCCTCCCTTTCCCTTCCCTTTACCCTTTCCCTCCTCTGCGTAAGAGGTGAAAACATGGGGGAAGACGCTGCCCATGCGCCCTGGGTGTGCTCTGTCCCTGCCTGCCAATGCATGCCCCCCTGTAATCTGTCCAAGTACACCTAGGGGTATGCTTATGCCCAGTTGACCACCGTCTGTATTAAAGGTAAGTAACAATTATTTTTATACGCTATACTGTATAGTATTTAAGTCCCTAACCCCATTTTCCCCATAAGCCTGCAGTTTTACCAACTGCAGTTTTGCCAACCATAGGAACCTTCTGGAACTTAACACCTGTGGTTGGTGAGGGAAACTTGTACAGCAACAATGGCCAGAGTATCTATTCATGACTAACTGCAGTTTATTTTACAGTGATTGGCAAAAAGTTTCTCATTCCACTGCTGCTGAATGCGTTTCTGCCCTTCTTGCCTGTCTTGTCAAAAGCAGGAAGAGTAACCAACCCGAAAGACTTAGCTCACAATTCATTCATAGAATAAATAGACTGTCTTCCTTATTAAGTTGTGTTTGTCAGAGTTGGACTAACCAATGCCTTTCAGAAAAAAATGGGCGTTTGTCATAGGAATTGTATTTTAAAATGTAACGAAGTTTGTGTCTGTTCAGAACATTGTCCTCTGTGCAACAACCCTGCTTACATTGTGACCTATAATATGTGTAGTCCACCCAGAAGGCTAAGGGAGCCTTATATGCTTCCTTACTCCCCTCTGCACATATGTGACCAAATTAGTAATTCGAGCCAAAGTGGATACTGTGCATGAATGACAGTGGGCATCTAATCTGATTTATTACTTAGGCCATAAGGACTAAGCTGGCTTATATTGAACCCTACAAAGGAGCAAATGAATGGAGTAGCAAAGCAAAGGAAAGATTTGAAGAAATGACTTGTGATAAATCCATGGCATGCTCAGTCATTAGTAAGTGACAAATTGAGTATCTCTCTCTCTCTTACATAATATTTCTAATTTAATAAAAGAATGCACATTTTTGCAAATTGCAAATTGTAGGAGGTGGTCTAGGTGAAAGTTGCCAAATATAATTGGAAGGAAATTTAATAGACTTAAAAACCATAATGCACCAGCTTTTATGTTCTCTATTTCCTCCAGGTACCATAAGTATTAAATGGTATAGACATTCTGGTCTAAATTAATAACAGTAAGGCTTGATTCCAGAGGTACTAGGTATCCATAGCTCCAGCTGATGTCACTGGAACCTATGGATGACTAGCACCTGTAGAAAAGGTCAGTAGTGTCCATGCTGTTAAATTTTTTCCAAATCACTGTTTTTGTGGATTTTTCAGTTGCCATGTTTTGCCATGCTACAGGACAAAGATTTTGGAACCTGCCAATTAAATGGAGTAATAGTTGTCTATGTTGACATGCAATTTGTTGTCATTTAGCCACCAAAAACTGACCTTAATGAATATAGATTTGTATGAAGTTAGAAGTTATTTAACAAACTAAATAAAACTTATTTTACCAATGAGATCTTCATAGATTTATGTTGTTCATAAAATATTTCCTGTTTCTAAAGTGTTTGCTTATTTCCCAGACTGCCAGCATTTTCCATATTGTCCTGAAATAGATACAATATTAAAAATAAAACTTTTATTTGTAGGCATATTGCAAAATGATGTGTTGTGTGTCGAACTATTTGACTCTTCTTCAAATGTGCTTGGAAAGAGATCCTGTAGTATTAACAGCCAATTAGTTGAAGAAGATCTGGCATCTTATGTACCTGGGCAAGTATTTTGTGCTTAATCTACACTTTATTAGTTATTGTAATTTGGTTGGGTGGGTGAGTGTGTGTTTATGTAACTTGTGATGCAAGTATAGTATTTGACTATCAAGGATTGGACTTGTCACATGTAATCTGGATGATACAACTGAAAGTGGAAATACTTTCCTTATGACAGTGAAGTTGAACATAAATGATAAATCTGGAGATTTATATTTCCTAACAAATTTTTTGGGTACTCCTAACAGAGTGAAAAATTCCTCCTCTTCCTTCTTAAATCAGCTAATTGCAAAGGAACAGCAGGAAATGCAGCAAGAGACTGGCTTAGGATAACCAGCAGACTCTTCAGTGAGTTGAAACTTAGCAACAATTTTCATAAAAATGAAAACTTGTTCATGTTACTAAAGATGAGTTCAAGAGTATAGCATAGGTGTATGTAGGGAGAAAGTCAGGAAGGCCAATGCACAAATACAGCTAGCATGGTTTAGCAGTAAGGATAAAGTAGATAATCAGCTTAGAACAGGCATCAGCAGCCATGTAGAGTGGTGGGCAAGGTGCTTGTGACCAGGCTGCAGTCATAGGCTGCCAGTTTCCCCACTTATCCCCTGCTGCTCCATTCCCTTCCCATCACTCTCCCCCCCACATACTCTATTTACTGGGTGGTGCTAAAAGCCATGGTGAACACCAAGGGGGAACAGAAAAGCACAGGAGGCTTTATGTCAAGGATGCCAAACATGGCCTGTAGAACCATTGTACTACCCCACCAGTAGTCTGCTGGATTAGTGGTGCTTGCCCTTGGCTCTGTGCTGCTGCATACTCATGGCACTGCCGACTGGATCAAGTTCCATTCTACTGGGCAGCGGCCTGGAGCTAGGGGTGTGCAACTGCATGATTATGACTGCATGCAGCTGCGTACCCCCAGCTCTGCCAGTGGCACAGTAGTCTATCTAGTCAGCAGTGCCGGGGCATTTAGGCAGCACAGAGCTGGGAGCATGCATCCACATGGAGCCAGGGGGTATGCAGAAGTTCAGAGCTCTAGCTGAGTGTATATCTTCATCATTGCTCATCCCCAGTGCCCTGCCACTGCCCAGCCAGAGCTCTGCAGATAATGCTAAGTAGCTTTGGGTAGTAGACACTTTGTAGAATAGAACTGGGATTCAGGAAGACATTTAAACTGGAGAAATGATCTGAAACTAATCCAATGAAATTTAATAAACAGAAACATAAAGTACTAAACATAGGATGAAGGAATCAGATGTGCAAATGCAAATTGGGGAATGACAGGTTAGGCTGGAGAAAAAGGAGTTTGGGATTATAAGGGATCAGTCAACAGTGTAGTCTTGTTGCAGCAAAAAAAAGTAAAAAAGCACGCTAGAATGTCAGTAAACATCTAATTATTACTGCCAACATTTTCTAATTTAAATTTTGAAAGATAAAAGCTTTAGAATTGCTCTCAGTGTGACTTGATACCCAAGTTAGATGCATATTAATTGGCTATCTACAGCTGCTGTTTAAAAAACTTTAAATGTCCGTTGCATCTTGCTGATAAATCAGAAGAGAAGGATTATAAATGACTTCTTAAATGAGGCAACAGCTGTCCCATAGCACCCCAATTCTACATCATCTTGCTTGTTGGTGGACAACTAACTCTGTCTTCATAGGTCTTCAGTAGACTGCAGTGGTTTTGTACTCCATACAAAGTCAGATAATGGCCAGAAAGGCTCGTTGACTAATCTTTATCAGTAAGAAAGACTTTTTGGCTTGCTTGAGAAATTTTGTGGCATTGCTGGCTGAGATCTGTTGATAGATGAAGTATTCAACTATCATATCATTGCTTTTTAAATCTACCTACCTTACCATATATAATCTGATCTGTCAGGCTTCCATGTTGGGAGTAGTATTTCTGTTTAAGTTTGTTGCTTGGTAGTAACTATGGCCCAGTTTCTGCAAAGTCTTCATGTATAGCTTTAAGTTCACAGGATTATCATTCAGTCTCCTCTTCTCCAGAGTTAGGTAATCCTATTTTGGGATTCTGTCTAGATACCTAACAGATTTTTGTTGATCTCCTCCAGATTTACCAATTTGTCCAAGTCTTTTTTGAAGTGTGTTGTTGGAAACTGGACACACTACTCAAAATTAAGTCTCACCGTGGCTCAGGAGAATAGAAAAATTCTTTCCCATGACACTCCTGTTACTGGCTTTTTGCAGTGGTATTATGCTGTTTTACTTGTAGAGCATTTGCAGTTCACTAAAAAGCATTTCAGCAGTGCCGCATTCTAGCCAGCAATTCCCAAGTTTGCTTCATTCTAAGTGCTGTGCTTACTTTTACTTATTGAATTTCAATGTAACTTTGAATTCTGATCCTGTCCTTAGAAATGTATACTACCCCATCATGCTTGAGATCATCTGCAAATTTACTATGTTTAAAATTGTCGTAGTTCCCTCCTCCAAGTCATTTAACGAAGGTACTGGACAATACCAGACCAAGGATAGAACCATGAAGAACCCTACTGGATACCTTCTTCCACTTAGAAATTGAGCCACTGGTCACTACAACCAGTCATGCACCCACATTAGAACAGTTTCAGTTCTATTTCCTTTGCTTATTTATGCAAAAAATCATGGGAGTCAGTAACAAAAACCTAAATAAAGTCTGGGGTGTATAATCCAGTGTTCTGCCCCCATCCACACAAGAGATCGAGCTGGTGAAGCATGACTTGATCTTGACAGATTAGTATTGGATGTCCTTCTGGTTTTGTTGTCTCTTTGTGTTCCACTATCTGTCCTGATATCACAGTTCAGCCTAAGTTTGATATTCAGCCTCATTTAAAACAGATATAAATAAAATATTTTTTTTACTTACTTTAACCAACCATTAATAATATAACTCTAGAGCTCTGTGTTTTGGAATTCCTGGAGCTGCACATTTTCCAAGGTTTGCCACACCATATACGCCTTGGAGATACTGGAACTCATGCAGCCCATCAGAAGTTTTACCACAGTGCTGAAAAATGCCTGAACAAATGGTAGTACTCATATTTTCTGTCCTTAGCTGTTTGAAAGCTCGTACACTTGGAAATCAGTTTTTTTTAACTTGAAACTAGTATAGCCTCTGTAGTCTTTATTTAAATTACAGAGTCCTAATATGTTGTTATAATTTCATTTTTTTTCATGGTTTTTTGTATTTGAATCCTATTCTTGTTTTATGAACAAAATAGGAGGAAGGCAGGCGAAAACAAATGTATGAAATGACTATAAAGCAGGGGTGGGCAAAAATATGGCCCACAGGCTGGATATGGCCTGCTAATTGATTGTATCTGGTCCACAGCTGCCCCCGCCAAGTTTTGTCCAGGGCAAGCTACATGATGCTGCTGCCATACTTGCCCCATACCTGCCAATGGCACTGACCAAGTCCCGGCCCCAGCCAAAGGACACAGCACTGCTGCTGCAGCCACCCAGGTACTACTTGCCCCCCCACGCCTCCAGTGGCTCCTCCTCCTGCCCCTTCTGCACCACTCCAGGTAGGAGGGAAACTACAGCCAAGTGTCTCTTGCGAGGGGCTCCAGCTCCTGGCCACTCCCTACCTGCTCAGCTGCCCACAACTGGCTGTTCCTCATGCCAGGTGGGCAGAGTGGATGGAAGGCAGCTTGGAGCTGGAGCCCTATGCACTGAGGACAAGCTGTCTGGCTACCTGGCTGTAGCTTCCCCCTTGCCTAGAGAGAGGCAAGAGGAGGCGGAGCTGATGGAGATTCGGGGGCGGGGGGGGCTGAGCAGTAGCTGGGTGGCTGCAGCAGCAGCAAAAGCAAGCTGCATTGGGAAGCTGTGCATGCTAACTGGGGCCAGGGCAGTGCCATCAGCAGGCACGGGGCAGGTGCAGGTGGGGCTCTGTCCTATGTGGAGTGCCTCAGAGCAGCCATTAGCCAGATTGGGGGGCAGAATGCACCTGCACCACACTGCCCAAGGAAGCTTTGCTGCATGAGCCCCCTGCACCCCTGGCCAGCTCTGAGGAGGCATAGGCATCCCCCACCTGGCCCACACACATGCATACACACCCCACACCCCTGACTCTCACACCCAATATACAAGAATAAGACTTTATTTTGAGCTACTATGCAATTGCCTCTGTATACAATACTCAAAAAAACAAATCGGGACAAAAATATTGTTTGATATAACCACATATATTAATTTTATAGCAGATATTTGATTTTTAGTACATGGTTTCTGTTTTATCTAGAATTTGTTAAAATAATATGTTCTGAAATATTTTGTGTGTGTGGCCCTCCACAGTTTACCAAAACTTCTTAAGTGGCTCGCCAACCAAAATAATTGCCGACCCCTGCTATAAAGTGTTGAGCAGAATTAGAGTTTTCTCTGTATCCTTTGCCAAGACCTTTTCTTTAGCTTATGTTATCATACTGTACCTTCGACTTTTATTTCTATTGATCGTTAACCAATTTTGGATTGAGGGTGTAAAACTCAGCATGAAGTTATTCCGGTATCTTGTTAAATTTCTTGCAGATATATGAAGAGTACTACCACGGAACATAATGAAGTGTGGGACCCTGACCTGGAAGAAGTTTCTGAATCTAAACTGTTTGAGGCTTTAAACATAGAATCTCTACAGAACGATGATTTGGAATCACTTTGCAACAAAGAACTACAAGTGCAGATTAGTCATGTGGTATCCCCACATAAGATCTTTATACAGAGGCAGTCATCTGAACACTTACTGAAAAGGTATTAAATCATTTAGGTAGTTATAAACTTATTGCTTGTATTAGTGTCTTTTCATTCTAAACAATAAAAAATATACAGATAAAACAGAGGTGGTTAGCCGTGTTAGTCTGAAATTGGCTGACGGGGGGACCATGATGTACTGTGACATGACAGAAGTCCCTAAATTGAAATAGCGGGTTTCTAAACAAAACAATTAAAAATCCACCAGTTAAAAGAACACCGTTTCTATTTTTTGGAGAACTAACCCCCTGTCACGTGTACAAGCACCCTTAGAGGCTATCTAATTCAGAGAGGCGTGCCCATTTGTAGACGACAACCTGCTTCATCAAATGATAGGAATGGACTGGCAGAAAGAAGGGAACAGGATAAGGGGAGCAGACACTGCTAACAAGACAGTTAACCTCAGGTGTTATGATTTGTGTTACTTGGTCCAATGATGATGATGTCTGTGTCAGTGAAGAGGATGATTGGCATCTGGGGCTGTAGCAAGGCCCAGTAGTTTGTTGAGAACTGGAGTCAGGTAAACTCTGGTTTATGCCTCTCTGAGCCAGCTGGAGCTATGTGGTACCTTAGGGCCTTGTTACACATTAATTTTACGTGTGTCCGGAGCTATTAACCCAGAGATGGGCAAAATGGCAGATCTGGCTGGTGGTTGGACTCCATTTCCCAGCAGCCTCTGGTTGGGGCTAGTATCTTACATTCGTGACAGTGTGGTCTGGAGCCAGGGCAGAGCTGCGAATCTGCTGCCTGCACGCCTCTGCCTAGGGTGTGTGGGCAGTGGACTGCAGCTCTGCCCCAGCTGTGAACCATGCTGTCACTGCTGCAAGATCCCAGCTTCAGAACAGTTACCCGCCCAGCCACGTGCCCTGCTAGCACTTCTGGAGCCGGTCTCCATGGTAACCCTGTTGTGGCCCTGCCACTTCTGAGTTCTCCATGGAAACTGGCCATAGCAACATGGGCAGTGACTGCTGGGAAATCGAGTCTGCTCCAGGCCCAATTTGGCTCAAAGACTAGACTTTGCCTGCCCTTATCTTAACCCCTGGATTGTCCACACATTAACATTTGAGCTGGTTTTAAGCATACTTTAGGTGACTTAAAGTTACACCATTCCAGGGCAGGTTTCTCTGATACGTGTTACCCAGCTTGTGTTCCATTAATTGTGTGACTACTCCCCACAGATGAGCCACCCAAGTTGTAGTTCTCCAGCATCCCAGGATTCACTGTCCACACATTTACATTTGAAACTAGTTGTAAGCAACCCCATTCAAACAGTCTCCAGGTCACATGCCAGCTAGCCGGGGTCACAGGAAGTGGGGTCTATGAGTGGGGTGCAAAACTGAGTAGGGAATGAGGGTGGGGCTCCCCATGAGCTGGGGCTTCCTTCCTGGGACAGGGCCAGTCACTCCCCAAAACTAACTTCTCTCACCACTCCTACCTCTCAGCCACCCCAGGAAGCACAGCCACCACCCCCATGCCCCAAGTCCAAATCCCAAATTATTAAAACACAAGACCGTTTTTAATTCACTGTTACTTTATTTCTTTTTGAATTTGTTTTTACTTCGTTTTATTTTATCCTTCAGTGGCTGACTTCCTTCATTTCACCACCCTTCCCCCACCCCCATTTCCTTTCTACCTTCAATTACCCACCCCCATCCCATTAACTTTCTATGTTAACATCCAGCTTCATGTTCCCACCCCCAACTACAGCAGGGATAGAAGCATGTCCTGGTTTACCAGCCCTGCAATAGTAACTCACAGCTGTAGCTCCTAGTCACAGCCTTGTTTGCCAGCCCTCTAGTGATAAGTTACTGCTGTGCAAGTGGGGGACAGTCAGAGAAGATTTTTAGCCTTAGGGTGTGACTGCTCCAAACTGGAGCTAGCACTAACACCGATTTAACATTTGAGCAGCTCAAAGTGCCACATGTAGCAAGACCCTTAGAGAATACCTTCTGCCAAACACACAAAACAAAAATACTGTATTTTCAGCTGTCCTTTTGCATTTGAGTACTTAGACTGGTTTTGAAAGGGTTGAGCTTTTGGTTATTGTTTGTTGGAAAAAATATGTACTGGCACAGAAAATAGATTTGCCCTTTAAAATAATTGGTTAAATTTATATGATGTGAAATTAAGTGCCTTATCCAGCTTCCATTTCAAATCAATTAAAAAATTTTAATATGTTGATTCCAGTGATTAGGATCAGAGCCAAAGAAAATTACCAAAAAGACCAAAAACCTGCACTCTGGCTCTTTCATTTGTATTCTTTCTATGATGTCAATCACCAATTTGAATATTCATTGACAACATACTGTAATACATTTTTTTCTAAGAGTTCTACAGATTTCTGGTTGGGTTGTACCTTTGGTAAAATTCAGTCATTTTACCTAATTACAACATGCAACAGGTGAAAACTTGGAAGCAGCTAAGGCATATTAATGTAACAACTTTGTAAAATTATATTAATATTCAACAGCCATTTTATACAGTTATAAGTTGTCCACAGTAAGCTGCTATGCTAATCACTGTTTTATGCCTTTCTTTTTTTTGTCCCTTCCCTTACTACTTGTATAAATGCCACCTGGATTTCTTTTATAGCTATGTTTCATGATGCCATAGGAAGACAAAATATATTTTCTTAAGAATGCCTTAGAAATAATGCTATCTAAAGGATGGAGTTCTTTGAATTCAGTTAATTCATTTTGATAATGCAGTAACTTCACTACATAGTTACTAGGGTCAGTACTGTGTACGCAGTAAATGAAGCATTACTTCATGATATTTTAAAAGTGATTGGATAAATAATATGAGACACTACATCTTTGGTCATGGAAGAAGTTAATCTGGATTTCATGGTTTTGAAATAAGACAGGGCAGAGGAGTACCTTTTATAGGTGGCGCTTGTTCAGAGAGTCATGAGTTTTGTAGGTAGTAGCTGTATGAGTGATCTAAAAGGTGCCCTGCCTTCTGCCTAACTTCAGACTAAAATGGATAACTATCTCTGTTTTTTGAATGTCAGTTTACAGGAAAAGATGACTGGTATCTATGAAGAATCCATGTTTGAGCAAGTGAAGTGGGAAATTGGCATGTATTGTGCTATTCATAAATGTGATATGAAACAGTGGCAAAGAGGCCAGATTAGCAGAGTTCTTTCTGACACCACTGTAGAGGTAAATGTTGTTTAAAAGAAATCATACTTTTGATTTAAATTTTAGTTTAAAATATCTCTTAGGAACAATAGTCATATTCCAACTTTCATGTTGACTTCCATACTTTTGGCAATATTTAATTGCGTTATTGCAAGAAAATTACTGTCTGATCAAAATCCAAAAGGAGGAAAGGAAAAAGAGGCTCACTTTAGAAAACAAAGTTAGGGAACAGGTTGCAAAATCAAGCAGTCAAGATACAGTCTGGGGAATTGGGAATGCTTCTTGGAAGAAAAGTGTCTAGTGCATGCAGCAGTTTGAACAATAAAAATAAAGAGTAATAAAGATCTGAATCTTACACTTGAAAGTAAGAAAACAACATAATTTCAGCACAATTTGAATTGTGTTCAATTAAGCTTTAAAAGTATGTTTTACATTGCTGTATGTGCACAATATTGTCATTTTATTTTACAAGATACAACTTGCCTTAAGAATTTTTCAGTTTCTTTCAGCTCTCTTCAGTCTCTTGTCTTTTAACAGGTAGTGCTGCTTGATTTTGGTACAAAAGAAATAGTGAATGTCATCTGTTTAAGAGAACTTGAGGAAAATCTGAAGAGAATGAGAAAACTAGCATTGGAGTGTTCCTTGGTAGATATAAGGTAATCTTTCTCGTGAAGCTTTTTCAAAGGGCACTACTGCATACCACTAAAACTTAAAAGAGAGAGGTTCTGTGTTTTGGAATAAGTTACGTGTTATAGGACAGATATTTTTTCTATTGTTCATCCCTACCTCTTCTCTTAACTCAGTTTGATCTTCCTAATCAACTGAGACAGGGTGGCCAACCTGTGGCATGTGCGGCCTGTGATTTGTAAAGAAGTCAATTTGTAAACACTTCCTAAAATCTGCAAGCCGCCAGAATGGCTTGTCTACCTGTGACCTGTAATCTCCAAGCAGTAGAATTACCTTGCAAGCTAGTGGCCATCCCAAGTTCAATAGCAACTGGCGTTGGGGCAAGAGCAGTGATCTGCTTGTCCCAGGACACTGGACTGTGACAACCATATAGAATACACTTCACTGCATCCTGGAAAAAAGTGTTATTAGCACACTTTATTTCACATACATGTGAAGGGGTTGCCCTAGACCAGTTCCCCATATGTCTGTATGTTTGCAGCTTGGCCTGGGATAAAATGGTTTCACTCAAAACAAATATGACCTCTGTTAACACCCAGAGACCACACTCAGAGACCACCAAAAAAAAAACTTCAAAAGCAGGTTACATTTTGCATGTTCCGTTACATAAGTACACTTTCTATAAAATAAACTGTTTAAATGGCTGTCATGATTCCCTTAGCATATAGGGAATACAGTTTTTAAAAAGCCCCTCATGTGGATGTGTGTTTCGTAGTTTCATAGTTTCTAGGGTCGGAAGGGACCTGAGCAGATCATCTAGTCCGACCCCCTGCCATGGCAGGAAAGAATACTGGGGTCAAATGACCCCAGCAAGATGTTCATCTAACCTCCTCTTAAACACCCCCAGGGTAGGAGCCTGCACCACTTCTCTTGGAAGTTGGTTCCAGGCCCTAGCTGCCCTGACCGTGAAGTAGCGCCTCCTGATATCTAACCTAAACCTACCCTCTGCCAGCTTGTGACTGTTATTCCTGGTCACTCCTGGCGGTGCTTGGGGAAACAGTGACTCCCCCAACGCCTGCTGATCCCCCCTGACTAGTTTATAACAGGCCACAAGATCCCCCCCTCAGCCTTCTCTTTTGGAGCCTGAACAGGCTCAGGTCCCGTAACCTCTCCTCATAAGGCCTGCCCTGCTGCCCCCTCATACGAGTGGCCCTCCTCTGGACCCTCTCCATGCTGTCGACATCCCTCTTGAA